>NC_081305.1:37686590-37995000 GCF_030435805.1 Mustela lutreola | reverse complement strand
TCCCCCTCTCTCTGCCTGCCTCTCTGCCTACTTAGGATCTTTCTCTCTGTCAAATAAATAAAATCTTTTAAAAAATAAATAAATAAATAAAAATAAAGAAAAGTTTCTGAGTATTCCCAGGCCTAACAAATAACCTCTTAGGCTTTTCTGATACCTTAGGATACATCCTGCTAACAGATGCACAAAATAAGTTGAAGTAAAGCGCACTCGCAGAGTTCTAAAGTATGGTGACGTGGTGCCAAGTATCATTCCAAGGAAAGTGCTTGGAGGTGTTCAGGGTACATGCTGCCCCTGTAAGGCTCACTGCAAAATACGCCCTTTTTCTTTTTCTTTCTTTCTTTCTTTTTTTTTTTAAAGATTTTATTTATTTGAGAGAGAGAGAACAAGAGAGAACATGAGAGAGGGTAGGGCAGAGGGAGAAGCAGACTCCCTGCTGAGCAGGGAGCCCAATGAGATGCAGGATTCAATCCTGGGACTCTAGGATCAAGACCTAAGCCAAAGGCAGTTGCCTAATCAAATGAGCCACCCAGGCGCCCCAAAATAAGCACTTTTAAATGCTGTTTTTTTCTTTTCACTTTTCTTCATAAAAGTGAAAATCCTCTTCAGATTTCTTTCACTTAGGAAAAACAAGGTAGTAACATCAGTCTTTGATACAAGTGAAGTGACTAACACAAACTTTCCAAAAAAATGGGATACTTGTGACTCCACATATACAAAAAAGTAAAAATAAAAACTAAAATTTGAGAAACAAAGTAATAATTTGGAGGAAAGGAGAACAAAAGACTGTTTTCAAACAAAAATTAGAAATCAAATTTCATAGGATTTCAAAAGCAAATAATTCAATATAGTCATTACTTTTT
The DNA here is from genome assembly GCF_030435805.1 of Mustela lutreola. Classification (NCBI taxonomy): domain Eukaryota; kingdom Metazoa; phylum Chordata; class Mammalia; order Carnivora; family Mustelidae; genus Mustela; species Mustela lutreola. The sequence goes on along the minus strand of NC_081305.1, from coordinate 37,994,140 downwards.
CTGCTGACAGAACCAGGCTGCATGTTATTTCTGCACCAAGTATAACCTAGTATTATAAAATCTTCACTAATTCAGAATCTATAGTATAATTTGTCCAGAACTGGCTGAGATTTTTTGTACCAGCTATGAAAACAGAGACTGAAAGCACACTAATAGTGCAAATTCTAAAGATCATGTTTAAACTAGGAAGGAAAATCTACAAGCTCTTAAAAACTTGAGCACAATCATTTTTACCTAAGATAAATGATACACTATTCACTAAGTAAGACCAAATATTTAGAAATATTTTGTTTCTGGCTTGTGGCATTAAATGTATTTGAAAGGAACGAAGTTATGGATGTAATAACATTTACAAAGCCTCAATGAAAGTTACAAACATCATTCATGAAAGCAGTCTTCTTACCTAGCCATATACTCATATGTACTAACTAGGATCCAGTCTATACAGACAACTCTCTTCTGAATCCTTTGTGACCACTCCATTCTCAACCTTCTCTGTGCTGAAATTTTTCCAGTATTCTTTCCATGGTTTAAAATAGGACATGCCCCCTGGTGGAAATGCTCACAAACCTCTGTACAAGATCTCTCCTTAAACTAGTTTCAAAGTTTATATTTCTGCTTTAACACAGAAATTGAATCTATGCACTTCATATTTACTTTTCCCCCATGCCTCATTAAACCAACACTAAGTATTTTTATCAAAGGCATAAAGACAAAGATAATGGGAAGAGAGAAAAGAAATGACAAGTTTTGGAAACTGGACAAGTGATAACTGATTTTGTACAACAGAAAAAGCTGAACCCCTAACTGCAACAAGTCAATGTGGGCTGTCAGACCTGGAAAGAATCCTCTTGGAAATACTTCTGAATGAAAGTATGAGCTAAAACAAAGATCTGAATCAAAGACTGAAGAGAATGGTTAGGTTCCAAACCCCACCCCACAAAGCATAACCACAGTAATTCCTCCATTTCTTGACAAAACAAAGGATTTACAGCCTAAACTGGTTTGCAAGGACTCTGGGAGGGGTGATGAACACAGGAGAGAATAAGAAAAGTCTTACTGAAAACAGTCCTGAAACATCCAGCCTGATTCCCAAAACACCAAGATAAAGACTGGAAAGTTCTTTTGTAGAATGATGATTAAGCCCCAAACTGCTGATTTTTGTAGATTCCCTAATGAAACAAAATCAGTTTGCCACTTGAACTCCCTACATAAAAGCCTAATAATCAAACTCAATCCACACACACAGCTTCTTAACAATATTTAACCTCTTAAGTATAACTGGTTAGCCAAGGATCACCAAATATTTGAAGAGTCTTCACAATTAATGTCAATGAGGAAGGAAGGAAAGGGAGAGGAGGAAAAAATATAAAAAGCACTTTGGAGGAAAGAAAGGCAATGCATGAAGAAAACTTTAAAAGAAAAACTCCAATTAAATTCCTAAAAGAATGGTATTGTACTCATGAAACAAGAACAGTATGCTATACCAAAGGGAAATTAAAAAAATAACAACAAAACAAAAACAGAACTCCTGGAAATTAAAATATACAGAAATTTTTTTAAAATCCATGATTCCAGGGCCACCTGGGTGGCTCAGTGGGTTTAAACCTCTGCCTTCGGCTCAGGTCATGATCCCAGGGTCCTGGGATCGAGCCCCACGTCGGGCTCTCTGCTCAGCAGGGAGCCTGCTTCCCCCTCTCTCTCTGCCTGCCTCTCTGCCTACTTGTGATATCTGTCAAATAAATAAATAAAATCTTAAAAAAAAAATCCATGATTCCAAGGATAAAAAGAAATAACTTCAACTTATAAGACAAAGAGATGAATAATAAGAGAAGGAAATTATTAAAACAATAATATTAAAATTTTCCAAAACTGCAAGACATACATCTCCACACTGGAAGAACCCACCAAACAAATTTTAAAAATACACAACAAGGTACAGTACTGTGGCATTTCAGATCATGGGGAATAAAGACAGAAACCTAGAGCTTCTAAAAACAAAAACACAACAAGTTACATACAGAGAATGGCATCAGCTTTTGCAAAAGCAATACACAAGTCAGAAAGTAACAGGATAGTATCTTCAAATATCTGGAGGAAAATTGTTTAAAACAGAATTATCACACTCTGGTTACAGAAAGAATATAAAAAATATTTTCAGACATGCAAAATTTTTAAAAATATATCTCCTGCACACCTTCCTAGAAAGTTACTAAAGGCTGTATACCCCCAACAAAATGAGTAAGACCAGAAAGATGATGCCATGGTAACCAAGGAACAGGGAATATATAGGAAACAAAATGTGGTATAATGGCAAAAGAAAATACCAAGAAGACAGCTTTTTTCATCCTTTTTTTCAAGATGGAAGGTAGTCCAAATCAAAGCAAGACTATGAAGATCTCTAGTAGAGAGGTCTCTAATAATAAAATCAAAGTGTTTGAGAGAATTAATGATAGGCACATGTCATTAGACAACAAGTAAAAAGCAGTTAACTTCAAATGAAAAGATATACAAGAATGGAAATGGAATTATATACAAGCATGAACACTGATTTAACAAAAATTAAAATAATATTAAAACGATTTGGGGAGCAAGGACAGAATGAAGGGCATGTAAATGATCTAAATGCTAGTCTTTAACTATAGACAGGGAGCTAACAAATACTACATAAAGTGAAAAAGGGGCCAAGAAAATAGAATATGCAAATTACTTGGGAAATATGGATAAAAAGAACAAAAGATTAGCCAAAAGAATAAAAGTAATTACCATTGAAGATGGGAAGTGGGAGTCGAGCAAGATGCTACTACTTTTTCTTTATGTTTTAAAAAGACGTACGATGTTTTAAAGCTACATACATTTTTTAAAAAGATTTAGAGAAGGGGACAGAGACAGACAGACAGACTGCGGGTGGGGGAGAGGCAGAGAGAGAATCTTCAAGCAGACTCCCCAGTGAGCACAAAGCCTGATGGAGCCCGACATGGGGCTCAATCTCATGACCCATGAGGATCATGACCTAAGCCAAAACTAAGAACTGGGCACTTAACCAACTGAGCCATGCAAAGCCCCGAGCTATATACATTTCTTATATAGATAAAACCCAAACCATAAGTATATATATTTAAATATAACTTTTATACAGTATTATACAGATAAAACCAAATCTTTTTTAAGTTAAAAAACCAAAATCATAAATCATAACAAAATAACAATGCACTTAAAATATGTATGCCCCACTGAAGATAACTCAAAAATACATGTATTGCCTCATAAAATAAATCACAAAATACCTAATGGCCATATCATATTTCCTACCACACATATTTGACAAACACTTCTAATCTTCTAATCTCTCCCCCTTCTGAATAAACTTGATTTCCTCTGAATATTTAAATATTTAACTTCTCTAACTCAAATATTCTCCATCTATTTTGCCCTCTTTCTCTTTTTTATTGACACTTTCCAAAGCTACATTTTCTGTGCTTTTAATGCCATTACATCCAGGATATTTTATCATTTCTTTCTCCTGAACCACTAATCACTCAGTACCATCACTACAAGCATGCTCAAAAACGTCACACGTTCAAAGGAAAATAAAATCTTCCCTTAAAACAATAATAATGAGTAAAATTATAGACTAATAAGTTCTAAGCCCTTACACTTCCCTACCCTCCCAACCAAAAAACATCCAAGAACAACCAAAAACTAAAATACCTACAGGAGTTCTGGAAAACAAAGATATACAGCAACCAAGCAAACACCCAACCAGGAAAATGTCACAATCAAAACAGCAGTAAATTTCAAGGCACTTTTACTTGGCTTTCCCCATTCCTTCCCCAGTGGGAAGCAGTTTTGGTCTGGGGAATGTGGCAGCCAATCCCAATTCGTTTCCTTGAACCACAGAGAACAGACTGGACCTTATCGGCAATATTCTAATCTGTCTAGGGGCTGACTAAAGAACTGGTATGTCTCACCTAAAGCAAACCTCAGTAGGGGAGATTAGCTGGCACTGATCATGAAAGCTGCAGAGAGACTTGAGACCTGCAAACACTGGGCGTAAGAGATTGGGGCAGAGTCACACACCATATAATCGGAGATTGCAAAGAGAAGGAGAAGGGAGAATCTTTGTAAATTAAAACATTCAAAAGCAGCTATGTATATAGGATATTAAGAAAATTCCCAAACGTGCCCAAGAAACATTACATGTCCTGAAAACACAGTAAAGACCATAACCTTTCACTTTGGGTTGAAAAGAAAGCTCAGAGAATATCTACCTTATTCCAAAATCTTCATCAACCTGCAAAGACCAGGAAAGATTGCTGTTTTCATAAATACCCATCAAAAATTAAAAATTTCACCAAAAATCAAAAGGCATACAATAAACAAGAAAACACAGCCCACTCAAAAGAACAAAATAAATCTCCAGAAACTGTCCCTAAAGAAACAAAGCATCACGGGCGCCTGGGTGGCTCAGTGGGTTAAGCCGCTGCCTTCGGCTCAGGTTATGATCTCAGGGTCCTGGGATCGAGTCCCGCATCGGGCTCTCTGCTCAGCAGGGAGCCTGCTTCCTCCTCTCTCTGCCTGCCTCTCTGCTTACTTGTAATTTCTCTCTGTCAAATAAATAAATAAAATCTTTAAAAAAAAAAAAGAAAAAAAGAAACAAAGCATCAGATGTACTAAACAAAGACTTTAACACAACTGCCTTCAATATGTTCAAGGAGCTAAAGGGAAACAGAAAAAGAACGAAAGGAAATAAAGAAAATAATGCACGAATGTGACTATCAGATGAGAATATCAAAATGAAAATATCAAGAAAGAGAAATTATAAAAAATTATATAAATTATATAAAAGGAATCAAACTGAAATTCTAGAATGAAAAATTTAATAACTGAATCGAAAAATCCATCACAGGGATTCAACAGTATACTTGAGCAAGCAAACAAAAACAATCAGTGAACCTGACTTGAAATTATCAAGTCTAAGGAACAGAAAGAAATTGGAATTTCTATCAAGTCTAAGGAACAGAAAGAGAAGAGAATGAAGAAAATGGAATTAAGCCTACGGGACATATGGAATATTACCAAACAAACCAATATACACATTAAGGGAGTCTCAAAAGGAAGAAAGTGGCAAAGAAATTATAAGAAATAACAGCCAAAAAGTTCTAGAATCTGACAAATAACATGACCCTACAAATCCAAAAAGCTCAACTAACTATAAGGAGAGTAAACCCACATACCCACATCAAGATACATAATCACACTTTCGAAAAACAAAGAGAGAATCTTGAAAGCAGCAAGAGAAAAGCAGTTTATCACATATAAGGAATCCTCAATGAGAATATAAGCAGATTTCTCAGCAGAAACCTGAAAAGCTGGAAGGCAGTGGGTTGAAACATTGAAAGAACTGAGAGGAAAAAAAACTGTCCACTGAGAATCCTATAACCAGCAACTATAGTTCCTTCAAAAATGAGATAGAAATGAAGATATTTCCAGATAAATAAAAGCTGAAGGAGATCCTTATCATTATATCTGCCCTACAAGAAATGCCAAGAAGAATGAAATGGCAAGAACAGACTGAAATGAACAGCCACTAGACGGTAACTCCCGGCCATGTAAAGGTAAAATAATTTCCACTAAAGGTAAACATGGGTGAAAATAAAAACCAGTATTACTGTCATTATGGGTTGCAACTCTACTTTTTATTTACTACAGGATATAAAGAGAAATGCATAAAAAAATCATTACAAATCTATGTTAGTAGGTATATAATGTATAAAGATATAATTTGTGACATCAATTATTTAAAGAGAACTGTACAAAAACAGAGTTTTTACACATGACTGAAGTTAAGTTGGAATCAATTCAAAACACATTATTATAACCTTAGGATGTTATATGTAATATCCATGGTAACCACAAACCAAGAAAAAATTAATACAGGAAGTGAGAAGGGAATCAGAATGTTTTACTACAAAAAAAAAAAAAAAAAAAAAATCAACTAAACAGAAAGGAAGGCAGTAATGAAGGAACTGAGACCAAAAGTTCTAAGACACAAAGAAAACAACTTTTAAAAATGGCAAAAGTAAATCCTGCCCTATAAATAGTTATAGTAAACCTTCCAGAAGGCATGGATTGGCAGAATGAATTTAAAAAAATTTTAAACAAAACGAAACAAAAAAACTAGGTTCCAACTTTATGTGGTCAATAAGAGACTCACTTTAAATCTTGCAACATAAAAACAGATTGAAAGTGAAAAGGAAAAGATATTCCATGCAAATAGTAACCAAAAGAGAACTGGAGGATCTAATGAGACAAAATAGGACATTAAGTCAAAAAAGTTATACAAGACAAAGGTTACTTTATATCGATAAAAATTTCAATCTATCAAGAAAATATAACACAGGGGCGCCTGGCTGGCTCAGTGGGTTAAGCCGCTGCCTTCAGCTCAGGTCATGATCTCGGGGTCTTGGGATCGAGTCCCGCGTCGGGCTCTCTGCTCAGCAGGGAGCCTGCTTCTCTCTCTCTCTCTCTCTGCCTGCCTCTCTGTCTACTTGTGATCTGTCAAATAAATAAATAAATAAATCTTTAAAAAAAAGAAAATATAATACACACCTAACAACATATACACACCTAACATATCACCAAATACATGAAGCAAAAATTGACAGAATCTGAAGGAAAAATAGACAGTCCTCCAATAAAAACTTGAGATGTCAATACTCTACCTACAACAAAGGATTGAATATCCAGAAATAAGAGCAATAATAGAAGATTTGAACAAAACTACATACCAACTGAACCTAACATGTATGTACAGAACACTCTATCCAAGAGAATACCTGGCAGCCATACAAAACATTTTTTCCAATCACAATGAAGTAAAACTAGAAAACTAAAAATCAGTAACAGAAGGAAAAGTGAAAAATTCACAAATACATGGAACTCGAACATAACACTGAATTAATGATGGGTTAAAGAAGAAATCACAGAAGAAAAATGAAAATTCTGGAGACCAATGAAAATGGAAAATACAATACAACAAAACATACAGGATGCAGGGAAAACACTAAGAAAGCAATTTATACCAGTAAACACCTACATTAAAAAAGATCTCAAATCATAACTGTATGCTTTAAAAGGAATTTGAAAAAGAGCAAACTAAACTCAAAGCTAGCAGACAGAAGAACTAAGATTAGAGTGGAAATAAACAGAAAATAGAAAAACAATAGGAAAAAAAAAACCTAGAAGTTGGTTTTTTGAAAAGAGCCACAAAATTGACAAGTTTTTACCTAGACTGACAGAGAGAGAGAGAGAGAGAGAGGGGACTCAAATTACTAAAACCAGAAAAAATGTGGAAAAGTTTTTGCTCTCCACAAATGTGGAAACAATTCTATTTATTTTATAGAAATAAACAGTATTCTAAGAGAATACTATGAAAAACTGAATGCCAATCAACTGGATGACCAAGATGGACAAATTCTTAGAAACAAATGCACTATTAAAATAATACAAAAGAAACAGAAAAACTGAATAGACCTGTAACAAGTAAGGATACTGAATCAGTAATCAAAAAACTTCCCAACAATGAAAAGCCCAGAAATAGATGGCTTCATGGATGAAATCTCCCAAACATCCAAGAAAAAACTGACATCAATTCTCAAACTCTTTCAAAATAATTAAAGAGGAAGGAACACATTCCGTGAGGCCAACCAGACAAAGACACTAAAAGAAAACTTTAGGCTAATATCCCTTATGAGGATACATGCAAAATATCCCTTATGAGTATACATGCAAAAATCCTCATCAAAATCCTCATCAAAATGTTAGCAAATGGGGGGCCGAGGAAATGTAAGGAAGGTGGTCCAAATGTATAAACATCCAGTTATAAGATAAATAAACTAGGAATGTAATGTATAGTAGATTACTACAGTTACCACTGCTGTATGATATAAATGAAAGTTCTAAGATAGTAAATTCTAAGAGGTGCCATTACAAGTAATGAGAAAATATTTTTTTTCTTTTTTTGTCCATTTCTTTTTACTCTATGTATATGAGGTGACATATGTTAACTAAAACTTACTATGGTAATCATTTCACAATGTAAATAAGTAAAACCTTTACATTGTACACAGGAAACTCAACTGATGCAGAGAAAGCCTTTGACAAAATCCAACACTATTTCAATATACAAAACACTCAATGAACTAGAAATAGAGGGTAACTTCGTAAATATGATAAAGGCCACATATAAAAAAACCAAATTGCCATCATACCCAATGGTGAAAGACTGAAAGTTGTTCCCCCTAAGATGAGGAACAAGATGAAGATGCTGACTATCCTATCTATTCAACATAGCTATAGAAAGTATAGCAATTGGTCACAAATCAGGTCTCAACTGGTACTGAAAGATTGTGATCATTACCTACATATTTTCAGACCACAATGCTTTGAAACCAAAACTCAATCACAAGAGGAAAATTGGAAAGAACTCAAATACATGGAAGCTAAAAAGCATCCTACTAAAGAATGAATGGGTCAACCAGGATATTAAGGATTAAAAAAATTCATGGAAGCAAATGAAAATGAAAACACAACTGTTCAAAATCTTAGGGATGCAGCAACGGTGGTCCTCCTAAGAGGAAAGTATAAAGCAATACAAGCCTTTATCAAGAAACAAGAAAGGTCTCAAATAAACAACCTAACCCTACACCTAAAGGAGCTGAAGAAAGAACAGCAAAATAAAGCCTAAACCCAGAAGGAAAAGAGAAATTATAAAGATCATAGAAAAAAAAAAATCAATGAAATAGAAACCAAAAGAATACCAGAACAGATCAACAAAACCAGGAGGTGGTTCTTTGAAAAAATTAGAAAGACTGATAAACCCCCGGCCAGACTTATCAAAAGAAAAGAAAAAGGACCCAAATTAATAAAATCATGTCTGAAAAAGGAGAGATCATAACCAACACAGAAGAAATAAAAACAATTATAAGAACATATTATAAACAACCATACGCCAACAAATTAGGCAATCTGGAAGAAATGGATGCATTCCTAGAGACTATAACCCACCAAAACTGAACCAGGAAGAAATAGAAAACCTGAACAGACCCATAACCAGCAAGAAACATGAAGGAGGAATCAAAAATGTCCCAACACACAAGAGCCCAGGACCGGATGGCTTTCCAGGGGAATTCCACCAAACATTTAAAGAAGAATTAACATCTATTCTTCCGAAACTGTTCCAAAAAATAGAAATGGAAGAAAAATTTCCAAACTCTTTTATAAGACCAGGATTATCTTGATCCCCAAACCAGAAAAAAAACCCCATTAACAAAAGGAGAATTACAGAACAATATCCCTGATAAACATGCATGCAAAAATTCTCATCAAAATACTAACCAATAGGATCTAACAGTACATGAAAAGGATTATTCACCACAACCAAGTGGAATTTATTCCTGGGCTGCAAGGTTGGTTCAACATCTGCAAATCAATCAACAGAATGCACTACATTAATAAAAGAAAGGACAAGAACCATATGATACTCTCAGTAGATGCAGAAAAAGCATTTGACAAAGTACAGCATCCTTTCCTGATCTTCACAATGTAGGGATAGAGGGCACCTACCTCAATATCATAAGAACCATCTATGAAAAACCCACAGCAAGTATCATTCTCAATGGGGAAAAACTGAGAGCTTTTCCCCCTAGGTAGGGAACATGACAGGGATGTCCACTATCACCATTGGTGTTCAACATAGTACTAGAAATCCTAGCCTCAGCAACAGACAACAAGAAGGAATAAAAAGCATCTGAATCAGCAAAGAAGTCAAACTCTCACTCTTTGTGGATGACATGATACTTTATGTGAAAAACCCAAGACTCCATCCCAAAACTGCTAAAACTCATAAAGGAATTCAGTACATTACTGTGGAAGGATATAAAATCAATGCACAGAAATCAGTTACATTTCTATACACAAAAAATGAGACAGATAAAAGAGAAATTAAAGAGTCAATCCAATTTACAAATGCACCCAAAACCATAAGATGCCTAAGGAATAAATCTAACCGAAGAGGCAAAGGATCTCAGAAAACTATAGAACACTCATGAAGACATAAAGAAATGGAAAAACATTCCATGCTCATGGATTTGAAGAACAAATATTGCTAAAATGTCTATGCTACCTAGAGCAATCTACATATTCAATGCAATCTCTATCAAAATACCATCAACTTTTTTCACAGAAATGCAACAAACAATCCTAAAATTTGTATGGAACCAGAGAATACCCCAAATAGCCAGGGGAATGTTGAAGAAAGAAACCAAAGCTGGTGGCTTCACAATTCCAAACTTCAAGTTCTATTACAAAGCTGTAACAATCAAGACAGTATAGTACTGGCACAAAAACAGACATATAGATCAATGGAACAGAATAGAGGACTCAGAAATGGACCCTCATCTCTACAGTCAACTAATCTTCAACAAAGCAGGAAAGAATATCCAATGTAAAAAAGACAGTCTCTTCAACAAACGGTGTTGGGAAAATCGGACAGCCACATGCAGAAGAATAAAACTGAACCATATTCTTATACCATACACAAAAAAAGACTCAAAATGGACGAAACACTTAAATGTAAGACAGGAATCCATCAAAATCTTGAGGATAACACAAGGAGTAACCTCTTTGATCTCAGCTGCAGCAACTTCTCCTAGAAACACTGCCAAAGCCAAGGGAAACAAAGAGAAAAATGAACTATTGGGACTTCATCAAGATACAAAGCTATTGCACAGCAAAGGAAACAGTCAATAAAACCAAAAGACAACTGACAGAATGGAAGAGGATATTAGCAAATGACATATCAGATAAAGGGCTAGTACCCAAAATCTATAAAGAATTTATCAAACTCAACACCCAAAGAATAAATAATCCAATGAAGAAGTAGGCAGAAGATATGAACAGACATTTCTCTAAAGGAGACATTCAAATACCCAGGAGACAAATGAAGAAGTGCTCCACATGACCCGGCACCAGGGAAATACAAATCAAAACCATGACGAGAAACCACCTCAGATCAATCAGAATAGCTGAAATTAACAAATCCTGGTGTGAGTAAGGGGGAACCCTCCTACACTGCTGGTAGCAATGCAAGCTGGTGCATGCACGTGCACACACACAGACACAGACACAGGAGTAGTATGCAGCCATGAAAAAGTGAAATGTTCACATTTGCAACGACGTGGACGGAACTAGAGGGTATTGTGCTAAGTGAAAAAAGTCAATCAGAGAAAGACAACTGTCATATGATGTAACTCATATGTGGAATTTAAGAAACAAGGCATATGATCTTAGAGGAAGGTGAAAAAATGAAACAAGGCAAAACCAGGGAGGGAGACAAACCATAGAGACTCTTAATCATAGGAAACAAACTGAGGGTTCCCAGGGGGCGGGGGGGGAGTGGTGAAAAGATGGGATGGCTGGATGATGGACACTGGGGATGGTATGTGCAATGGTGAGCGTTATAAATTAAGTCTGATGAATCACAGACCTATACCCCTGAAACAAAGAATGTATTATATGTTAATAATATAAATATGTAAATTTTTTAAAAAAAGAGTCTATGGGGTCGGGGGGTAGTTAAAACGAGAGCAATTAGGCAAGGAAAAAAAATAAAAAGCATCCAAATTGGAAGGGAAGAAGTAAAATTATCTCTACTGGCAGATGATATGATCTTATATGTAGAAAACCTGAAATATTACACACATAGACACTCAGCTTAAAAAAATATATTCAGCAAAGTTGCAGGATATAAAATAAGCACTCAAAAATAAGTCGCATTTCTATATACCAGCAAAAAATAATCTGAAAAGAAAATTAAGAAAATAATTTCCATTCACAATACCATTAGTAGTAAGTTTAGCCTGGAAGACACAAGACTTACTGTGTTGCTGAAATAATTTCAAGACTAAGTAAATAGAAAGATATCTTATCTTGTGTTCATGGATTAAAGGGCATAATATCGTTAAGATATCATTTTACCCAAAGCAACCTACAAATTCAACACAATCCCTATCAAAATCCTAACATTTTTGCTGAAATAGAAGAAATCCATCCCAAAATTCATGTCTAATCTTGAGAGGCCCCGAATAGCTGAACAATCTTGGAAAAGATCAAAAGTTGGAGATCTCACACTACTTGATTTTAAAACTTTCTATAAAGGTACAGTAATCAAAATGCTTTAATACTGTCACTAAGACAAACATACAGATCTTAAAACAAGGAAGAGAATCCAGAAATAAATATTCCCATACATACCCACACAATTTTCAATAATAGTGTCAAACCATTCAACGCAGGTAAACATTGGATAGCCACGTGCAAAAGAATGAAGTTGGACCCTTACTTTACACAATATACAAAAAAATTAACTCAAAATGTATAAAAGACCTAAAGGAAAGCTGATACTGAAATTCTTAGAAGAAAACATAGGGGAAAAGCTTCATGACACTGGAGCTGGCAATTTCTTAGACATAAACTAAAAGTACAAGCAACAAAAGAAAAAAAACAAACTGTACTGCCTCAAAATTTAAATCTTGAGAGCATCAAAGAACATTATCGGAGGGAGGAGTCAAGATGGCGGAGAAGTAGCAGGCCGAGACTACTTCAGCTAGCCGGAGATCAGCTAGATAGCTTATCTAAAGATTGCAAACACCTGAAAATCCATCGGCAGATCGAAGAGAAGAAGAACAGCAATTCTGGAAACAGAAAACAACCACTTTCTGAAAGGTGTTTTCTTTTTTTTTTTTAATTCTTTTCTTTTTTTTTTTACTTTCTTTTTTCTTTTTTTTTTTCTTTTTTTTCTTTCTTCCTTTTTGAACCTCTTTTTATCCCCTTTCTCCCCCCCTCACGATTTGGGATCTCTTCTAATTTGGTTAAAGCATATTTTCCTGGGGTTGTTGCCACCCTTTTAGTATTTTACTTGCCCCCTCATATACTCTTCTCTGGACAAAATGACAAGACGGAAAAATTCAACACAAAAAAAAGAACAAGAGGCAGTACCGAAGGCTAGGGACCTAATCAATACAGACATTGGTAATATGTCAGATCTAGACTTCAGAATGACAATTCTCAAGGTTCTAGCCGGGCTCGAAAAAGTCATGGAAGATATTAGAGAAACCCTCTCGAGAGATATAAAAGCCCTTTCTGGAGAAATAAAAGAACTAAAATCTAACCAAGTTGAAATCAAAAAAGCTATTAATGAGGTGCAATCAAAAATGGAGGCTCTCACTGCTAGGATAAATGAGGCAGAAGAAAGAATTAGTGATATAGAAGACCAAATGACAGAGAATAAAGAAGCTGAGCAAAAGAGGGACAAACAGCTACTGGACCACGAGGGGAGAATTCGAGAGATAAGTGACACCATAAGACGAAACAACATTAGAATAATTGGGATTCCAGAAGAAGAAGAAAGAGAGAGGGGAGCAGAAGGTATACTAGAGAGAATTATTGGGGAGAATTTCCCCAATATGGCAAAGGGAACGAGCATCAAAATTCAGGAGGTTCAGAGAACACCCCTCAAAATCAATAAGAATAGGCCCACACCCCGTCACCTAATAGTAAAATTTACAAGTCTCAGTGACAAAGAGAAAATCTTGAAAGAAGCCCGGGAAAAGAAGTCTGTAACATACAATGGTAAAAATATTAGATTGGCAGCTGACTTATCCACAGAGACCTGGCAGGCCAGAAAGAGCTGGCATGATATTTTCAGAGCACTAAATGAGAAAAACATGCAGCCCAGAATACTATATCCAGCTAGGCTATCATTGAAAATAGAAGGAGAGATTAAAAGCTTTCAGGACAAACAACAACTGAAAGAATTTGCAAACACCAAACCAGCTCTACAGGAAATCTTGAAAGGGGTCCTCTAAGCAAAGAGAGAGTCTACAAGTGGTAGATCAGAAAGGAACAGAGACCATATACAGTAACAGTCACCTTACAGGCAAAACAATGGCACTAAATTCATATCTCTCAATAGTTACCCTGAATGTTAATGGGCTAAATGCCCCTGTCAAAAGACACAGGGTATCAGAATGGATAAAAAAACAAAACCCATCTATATGTTGCCTCCAAGAAACTCATTTTAAACCCGAAGACACCTCCAGATTTAAAGTGAGGGGGTGGAAAAGAATTTACCATGCTAATGGACATCAGAAGAAAGCAGGAGTGGCAATCCTTATATCAGATCAATTAGATTTTAAGCCAAAGACTATAATAAGAGATGAGGAAGGACACTATATCATACTCAAAGGGTCTGTCCAACAAGAAGATTTAACAATTTTAAATATCTATGCCCCCAACGTGGGAGCAGCCAACTATATAAACCAATTAATAACAAAATCAAAGAAACACATCAACAATAATACAATAATAGTAGGGGACTTTAACACTCCCCTCACTGAAATGGACAGATCATCCAAGCAAAAGATCAGCAAGGAAATAAAGGCCTTAAACGACACAATGGACCAGATGGACATTACAGATATATTCAGAACATTTCATCCCAAAGCAACAGAATACACATTCTTCTCTAGTGCACATGGAACATTCTCCAGAATAGATCACATCCTGGGTCCTAAATCAGGACTCAACCGGTATCAAAAGATTGGGATCATTCCCTGCATATTTTCAGACCACAATGCTCTAAAGCTAGAACTCAACCACAAAAGGAAGTTTGAAAAGAACCAAAATGCGTAGAGACTAACCAGTATCCTTCTAAAGAATGAATGGGTCAACCGGGAAATTAAAGAAGAATTGAAAAAAATCATGGAAACAAATGATAATGAAAATACAACGGTTCAAAATCTGTGGGACACAACAAAGGCAGTCCTGAGAGGAAAATATATAGCGGTACAAGCCTTTCTTAAGAAACAAGAAAGGTCTCAGGTACACAATCTAACCCTACACCTAAAGGAGCTGGAGAAAGAACAAGAAAGAAACCCTAAGCCTAGCAGGAGAAGAGAAATCATAAAGATCAGAGCAGAAATCAATGAAATAGAAACCAAAAAAACAATAGAACAAATCAACGAAAGTAGGAGCTGGTTCTTTGAAAGAATTAATAAAATTGATAAACCCCTGGCCAGACTTATCAAAAAGAAAAGAGAAAGGACCCAAATAAATAAAATCATGAATGAAAGAGGAGAGATCACAACTAACACCAAAGAAATACAAACTATTATAAGAACATACTATGAGCAACTCTACGGCAATAAATTTGACAATCTGGAAGAAATGGATGCATTCCTAGAAACATATAAACTACCACAACTGAACCAGGAAGAAATAGAAAGCCTGAACAGACCCATAACCAGTAAGGAGATTGAAACAGTCATTAAAAATCTCCAAACAAACAAAAGCCCAGGGCCAGACGGCTTCCCGGGGGAATTCTACCAAACATTTAAAGAAGAACTAATTCCTATTCTCCTAAAACTGTTCCAAAAAATAGAAATGGAAGGAAAACTTCCAAACTCATTTTATGAGGCCAGCATCACCTTGATCCCCAAACCAGACAAGGATCCCACCAAAAAAGAGAGCTATAGACCAATATCCTTGATGAACACAGATGCGAAAATACTCAACAAAATACTAGCCAATAGGATTCAACAGTACATTAAAAAGATTATTCACCACGACCAAGTGGGATTTATTCCAGGGCTGCAAGGTTGGTTCAACATCCGCAAATCAGTCAATGTGATACAACACATCAATAAAAGTAAGAACAAGAACCATATTATACTCTCAATAGATGCTGAAAAAGCATTTGACAAAGTACAGCATCCCTTCCTGATCAAAACTCTTCAAAGTGTAAGGATAGAGGGCACATACCTCAATATCATCAAAGCCATCTATGAAAAACCCACCGCAAATATCATTCTCAATGGAGAAAAACTGAAAGCTTTTCCACTAAGGTCAGGAACACGGCAGGGATGTCCATTATCACCACTGCTATTCAACATAGTACTAGAGGTCCTAGCCTCAGCAATCAGACAACAAAAGGAAATTAAAGGCATCCAAATCGGCAAAGAAGTCAAATTATCACTCTTCGCAGATGATATGATACTATATGTGGAAAACCCAAAAGACTCCACTCCAAAACTGCTAGAACTTATACAGGAATTCAGTAAAGTGTCAGGATATAAAATCAATGCACAGAAATCAGTTGCATTTCTCTACACCAACAGCAAGACAGAAGAAAGGGAAATTAAGGAGTCAATCCCATTTACAATTGCACCCAAAACCATAAGATACCTAGGAATAAACCTAACCAAAGAGACACAGAATCTATACTCAGAAAACTATAAAGTACTCATGAAAGAAATTGAGGAAGACACAAAGAAATGGAAAAATGTTCCATGCTCCTGGATTGGAAGAATAAATATTGTGAAAATGTCTATGCTACCTAAAGCAATCTACACATTTAATGCAATTCCTATCAAAGTACCATCCATCTTTTTCAAAGAAATGGAACAAATAATGCTAAAATTTATATGGAACCAGAAAAGACCTCGAATAGCCAAAGGGATATTGAAAAAGAAAGCCAACGTTGGTGGCATCACAATCCCGGACTTCAAGCTCTATTACAAAGCTGTCATCATCAAGACAGCATGGTACTGGCACAAAAACAGACCCATAGATCAATGGAACAGAATAGAGAGCCCAGAAATAGACTCTCAACTCTATGGTCAACTAATCTTCGACAAAGCAGGAAAGAATGTCCAATGGAAAAAAGAAAGCCTCTTCAATAAATGGTGCTGGGAAAATTGGACAGCCACATGCAGAAAAATGAAATTGGACCATTTCCTTACACCACACACAAAAATAGACTCAAAATGGATGAAGGACCTCAATGTGCGAAAGGAATCCATCAAAATCCTTGAGGAGAACACAGGCAGCAACCTCTTTGACCTCAGCCGCAGCAACATCTTCCTAGGAACAACGCCAAAGGCAAGGGAAGCAAGGGCAAAAATGAACTATTGGGATTTCATCAAGATCAAAAGCTTTTGCACAGCAAAGGAAACAGTTCACACAATCAAAAGACAACTGACAGAATGGGAGAAGATATTTGCAAACGACATATCAGATAAAGGACTAGTGTCCAGAATCTATAAAGAACTTAGCAAACTCAACACCCAAAGAACAAATAATCCAATCAAGAAATGGGCAGAGGACATGAACAGACATTTCTGCAAAGAAGACATCCAGATGGCCAACAGACACATGAAAAAGTGCTCCATATCACTCGGCATCAGAGAAATACAAATCAAAACCACAATGCGATATCACCTCACACCAGTCAGAATGGCTAAAATCAACAAGTCAGGAAATGACAGATGCTGGCAAGGATGTGGAGAAAGGGGAACCCTCCTACACTGTTGGTGGGAATGCAAGCTGGTGCAGCCACTCTGGAAAACAGCAATTGCACTATTGGG
This sequence comes from Mustela lutreola, assembly GCF_030435805.1. Classification (NCBI taxonomy): domain Eukaryota; kingdom Metazoa; phylum Chordata; class Mammalia; order Carnivora; family Mustelidae; genus Mustela; species Mustela lutreola. The sequence continues at coordinate 37,976,654 of NC_081305.1, read as the reverse complement.
CATTTACCCTAAAGATACAAACGTAGTGATCCAAAGGGGCACATGCACCCGAATGTTTATAGCAGCAATGTCCACAATAGCCAAACTATGGAAAGAACCTAGATGTCCATCAACAGATGAATGGATCAAGAAGATGTGGTATATATACACAATGGAATACTATGCAGCCATCAAAAGAAATGAAATCTTGCCATTTGCGACAACATGGATGGAACTAGAGCGTATCATGCTTAGCGAAATAAGTCAAGCGGAGAAAAACAACTATCATATGATCTCCCTGATATGAGGAAGTGGAGATGCAACATGGGGGCTTAAGTGGGTACGAGAAGAATAAATGAAAGAAGATGGGATTGGGAGGGAGACAAACCATAAGTGACTCTTAATCTCAGAAAACAAACTGAGGGTTGTTGGGGAGAGGGGGTTTGGGAGAAGGGGGTGGTATTATGGACATTGGGGAGGGTATGTGTTTTGGTGAGTGCTGTGAAGTGTGTAAACCTGGTGATTCACAGACCTGTACCCCTGGGGATAAAAATATATGTTTATAAAAAATAAAAAAAATTAAAATTAAAATTAAAAAAGAACATTATCAATATAGTGAAAAGAAATCCATAGAATGGAGAAAATATTTGCAAATCATTAATAAGGGACTAATATCCAGAATACATAAGAATTCATAAAACTCAACGACAAAGACAATCCAACTTAAAAATGGGCAAAGGACCTGAACTGACCTCTCTCCAAAAATGTTTCTACAAATAGCCAATAAGCACATGAAAAATGCTTAAGAAACATCCTGAAGTCCTTAAAGAACTGGAATTCAAAACCTTTAGGATGGTTACTGCCAAAGAAACAGTAAATTACACTGTATCCAAATAACATTCTGCAGCCATTAAAAGAAGACAGAAAGAAGCAGCAAAAAAAAAAAAAAAAAAAAACAGTGTGCTACCATTTGAGTGGTTGTATATATAATGGGTTGAGAATGCCTAAGTCTACAAGATGTGAACACACAAAATGGTAAGATACTGATAATAATGCCTCCAAGTTGGCCAAGTGGATGATAAAAGACAGAAAAAGGGACATCTATTTTTCAATAAAAACCTTTAAATTTTGTATCATGTCCAAATACAATCTTTTCAAAAAAATTAAGTCACTTTCCATTCTTCCCCTTATCTTCCCTAGCCCTAAGCAACCACTAATATACTTTTCATTTCATATACTTACCTATTTTAAATATTTCATACAAGTGGAATCATATACAGTCTTTTGTAGCTGGCTTTTTTGATTTATCATAATTTCTTTTTCTTGCTGAACATTCACATTTATCCATTCACTAGATGATAGACATTTGGGTTGTTTACATTTTTTGGCTATTATAAATTATACTAAAATTCACATACAAGCTTCTGTGCAGATGTATGTTTTTATTTTCCCTTGAGTATAATAGTATCTAGGTGTGGAATATGGCTAGATGATAACTCAATGTTTAACTTCATGGAAAATTCCAAACTGTTTTCCAAAGTGGCTATACCAATTTACATTCCCCAGCAACATATGAGCCTTGCAATTTTCCACAACCTGACCAATTGTCTATTTTATTATAGCTATTATAGGAGGGATAAAATGTTATCTCATTGGGGCGCCTGGGTAGCTCAGTGGGTTAAAGCCTCTGCCTTCGGCTCAGATCATGATCCCAGGGTCCTGGGATGGAGCCCCGCATCGGGCTCTCTGCTCAGCAGGGAGCCTGCTTCCTCCTCTCTCTCTCTGCCTGCCTCTCTGCCTACTTGTGATCTCTGTCTGTCAAATAAATAAATAAAATATTTTTTTTAAAAAATGTTATCTCATTGTGATTTTGATTACCAATTCATTTTTGACAAAAGTGCAAAGGCAACTGAATGGAGAAAGGACTTCCAACAATTGATTTGAGAAAAACTGGCATCTATACCTAAAAAGACTGAACACCCTGAACTAAACCTCACACCTTATATAAAAATTAACTTAAAATGGATCACAGATCCAAGTGCAAAATGTTCAACAATAAACATTTTACAGAAGAAAACACAGGAGAAAATCTTCATGCACTGAGGGTAGGCAAAGCATATGAGACCAAACAAATGATCCATAAAACAAAAAAGTAATAAACTGGACTCCAAAATTAAAAATTTTTGTTCTGGAAATACAACATTGAGAGAATAAAAAAATAAGCAGCATACTCGGAGAAGATATTTGCAAATCACACACTTAATGAAAGACTTATATCCAGAATATATTAATAATTCTCAAAACTCAAGAGTAAGAAAAAATACAACCAAATTTTTAAAAATGGGCAAAAGACTTCAACAGATCAAAGAGGACAGATAAACACACAGATGGCAGGAAAGTACATGACTCAATGCTGAACATCATTAGCCACAAGGAAAATGCAAATTGAAACTGCCACACATCTACTGAAATGGCTTAAATTTTTAAAACTAAAATGCTAGTAACGATACAAAACTACTAGGATTCTCACACCCGCCTGGGATTGGGAGAATGTGAAACAACAGTGTTTCTGGAAAATAGCTCGAAAATTTCTTAAAAACTGAAAACGCACACACCATATGAACGAGCAATCCCACTTGCAGGTATTTACCAACAGTGATGAAAATTTATACTAACACAAAAACATAAAGGTTTATAGCAGCTCTGTTCATAACTTCAGAAAATGAAAGCAAACCAAATGTCCTCCAATGGATAAGCAGAAAAACTGGGATATGTGCATATAATGGAACAATACTCAGCAGTAAAAACAAATGACCTTTTGATATACAGAACAACTTAGATGAGGCATTATAGTGAATGAAAGAAGTCAGTCTCAAAAGGTTATGTAGTATAGGGCTCCATTTATATGACATTCTGGAAAAGGTGAAATTAATAGTGATAGAGACAGTTTAGTGATTGTCAAGCCTTACAGGCAGAGGTAAGGTGTGACCACATTCTACGTGAGAGGGAGTTTCCAGTGTAATCCTGTGCCCTGACTAGTGTATCCTTTATCCTATTGTATATTCTGACACTGGCAATGGTTAAACAAATCTTTACTTGTGTTGTAACTCATGGAACAGTTACCAAATAAAGTCAATTTCACTCTGATAACCTTAAAAAAAATTTTTTTTAACTTTAAAAAGCTGGTCATATTCATGTTAAGTGGCAAAAATACAAGATGTGAGCACAAAGAATCGGGCACTCTTAAAAAAAAAAATCAGCTTCCTCAGAGACACCTCCTCTAGGAATCATTTTGAATCATTTTGTACTGTTAAATCCATTTTGCCCTTCGTTTTGACTACTTTTTAAACATGCAATAACCTCCCTTCCATCTTTCCCAATTACTCTGTCAATAGTGAGATAGGAGTATGCCTTTAACTTGTTATATTTTTTTGCTCCATAAGAGAAATAATTTTCTTAATAAATGTTAAATATAACAATATACCTAAAGATTACTTTAGTTATTAAAATTAGTATAAAACTGAATAAAACAACTTTTTAGAATTTATAATAGGTTCTCAAACATAATTCATAGGTACATATTTCTAAAAATTATTTTAAATAAACACTGATCCTAAAGTCATCATGTTTGGTTCTTTCCAAAAATCATTTTTAACAATGGAAAGTGATCTACCAAAAAATACTTCTCTATTCAAGAGCTCTATTTCTATTCTATTAAAAGTATTCTCCCAGGGTGCCTGGGTGGTTCAGCTGGTTGAATGACCGTCTCTTGATTTCAGTTCAGGTCATGATGCCGGGGTTGTGTGATCAAGCCTTGTTTTGGAGTCCATGCTCAGTGGGAAGTCTGCTTGAGATTCTTTTTCCCTCTACCTTTGTCCCTCCCCTTCTCGCACCTGAACGCATGTGCGCATGCTCTCTAAAACAAAAACATCTTAAAAAAAAAAAGTATTTTCCTGTTACTATATTATGTCATAACTGATTCTAAAGATTTCTTTGCTGAAATATCCACATGAAAATCAGAGTGAATAAACTTTAACAGACGATGGACTGATTTCATATCAGCAGAGCTACTCCAGTAAATAAGAAAGCTTTCCCGATTAAGAAAGGCCTTTAAGAAAGAATTATGCTCATTCTTTTTCCTCTAATGTCCATGACTTATTTTAGTGTAGTAATGCCAAAAGAATTACCATTGCTAGAAATTATATACAGGCCTAACAATAAGATTCTGATTAGTGTCACAAATGATCAAATATGTTATCAATTATAAACTTATAGGAGCTGATTTGCAATTAGAGTGTCCAAATATAGATCCCACAATTTCACTGAGTAAATGAGTTCTCTAACTAGTACCCACTCACATGTATAAGTGAAATAATTTCAGCTGTAGAAACTCAGCTGTTTTTTTTATCTTTATGACCTCATTTATACAGAAGAATCCTCAAAAATTTATTTTCAAATGCACATTTAACTACAAGATTAAAAAACAGGTAGGGATGATATTATACTACTAATTCAAGTATTTTATTATAGAAGTAAGAACACAGGTATTAAATAAACCTAATTTTAAAATGTAAGCTAGAACTGAAACCAAGCCCATCCAACTAAAAATGTGTACGTGGATAGGTATCTACACCAACAAATAATATTATAGATAAACAAACTTAAAGAACAACCTCAATCAAATGGGCACTCTTTTGGGTAGCATCTCTACACACTGGGCCTTCTCTTCATGATGAAAATACAACTTCTTCTAAACCAAAAAGCATGTTTAAAAACTGATTCCTCCTTTATAAATAGGTATTACTCTTAGTTCAATAAATAAAAAGTAAATTCCTTCTATGTACTAAAAGTATTAAAAGCAAAAACAAGCCTATCAAAGCACCTAAACAAACCAGTTATAAAATATAAAATGAGCCCAAGTCTGATGTGTGCCCAACTTCTATCTATAAAACCACATGTTAAGGACTTTTACACTCTGTCATTTCTGAAAACATGCTAATGTGGATATTTCCAACCCAGATGTTCCATTCTCCAGCTTACATTCTCAAATGTTGATTCTATCAAACTACCTACAATTCAACCAAACCACAAATAGTCTGGACTAATATTATCATGGATGGTACTTTTAGTAACAGCTTGGCATTTTTTAAACTAATACATCCAGCAAAGATACATCATTTGTAATTGGTACATACGTTCTTTCCGATGCTCGACTAAGCCCACAGCCTGCTTTGCTGAGCACTTTGCAAACCAATTGTCCCCAAGTAAAACAGTGACTTCATTAGTATGGACAAGCTTTCCTGGCATGAAGGCAAAGGGACCAAATGGTACCTATTATTGAAGGAAGGAAGAGAGGGAGGGAGGGAAGGAACGAATAAGGAAGAAGACAAAAAATTTAAAACACTAAAAAATACATTTTAAGAAACAGCATTAAAAGTTGTGTTGAGGCCTTTTTATCAACTAAGAAAAAATGTCAACTTCATAGAAATTACACATTAAAGTTTCACTAAGAAAACCTATAGAAAATTGCTTCATGTTAATAAATCAATGAAAACAGGAAAAGAAGAATCAGCACATTTACATATAGCTTTCAGAGAAATTAGCACTATCTCTGAATGTTGATACTTCGTGTTCATTCATAAATCTAAATGAAAGCAAACTGGCAATGAAATATTAAGTTAATAAAGAATATCTATGATTAAGAAACCTGAAAATTATTTCCAATAAAATAGCCATTTTTAACAAAGTTGGAATTAACAAATAAATAGCTTTAATGAGTCTACAAATTTTACAAAATATCTGGGTTAGTATAATAAAGAACAATACATTTACAAAACACTTGAGCTACTGTAATTAAGAACAAAGTCTTATGAAAGAAAATACTTAAGCAATGAAAGAATCTAATCCAGAGCTCACGAAGAGATCACTATGTCGATATGAAGATCATTCAGACAAAAATTAGCAGTACCTTTTTATATAAAATCAATGTTCTAGGGTGTAATTCTGTGAATTATACATTATGATCTATTCCTGCTCTGGCTAACAGGAAACGACTAAGTGCCATATTTCTGTCTTAATTACAGTTTTCTAACACAGTAAATTTGCATACCAAATTTGTTAAATTTTGTGCTAACATTTATGCCATTTGTGTCTCTATAATGTGATAACTTAATATAAATCTGAAAAAAAAGAAGCAAATACCAACTATTACAACAATTAGTGGATTATGATAAAGTAAAACAAAACAAACTTTCCTTGTGATGGTAGTTTTCAGATACTGTCTATTAGCTTGGCAATTTGTGAATCAATATATATAAAGCAAAGAACCATCACTTTCCACAGTTAATATGTAAACAACATACTACTTTAAAAGCAACACACCACACATACCATGATGTTATATGACAACTTATCAGGCAAGGTACTGAGTCTTTCTTGCAGGGCATTATAGTCATTATCTACCTTCTTCCTGTTGACAAAAAAATAGCAAATACTAAATGAATACACAAATTAACAATTCCTTGAGTAGACTATGTATCAAAAGACAAACTAATCAAAAACCCAACTTTAGCAATTTAAATATTAAAGTATTTTTTTAATTTTAAAATCCTGTGTTTACCAAGTTTGGCAGTAGCATTATTCAACCATACACTTTTCAAAAAATTTAAGACTTTCAAGGACTTTGGTTTTAGAATTAGAACACACATCTTGAGAACTAGTGTTTTATAATGTACAAGATCATCTGAACTAAATGAAATTTGGAAATTAAAGGAGATACTGAAGGAAGGCCGGATGTTTAGAGGGAAACAGGAACTTAAGATGAAAGAAGACTAGATTTAATAAAGCTTGTGGGTGAATAAACACTGGCTGCACAGCAGAAATCATAAAAACAAAATTTGAACATAAAATTGGATGAGACAGTTCAGTCCTCAGAAAAGTTAAAGCTGAAAAATGTGGAATAACTCCACAGTTATTCATATTAATGTGATTACAGTGAGAGAGAACCAACGAGGAGCTAGAAGAAATGAGGTAGAGGTAATACAAAAAAGCATTTCGATTTGGCTTTGGAGCCTGTTTCATGTTGTATCAAGACAGAGCCACCTAATAAATTAATTTCAAATAACCAAAAGGTATTCTGTAGGAGCAGGATGGTCATATGTTTCCACACTATGCACTCAGTTCCTACACCTGCTGTAAATGAATAGTCCTTCATGCAGATGCTTATTTTCAAATCTTCTCTGAAAATTAGGTTTCGTAAGCGTTTCTTGCTAGGGTGTAAGCTGCAGGCTAAACCAGTGCACTGGAATTTTTTTTAAAGCAAAAGGGTGTTGCCAGTTTAAAAAAAGTAACAAAAACAAAACTCACCAATTCAGCAAGTAATTTAAAAGAACATGTAGATATTGCCAAACTGAAATTAGAATAAATTGCAACATAGATAATCGTTCTCCAGATAACAAAAATGGCTGTGCTATAAACGTCATGGAATAGGTTCAGTTTACTCCTTAGCACCCCTAAAGCAAGAGCAGCATAATTAATAAAAATTATCTCATTTACTCTTAAGAATATTAAGGAATTTCACAAATATACTGTTATTTATCCTAAAAATATTCCTGCAGTAAATGTCACTTATCAACTTTTTCCTCATTCAAAAAAGAAAGCAGAAGGAAAATGGAAAAACCACCCATTTAAGAGAAATCAGACGTCCTCCATCATAAAAGATGCAAGCAGTGAACTTAACCTAGGTCTTCTGGCCTGTGTTCTTTGAAACAAGACTTTTTATTTCCTAAGTGTTCAAGGACTTTTGTAAAAGGTCCCCTCAAAATCCTTTTTGATAAAGTGTCTTTATTCTATTTACTTAAGGGAGAAATATCTTTCTGGATATATTTTTATGAGAATAAACTGGTAAAAAACTTCATGCACAGAGCTGCACAGCAGAAAGAGCAAGGCTTTCAAGTCAGACCAGGAGGTGAATCCCAGTTCCACCACTTAACATAAACAAATTAACCCCCACCTTAGTGTCTTCAATGGTAAAACTGGAATAATGCCTATCTCACAGGTTCAAGAGAAAGAAAAAGAGTTTAGCAATGTACATCTACACTGAATAGCTGATACCCGTTTCCATAGACTATCAAAAAACACCATTCTAAAATTTTCAAGAAAGACTACTAACCACTGGGGCACCTGGGTGGCTCCGTTGTTAAGCGGATGCCTTTGGCTCAGGTCATGATCCCAGGGCCATGGGATCGAGCCCCACATTGGGCTCCCTGCTCAGAGGGAAGCCTGCCTCTCCCTCTCCCACTCCCCCTGTTTGTGCTCCCTCTCTCTCTCGCTGTGTCTCTCTCTGTAAATTAAACAAATAAAATCTTTAAAAAAAAAAAAAAAGACTACTAACCACTAAGTTAAGATTCCATTATGTTAAATGCATTCAATTTGATAAAAAGAGCACAACTTATTGAAGGACAGTATAGCTAAATGTTACATTTAGGGGGCTTTTGGAGATAGGGTTGGTTATGTGCAATAAATAGGATACTGTCCATAAGAACCGATTTGCTGCAATGCCTGCACACAGTAACACTCATTATTAAATCTAGAGAACACTAACAGTTTGTATGTTTTAGATAAGTAATTCAGAAAATGCCCAAGGACTATACATCAGCTTAGATACCTAAATGTTCCTGTGATTGTTATAAAGCTAGTAGGGGGCGCCTGGGTGGCTCAATTGGTTAAGCAAATGCCTTCTGCTCAGTTCATGATCCTGGAATCCCAGGATCAAGTCCCACATCGGGCTCCCTGCTCAGCAGTGAGTCTGCTTCTCTGGCTGACCTTTCTTCTCTCATGCTCTCTCTCGTTCTCTCTCTCAAATAAATAAATAAAATCTTTAAAAACAAATAGTATTAAAGTTAGCATTCAGTATGTCTTATTTTGGTAACTACACCTGGAAAAAGGATACTTCCCTAACAAAACACCTCTTTTGTAAACAAAAAAGAATAGGAGATTCAACCAGAGGTAATACAAGAGATCAATGTCAGTATTCCAAATCAAGTATGATCAGTTTTAAACTTATCACTAATTCTCTCTAGAACAAAAATGTGGACATACTGGAGAATGATTTAAGATCAGAGCTGCTATTTCTAAATTCTGAGTTTTCTAAAAGTATAGAAATGAAGGAAAGAAAGAAGAAAGAAAGATAGGGACACCTGGGTGCTCAATTGGTTGGGCGGCTGCCTTCGGCTCAGGTCATGATCCCAGCGTCCCGGGATCAAGTCCCACATCGGGCTCCTTGCTTGGCGGGGAGCCCGCTTCTCCATCTGCCTCTGCCTACCACTTTGTCTGCCTGTGCTGGTACGCTCTCTCTAACAAATAAATAAACAAAATCTTAAAAAAAAAAGAGAGAAGAAGAAGAAGAAAGAAAGATAATTTAAAGGCAGCCCATCCAGAAGTCCTTTTTGAAGGGAGGGAAGCATGAGACAAGCAGTGTCTCTAGGAGAAATTACAGCTTGAGAAACTCTCTCTCCAAAGGTTTCACTAGTGGAAATATGCAGGATCAAACACCTTGGTCAAAGAATTTGTCTATTTGTCTTGAAATAGTCCCTCTAATATTCAGGGATTAAATAAATAATCCTGTCAAAGATCACAAAGCCTATGCAGCAGAAAATACAAATACGATTCTAAGAACTACTGTATTACAGAAGGTAAGTAGGGGATCTTTATTCGCACCAAAATTTTAAGAGTTACGTTTCTTCTGTTGTACTACTCAGAAACACAATTTTTAGACACTTTGGTCATATTAAAATACGTAGTCAAAGGAGGCAACTGCTTATTTTTTTTTTTAATGGAAAATAAAACCCAGATAGTTAGGATAAACCACTCCAGTCTATTTACTTATAACATATAGAATTCCTTGTCTGGAGGTCTTAATCGTCTTTGATCTTTAGAGATTAAGTTCAGGCATCAACTCTTAATTTTAAAAAGCTATCTAATAAACAAGATTTAATTTGCAACAGGTATCTTCATGTAATGTTCCTTATAGAAAATGAGAACTAAAGCACTGCTGTAAGTCATATACAAGAGACTTTCACAATCTTCTTTTGAATCTTGCTAATCACACACTATATGCCTTCTGAGAAGCACCTTTTGTATTAAAAAGCAGCAGCAAAGAAGGACATAGACTTAGCACACTACAAATTAGCCTTAACCTTAAGGATGAAGATCAGGATAGAGCCCATGGAAAACACTTTATTTTCATATAGCTGTTAAAAGTATGAGAGCAAGTAAAATAATGTGTTTGCTTAAGTATTTACAGGTGAAGTATACTGATGTCCACGACTTACTCTGAAATGCATCAGGGAAAAATGAATTAATGATTGAGATAAAGACAGATATACGGTCAAGGTTTACCTGTACAATTCTTTCAACTTTTCTAAATGTTTGAAGATTTTCATGATAGAATATTAAAAAGGAGATGGGGGAATATGAAAGCAAGACTGTATTTTTAATCCTTTTCTTAAATGCAACTGACAATCTCTGTAAAGAAAAAAAGTTCTATATCTCCTGTTTGAGGCAAGAACAAAGTCTCCAATTTTCACCTTTAAATAATAAAAAAGGGAAATAAAATTTAAATCAGTGATGGAAATAAGATTTTGCTAACTTTTCAACTTAAAGTAGAAAGTTGGAAAAGGCAAAAATGTTGACATTAGGCCTGTGGGTTTGTTTTTGTTTTTTATTTCTTATCATTCTCTCTCCCTTTACCTCATATCTTAAACAAAAAAGCAGGAAACACCAAGTGGTGATCAAAAAGGGAAAAAGAAATGGGCTTTACATTCAAATTACTATCTGGGCTAATCTGGGGCAGAGTTATTTAAGTTTTTAAGAAATTATAAAATCCAATGATTTTGGAATATAAGTAACTGTATAATCTTATTTACAAATGATTCTTAATCCATTATACCCTCTCTAGAAGTTCCTGTTACGAATTCAAGAAAACCTTTGTTTCAATTCAATTCACCATTTATTGAGCTTCTTCTCTGCAACCAAACCTTATGCCATATGCTGCAGGGATCATCACTCAAATATAGCACGCCCTTTTTATTTCTTTGCACTGCTTCTTTGTTAAAGATCCACTAGCTTGATGGAAGCCTGGGTTTTTACCTCTGACATTAAGAAAATAGAGGAATATTAAATTCAGGCATGGATTACATATAGGTAAAGAGAAAAGTATTCTCATTACTAAAGAAAGGAATGATGATTGTTTTCAAAATCCCCTTAAAAAGTCTAAATAAATAATTAAGGTTATATTTTTTTAAAGATTTTATTTATTTATTTATTTGGCAGACAGAGATCACAAGTAGGCAGAGACGCAGGCAGAGAGAGAGGAGAAAGCAGGCTCCCCACCGAGAAGAGAGCCCAATTCGGGGCTGGATCCCATGCCCCTGGGATCATGACCTGAGCTGAAGGCAGAGGCTTTAACCCACTGAGCCACCCAGGCGCCCCAAATAAGGTTATATTTAACAATAAAAAATGTTCTTGAAAGAAAGATCATATTGTTGAAGGAATTGAAATTTGGCAAGAAGGGGAACACATTAAAAATTAAAATATATCTGTATTAAATTAGTATTATTCTTTTTTTAAACGGTCATGGCAAAATACTATTAAGTGAAATTGATGACAAATTCAGGCAACATGGTGGCATATTCCTTTTTCTGAACTCTATACCTAGGAAATTTGTGTCATCAGAAAATGCTGATGAAATAGTCCATGTTATTTTTATGAGTCCATCAAAAAATTGTACTGGAAATAGACACAAAGACGAACTTAAATATAAACACTTGCAATTATTCTAAATTTAATGAAAGAAAATTGTCAAAGAGAGATCAATACAGCTAACATTCTAATAGGTTTCCTCAATTTAACTCAACAATGAGAAAACAGTCACAACGGGTTTATATACAGCAAAGCTGGGGCAGATAAACTGTTACTAGTGCTCTCTGCTGACACACATGTACATGGGACTTCAGACTTGTCAGTGGTCACGGGTACCTGTTTCTTCACTCATGAGTGTTCTTTTACTCTAAGAATAAAATGAGATGAGAATTTGAAGTAAGAAAGTTTAAAAATCATATAAAAACACATCACTCTAAGTGTGAAAGAAATGTCCCAAGGTACCTCCTAGTTCAGTCAGCTTCAGGGAAGAGTCTATGGGTCATTTCAATTTTCTTTACTCTCTGAGTTCTCTACAACTGACACTAATTTCTGTGACAAATCAGAAAGGAGGGGCCTTTCAGAAAAGATGAGTTTTGCTATGATAAGTTTCTAACCAACAAGCTTTGAATGTTTGTGCCATTTCTATTTAATTCTAATTTATAAGTGTGGTTTTAACTTTCTAAACTTTATTTCCAAAATATATTTTAGAAAATAGAAAACTTTTGTATTGTTTTCTTAGAGCAGTGATTCATATCACTGATATGAATGACTAACCTTTATGGTCACTGATACCCATGAGAAACTGAATAAAAACACTGGATTCTTTCCTGAGAAGTCCCAGTATCTGGCCTATAATTTCAACAGAAGCCACTTAGATCCCTCAAGCAATCCTGGTTTTAAACCCATCAAATATGTAAAATTCTCAAAATTATCTTCAACTCTGTTGATTTAAATAAAAAATAGGCAAACCATCACCAGTTCAGTCATGAGTTGAATATAAATTAGTAAAAATGTTAAATCGTATTCATGCCTCAGTTTTTTTACTGCCTACATTTTCCCTAGTCATACACTGATACCCACTGCCTTTAGTATATTAGAATTTAGACTTTTGTATCTCAAAACAAGAACAAGCACTCTGGATTATCACTAAGTGGTCTGCCTCTCAGGCAAGCACTGTTGTTGCAATACTGACACCTTCACCCTTATATGGTACTCTTCCGAGCTTGAAAGCTTTATTGTACACTGCTCTTATTTTTATAAAAAATTAAATTAAAATGAATATAAAATTTAAAAACTCAAAGTGCAAGGAGGTGTAGTTTTAAAATCTAATACGGTCAAAATAGAGATGAAAAGTCATTGGTATGCCAAGTCAAATTGAGGTGTAGCATCAATCAGATATTCACTAGATTTAAGCTGAATGTGGGAAACTGTGAACCAAACAATGTATATGTATACTGAAAATACATAATCAAGACTATGTTCTAAAGGAGGAAATGTACTTACAAATTTTTTATAAAACCTCAAATTTTATTTTAAAAATTCCCCTATTAAAAAATTTACCCCTATAATGCATTTATTTTGCATTTCATTTTCAGAAAAGCATTAAGTATTAAACTTAAGTATTAATTAAGTATTAATACTAGTATTAAACTAGTATTAAGCATGATACAAAGGCTAGGGGACTACTAGAAGCAACAAATTCTAAAAACAACTTAAAAATCATTAACCTTTTTTAAAAAGAAAGAAAGCATTTACAATTTGACCTTGGTGACATAAATACACATTAAGAATTAAAAAGCTGAAGGGAATAAAACAAAATATTTTAAAAAGAGGAAAAACTACCTTCTCTTTAGAATTACAAATAAGTTTGTCTTTATTCTTTTCTTATTTCAACATTTCTAAATAATGTATTTATCTTATATTAAGGATAAAAAATTAAAAACCTAATTCATATTTTGTTTTAAAAAATACCATCCTTAGAACATTCAACTTGAATCCTTTTCTTTTGCAACTTAATTTGCTTTGAAATATCACATGTAAAAACTGCAAAACTTACTTAACCTCCCAAACCCATGTACTAAAATACCATACTGTTTAAAAAGGAAAAAAAAAGGAAAAAAAGAAAACTATGAAGAAACTAAAAAATAACAAAGAAGGCGATTTATATATATGATTCCTTCCTCTTGCCCTTGTCCCTGAGGATACTTTCGTAACTACAGAGATTCCAACCATAAAAGCATGTAAAATCTTCAGGTTTGGAAATCGTCCTCTGCTCTACTGGGGGTGACGGTGAGAGTCACGAAGACACATAAAATGAGAAAGCCTGAAGAGAAGGCCCTATACAAAACAAGTGACTAAAACTTTGTGGTCAGTAAAATGGGAGTCTGAAAAACATGGTTTCCAAATTTACTCAACACTAAAACATGAAGTCATCACTATTAACATTTTTTTAAGTTTTAAAGGTATGCAAATCAATATTTCAGATTATGCATAATAAAATACAACAAATTTTATTGTATATGCAGGCAAGTCAGGAAAGCCCTGTTTCAGGTAATTTATGAGAAATATACCACAAACTACAGCACTACTCTAATGAAATAGCCTGGTGATTTTGTGGGGCAAAGAATCCCTCAAAACATCAGATAGAGACAGACACACGTATCCATCCATCCACACTGATTCACTTGAAAGAAGAATTCCAAACAAACATCTTCATCTGTGTTTTTTAACTATTTAGGTATGTTTACTTGGTTATTTCCCTCTATATACTTTGACTATAACCTATACTAGAAACTAGTGACTCTTTTTCTCTACACAGTATTTTTTATTATTTTCCTTTGAAAAGTGAAAATGCCAGGTATCTGCTTTAGAATCCCTCTCTCAAAATTCTCGTTGTGATGAGCACGGAGTGTTGTATGTAAGTGCTGAATCACTATAACTTGTACACCTGAAAAGAATACTATACTGTATGCTAACTAACTGGAGTTTAAATAAAAATTTAAAAAGTAAATTCATATCCTCAACTGTTTCAGCATTTGTATGCCCAAATTTAAAGCTATTCTTTCCAAAATTAAATATCTGAATAATATAAAATGCCTTTTTATTTTCACTTACTTCTGCTTCACGTCATTTTATAGGTATCTTTACTACTTAAAACTCTTTTAAGATGATTTGAAGGAAGCAAGACAGTAAAGTTTTTATAACTCATATGCATACAGTTTATGATTACAAGTAACGCCTAAGAGACATATGACATGTATGTGCCAGGCATCACATGCTATCTTTCATTAAATTCTCACAAATCAACACAAGTAATGGAGGTTTTTCTTGTGGGACATAAACAGAAGTACCTATGATGCATTAAAAATGACCTTAAATTCTTCATCACTCCTCCTACCAACTGGAGTCTATTTCCCACTCTGCTCTACACAATGTAGCCTTGCAGCTACCATTTTTGCTGCCCTGAGATCAAGTAAAGTGAGACAGGGAGAAAAGCACATAGACAGAGGCCCAGCTAACAACCCACTAGCCACCAGACTTGTGGGTAAGGTCATTTTGGACAACCCACTGACCCAGCCACCAAAAAGCTGCAACCACACAATGAGCCCAAACAGAGGAGCAGAACAAGAACACAGATAAGACCAATATGCACATCCACAGAATCAAACACACACAAAAACATGGTTGCTGTTTTAAGCCATGAAGTTCTAGAGTAATTTTATTAAGAAACAATAAATAATGGATATAACAGCTCAAGAAGGATAAATTTCAAGTCATAAAACAATTGTCTTAGTAAGGTCACCATTATTTATTTAAAAAAAAAAATCAGTACCAAATCTTATTTGGTAACTCTAAAAATTAGACATGTGACACACAATGAAATTTATGGAAATAAAATAAAGAATAAGAGTTAACTAATAATTGAGAATAATCTCCAAGGATGAATTAAATGAACAGCATACAATCTGATTTCATTTCTGTCAAAAAGGGTGGGAGCACAATTTATAAAGACATGTGGATGAATACACATGTACACACACATATACATACACACACACATACACACATACGTAAGTTTCTAACTTTAGGCAAACAATTTCTGAAAACATTTACAAGAAATTGGCCAAAAAACCCACTGTTTACAAAGATAAATGAGAACTGAGGGATAAGGGTAGGAGAAAAACTATACCTCATTTATCCCTTTCAGAACTTCCTAAATTTTGAACTATATAAATATACTACCAAATTTAAAAATTTTTAGTGTAAATTTTTAGAAGTTTTATGTCTTAAAGACACAAACTGAAATATTTCCAGATGGACATTTTCAGGTTCATTTCAAAAGTGCTGTAGGTAAGGGAACAGGGTAGGAGAGGCTGTTGAAATATAACAGTTCAGATGACACTGCAAGTTGATAATTACTGAGGCTGAGTGATGGGTACATATGGATTCACAATAGAGTCACCTTTTGTTTGAAATTCTTCATAATAACAAGTTATCTAAAAACATTAATGTAAAGCTTTAACAATACTGCTTAGAAAGCCATCTCTCCATCATGATAAAATAAGATGATGGCATGAATACAAAATATTCAGGAATATTTACAAAGCTTTGGTAGGTTTTTCTTGTTTTCTTTATTCATCTGATAATTAAAATTTTCAAAAGAGATTTCAGAGCTACTATTAATATTTTTTGAGTGTCAGCCTGGGTGTTCTATAGACATTATCTCACTCGATCTTCAAGTTAAGTATTATCATTGTCACTTTACAAGGAGAAAACTGAGAATCTCAGGAATTCACCCAAGGTTACAGTTAGTAAATGACAGGATTCAAATGTAGATGTGTGACTCTGAATCCCATGCTCTTTAGGGAAGAATTAAAAAGATAAAAAATTACAGGTAATCTATAAACAGAATAATCAGGCCCTGGTGGATTAAACAGTAGGAAGTACACCCATATTTTAGTAAGAAAATAGTGTGTGGATTTTATAATACCTTATTTCCTGAGTTAAGTAAAAAGGATTTTAAGGGAAAAAAAAGTTGTATTTAAATCTTTTTTAATCTTCACTAAATTGAAAACCACTATTAGCTCTAAGTGTTGTACAAATTCTCAACTATTAGGCTCAAACCTTTCCTTATTATCTGTTATTAACTACACAAATACTGTAAATGTTTCTAGTTTACCAAAGCTCTGGAATTTGAATTAATTTTCTGGAAGAGTTTTTTTGGGCAGATCCTGTTTGCCCCAGGCCATTTTTACTCCTACTTTTCCACAAATATTTTTAGTTCTGCCCTACATTAAAAAAATAATAATAATAATTTTGGAAGCCTACAATATTCATTACTTGTCCCTTAAATAAAAGAATGCTTTAAAACTGCTCAAACAAGTATAAACATCATCACTAGCGTTAAGAAAGCATTTTTAAAAAATCATCTGTGTTGCTCTCCCTTATATATATTGATATGTATGCCATGAAGAAGGGAGCTTAGCTATATGAATTGTACTTTAGACTAGGCTAAAACCAAGGCCTAAAGAAAACTGAAAAGCAACATGCTTTTAAAAGCAGTGAGTAAGAAAGACAGCCTTAAGAAGCGTTAACTGCTTCCGTTCTTGCTTCCTAGCTCTCTGTAAATAGCACAAAATTATTGTGATTTCCCTGTTTAGTGTCCGACTATGAATTCCTCCATGGCAGGGCCGTTCAATTCCAAACAGCAACATAACACTGGCATATGGTAGGAACTCAATCACTATTTGTGGAATTAATAGAATAAAAACATCACGAGAATTCCACAATGCTCCCAAATAGCTATCTATTTCCTGGCTTTCAGAGGAATGGAGATACTTTGGTTTCAGTTTTTTAATATAATAAATCGGTGAGTTCACTGGCCATTGAGATTCTAGCAATATCAGATCCTCATTAAAAACAAACAGAAAAGTCTGTTTCCTCAGCCCTATTAGAAATGATTGAGAAGAAAAGGCAAATTTCAACTGGAAAAATTATTTTAATTTTTTGAAGTAGAAATAAGATATTGTATTACTTTAAGACACTCGTAGATAAATACCTAAGCTTCTATAGTTTGGAAAGCTTTGGAAAATTACAAACTGAGATTGAGAGCCAACATGAACCTGCTCTGAAATAAATGTGACATTTCCGTTTGTCAGTGGTTACCAGACTTGGACATTGCTACAGTATCTGCAAATTAAAATGTTATATATAATTACATATATATGGTCTTCATCTACTCAAACACTTATTAAGTACCTATAATATGCCAAACACAGTAGGAGGTGCTGTAGCTAAAAAAAAAAAAAAAAAAAAAAAAAGGAAAACATGCCCCTTGGCCTTAAAGAATTTTCATTCTAACAGAGTAAGAATCTTGCAAAAAAAAAAAAAACCAGAAGCAAGTTATTCACACATCTGCTTCAATTAGTATCTCTTCTTAGTGAATCCAACCTTTTACTGATTTCCTGAATTCCTTACCAAATCAAAAGAGAGAAGTCCACGTGAATAAAACTTCCTTATTATTTGTAAAATGGATCACTTTGTCCAAATTAGCACAAGGTGGAGGGTTGAGGGGGAATGGTAATTCTTTGGCCAAGTACTTGCATTTCAAGTTTTAACCTGGACTGAATGTATAATGAAAAGAGTGAATGTCCATCATGGAAATGTTGACAGACTTACACTACCAGTAGATGCAACTACAACACTGCATTTATTGAAAATTAATGAAGTCCCTGAATTTTTATTTATAAAGTGAATATTATTAGTTTTAGATTATTTTCTGCAAGCCAACAGTCAGAATTTAATAAGATGATGTGTACAGATTGAACTGATTTTCACTCTTATCCACTGCTTGCAGCCTATGTGCATTTAAACCAAAAAACATTTGATATACACTAACTATAAATTATTTCCTTGGAGATCTCTCAGGCATGAAGAAAAAGCCTCTTAAATAAATTTAAAATATTATATGCTTGATGGTGTATAACCAAAGGTTTAATCTCACCACTAAAGGGGCAGTTACCATGATTTTGCAATAACCCTGCAGACAATAATCAAGACAGCTCCTGTTGTTCTCTCAGTAAAATCTTCGTAAACACAGCATGGATATATTGTAATTTGATATCTGTAAGATCAACAGCTATACCTCATGACAACTCATAATGTAAGATTTTATTCACCATTACATTGAGTGTTTTCCTCAGAAGACTTAGGGAAGTGTGTTATTTACCAAGCATTGTCCTATTTAACTAAAGATTAGCACATTAAAATAGATATGCTTTCTTTCTCTCTATACTCTAAGAAAAAGAGCAGTCCATAAAGAAAGCTCTGGGAAGTAGGCAATTAATTAGATTTTTTCAAACTTCAGGGAAATGTGGATATTTCCATCATTATTTTAAAACAACTGATTCCAATTATTATTCTAGCACAAATATAAAAATATTCCCCAAATAGAGCTCTCTCTGATTAGCCAGATTCAAAGATGTCTCAGTCTCCACCTCATAATGATATTAATATTATTCTAATTTGAAAAAAAGAAAAGAAAAGAAAAAAGAAGGCAATTAGAATAAACACAAATGGTGACACAATTTCAGGAAATCAGGGAACACGTAATTCAGTAAACAGTGAAGGACAATATAAATTAGTATCAAAGCATTCAAAATGGAGATTACTAGAAGAATTCAATTACAGGTTACAAAAAAATAATACACACTTTATTTAAATACAAAGGGATGACCCCATCAGTATTTCAGAAATAATATAAAACCATCATTCACTCACCAATGCTGGATTTTCTCTTGGCAGTTAGTGACCAC
The DNA here is from genome assembly GCF_030435805.1 of Mustela lutreola. Lineage (NCBI taxonomy): Eukaryota > Metazoa > Chordata > Mammalia > Carnivora > Mustelidae > Mustela > Mustela lutreola. Next base: position 37,957,161 of record NC_081305.1, on the reverse strand, counting down.
CTGTCATGGAAACAGATAACTACTCATGAAAAAACGGGCTATACACAAAGCTACAAAATCAGTGTATCAGAAAACTAGAACAGTGGCTTTACAGATTTAATAGCATCTCAGTATACATTTTTATTTGTCAAATGCACAGAGATGTGACTGTTAGTTTTTAAGCAGCACACTTCATCATAACCCCCTAATGCAGGCTGATAACTGCAGAACAAATTACAGCCTTCCGATTCATACTTTGCTACAAAACCCGCTTCATAACTATTAGGTGACATATGATATAAGATAACTAGTATTTTGTACAATCTACAGACTTGCTTTCAATGTTACATATTTTGTAGAATACGCAAATGTTATAAATAACAAAAAACCAATGCAACATTCACGTTTCATCACTAAAAAAAAAAAAATTACAGGAGTAAAAATATTTTATTTTGTCAGTATATCTCCAAATGTTTTCACCTGTAATTTTTATTCTGATGCATTAAAAATGAGTTCAGTGATATTTTTCTACTAACATTTTCAAGAAGAAATACTTGGGATAAAGAGATGCTCTGAACAGCCCATTTGTTCCCTTAGTGAATTATGATAAAATTTTAAGCACTTAATAGCCAGTTTAAACTATGTTTATATTACTAAAACAATAAAATTAAGGGCAAAACTTATTTGTTTTCCTTAAAGATATTTCAGCAGAACCTAAAAATGCTGGGGGTGGGGGGGAGGAAACAACACTAACCAATGAAGAAAAGAAACCCTTGAATGGTAATTTAAAAAACGACACTGTTTTCAGAGATTACTAATTGTTTTTAAGTTGTTCATTAATAAAAATTTTAAACAATAATCTCAAATACTGTAACACCATTTTAGAGACAGAGAAACTAAGGGATACAAGCCAAAATGCTCAATACAAGGCTATGTGAGAAAGACAGCAGCATTATCTGGTTTGAAACACACTGCTTCAGTTCACCACTCTAAACACCAATATTGTCTCTTGTCTCTCTTGCTCAATGTTTCACCCAAAAATCACAAGACTTTTTTTTTTGGGGGGGGAGTGGGGTGCTGTCACTAAATTCCTATTATAACATTTAATTCCTGAAATAAATGTCCTCCTTTGGTACATTTTAAATACTTAGGCAGCAATCCTGTACCAAAATACATGCTGTAATCAGATACCCAACCATACTACACATTAACACAGCATAAAAAGTCCGTTTTAGAATGAAGATCTCTCAGTAAGTATCAATCACATAGCAACACTTAATAACAGTGGTAATATATAATAGAGTACTGACTTTACATCTGGAAGAACCAGGCTAAAAGTACATCAATCCATTTCACTGTTTCTGATTTGGCAGTAATTACAAAATAGACAAACAGAATTAAATGTAAATTGAAAAAGAAAAAAATCTTCATGAAATCCTTTTCATAAAGTTCCTCTTTAACAACCCCATTAAAAGATGAGACCCAAAAAACAGTCAGGATGCTTTCCAATCCCAATGCATGTGTTTCCAAGCATGAAGTGAGCCAAAAGCACAAAAAGAAAAGCCCTGCAAACCATAAGAGCAGAATGTTCATTAACCTCTACATGATAATCCTTTCGTAGCTGCATATTAACTAGTTACATATTCATAATCATTTACATTATTTAAAGGACCTTCGATGAAATTTTCTAAGCAATATCCATTAGTGACAGTGTTAAAGGTTACAGAAGATAGTCTACTTAATGTTTCCAGGAAGGCTTTTTAATTAGTAAATATGTAAATTTGGCACATATGCTTTTTATGTTTAAAAAACAAGTCTCTAGTAGAATGGCATGTGTTCTGGCCATCACCCCCCATGGTCTAGTCTCCACTTTGTTTTAGCTATCTTTCCCCCACTCCACCATCTCCCTCACCCCCTTTCTTTCCTAAAATAGTCTCCCAAGAACAAACATTCAAGGATAAAACAACAAAAATCCATTTCATAATTTATAACAGAAATTTTAACCACCAAAATATTGCCTTACACTAAAGTCTTATTATTAGTTACATACAGATATTAGAACAGAGACATCCAGTTAGGCAAAATCAAAGGTACAGGCTCCATATTTTAAGAGTCAGAGAAATAAAGGAAAATGTGAGAGAGGCAGGTATAATACCTATAACAGCCTTCTGATGAGGCTACAGTTATATTTGTTTACATGAGTTATATAACCCACTTACTTCCAAAAACCTTTAAATCCAAGCAGTTGTACTGATACTTTGAGAGATCATTCTAGTTTTCCTCTGTTTTAAAGCAAATTATTCAAAAGAAAATATTGGTAAATTTCTAGAACTGTAGATGTTAAGGGAAATTTTAGAAAAAAGAAAAATCTGAGGATTCCAATTGAATCTGAATGGGTTAAAAAAAATCCAATTTTTCTATTAAGTTAAATAAGTCCAAATAATCTTACTTCTTCTGAAAATTGACTCAGATTAATTAATTAATCAGATTAATTCAAGTATTAAATAAATAAAATGAACCTGGTTCTATAAGAAACCCTTGAAAGAACAAAGCAAAACAACAGAAAAACATTTCATTACTTTGTTGTCCTTCACAGAAGCTTTTTAATAAGATGGAGCAACAATAATAGTTTTTTAAGTTAAACCTGTCAAAACATGCAACTGTTACTCCTGAAGAAAAAATCTCATTGAATCATTTTTAAAAAATTGATTAGTAGGCTTCAACAATTAAAATAACTGACCTAGTAAATTCTTTAATGTGATATAATTGCATTTAGAGCCAGGAATTTATAAATAAAATATGTGCTTACACAATAGTACAGCATTAAAGTCCACAGTAAAGAAAAAGGTCTATGAGCTGATTTACCACTTTTTAAGATACATTTTATCATTAAGAGTCTTCACCAACAGCCCAGTAGTAAGAAAGTCCATGGTGTGCTTTGTAGTTCAAAAGTGCCCTTACCCTAAAAAGTAGTACCAATGGTATATGCCAAGACTTCATAGGATGAAAATCAGTAAAAGCAGGTTTTTGACCTCTCCAAAACCTGTGTTCAAAATTTAAGTATCTTATCCAATATTATGCAATTGCCCAGGAACTGGTAAGAGAAATAATCAGTTTTAGAATGGAGTCTAGCTAACGGGGACCATCTAATCTCAAAGCCCGTATTCACTGGATTGGACTACCTCCAACCATCATGCATCTTACTGGGTGACAGAAGCAAAGCAGCTATTTACATCTTTGGTCTTTCTTTTTTAAAACACTGACTGTTGCTGCTACTTCTCCACTTCATCCACAAACCCACTCGTACACAAAGAAGACCTTACCAATGTTAGTAAAAGCAAATAAGCTTAAATTCACCAACTGGCTAATAAAAACCCTCATTTCTTCCAACAGCTCCTGGCCTTTTTAGGTCAAGTGACTAAGTATAAACAGATTTCCCAAGCCCCATTTCTTTGTGTGCACTGGGGGTGTGGGGGGAAAGACACGCTAGCCCTCTAATTACTACCACATCTCGTTATACTTTTGAAGTACTTATGACTGAGTTAGATGCCCAGGATGACAGTGGTAGACAATAAAACCAAAACCTCTTTTTCTTTATGTCAGTGCCTAGCTAACATATATACAAATTCTGTTGCAAAAGGTTAAAGTAAGGGACGCCTGGGTGGCTCAGGTGGTTGAGCAGCTGCCTTTGGCTCAGGTCATGATCCCAGAGTCCTGGGATCGAGTCCGACGTCGGGCTCCTTGCTCGACAGGGAGCCTGCTTCTCCCTCTGCCTCTGCCTGCCATTCTGTATGCCTGTGCTCACTCTCTCTCCCTCTCTCTCTGACAAATAAATAAAATCTTTAAAAAAAAAAAGGTTAAAGAAATATTTGATAAATTTTAAAGCCAATAAACTATATGGGAAATAATAATTCCTTTGCTGTTTTTCCTCAGAAGAAACTTTCTAAAAATTATTTTGTAAGGAATGAATGATTTAACATGTATTAAAATCTTCATTACTTATTTCCATTTGTGCTATTTATTTTGGTAAGAGACCACAAGGGGGCATCAACCCATGAGTTTTCTCTGTTAAGTAACAGTGCCACATTAAAATCAGACTGGAACAGAAAGCCTAGAAGGGTAACTTTGCTAAGTCTCAAATGATACTTCTCTCAAAAATGTTCCATTTCATTTCTAAAACCCCCCCAACTGTATTTCAATTTCAAATTCTCCCTCTACGGATTCATATACAGAATGATAATCTGAGGACTGTATTAATCAGAGCTGTCTAAATTTATACAGTTTGCTTCTCTTATTAGACTGTCTTCTGACAGATTGTACAATTTGGGGATTTAAAGCTACTGAATTAAAAAAAAAAAACAAAGTATCCGTGATGGCTAAAACCAATGGATAGTACACATGCACTGTTATCTGACAATTACTTAAAAGGTTGAAAATAATTTCTTTCAAAAACACATTGTCAGTTAATTACACAGACATCTGAAAGTCATTGGCAAAGTATACAAAAAGCATACTTCAACAAATTTAGTAAGATATTAAAGGTACCTGGGTGGCTCAGTGGGTTAAGCCTCTGCCTTCAGCTCAATTCATGATCTCTGGGTCTTGGGATCTAGCCCCCATCAGTCTCCCTGCTCAGCAGGGAGTCTGCTTCTCTCTCTCTCTCTCCCCTCCCTCCCCACCATGTCTCATTCTCTCAAATGAATAAATAAAATATTTTTCAAAAATTTGTAAAATATTACAAGTCTTCTTAATAAGACTCTGCAAAGAAGGAACTGACTACAGGTTCTTAAAAAGGAAACTGCAACAAATAATAATAAACTGCAATGAACTGAGTATTTCTACATAAAAATTTTAAATAAATGTACTTTCTAAATATGTTAAAAATGAAAAATACCAAAGCTACCAAAAATTTAATTCCAACTATATAGAACCACTTTTTAGAACATTCAAATGTCCTTATTCAAAAACATAGTTAGGATGGAATCAAAATAATCATCTTAATTCTTACTTTTACATTTAGCCCAATTTTCACCTACACAAGCTTCTAACACACTTCTCACATTCAAACCCAGTCTCTTTATACACAAATATTAGATTACGTCTAACATACTTTGGTATTGTACATTCCATTCCTTCATAGTTCTACCTACAAATTAGGGCTCTTTCTTTTCCTTTCAGTTATTACTCACAATACTAAGTATAAAGATACTGGGTAAAGGTAATAGTTGGTAAAGATAAAGGTTTGTCACAATGGAAATATCAAACACTGGTAACATCTACATCCAGCCAATATGCCTAAAAATGAAGACTTTGATGTGTGGAGAGTTCTGTTTTTAAGGGTATTTGAATTAGGAATCCAGGAAACTCTAACTGTACTGACTGAAAGCCCAGTGAGTTATGGGACACGTCTACTTTATTCACCAATGTATTCGCTTGCCATACTGACAGTAAGCATGCATATAGTCCTTTTAAAGAAGTATAGGTCTACCATCACCTAGCCAAAAACCTGAACAGATACGTTTCTCAGTTTAAAAATTTTCATAACTTAACAAAGTAATACAGTACATGTAACATGCATTATAAACACCAAACCCCAGTGAAACACCACTGTGTATCAAACACAGTAACACTGGCAATAAAATATATGAATATTCAAAGTAAATGGAATAAGTGCCTCACTCAAATCAGTTCCAATCAGTTTGTCAACAAATGAGTATGCCACACACTTAGGAATAACTTTGTTTTCAGTGCTTTTTAGCCTTCTGAATTGCAGATTGGGGACTATAACCTGCATTTATTTCTGAACTTGAAATAATGCTTGAATCACAGCTTGCATGCCCACTGTTTTACCAGAGATACCAGTTTGTCTCCTCTTATATTTACAAACACTGATCCATTCTTAATTAATTTTGAATATTGCCCATTGACTACTATCATCTGAAGATTCATAATCTGAAATTTAATTTATATTATCATTTCTATCATCATTTGTTTCTAGTTGAGCTTCACTATAAGTCAAGAAAAATCTCCAAATTAAAGCCCAGAGATTTGAAAACAAAAAATTGAAAATACAGAAAAGACCAAGAAGAGATATGTAAAACACTGTATAATTGAAAACTCAGAAAGAGAAAGAAGAGCATATGTGACAGAAGCAATATTTGAACCTACCATGACAGGATTTTCCAAAATGAGGAGGAAGGTATCAGCCAACAGATTCTAGAAACTCTAACAACCTCAAGCAAGAGAAAAAAAAAAAATTATATCAAGGAAAAACAAACTTCCACAAATGAAACCCTCCAAAAAAAGAAAATTTTATAAGCATCAAGAAAGAGCAAGGAGGATATACACTGACTTCAAAGTAGCAACTAGAAGAGCTAGAGTGAACTTCAACAAAAAACAAAAGAAAACAGAAAATAAGATAAAACCTTACAGTGCTGAAAAAAATAACTAAAAACTGGTAATTATGTACAGCAAACAAATCCTTCAACATGAAGGAAAAATAAAAACACCAGCAGATTTTCACTAAAAGAAATACTACATATATATGATGTGATGGAGGTGCTAGCTAAAATGCCTTAAATTTATATACTGGTGTATGTCAAATGCATCTCAATAAAACTGAGAAAAAAATGCTATAGTGCTATTCAGATTAACATTGATGCAAAAAGAACTAAGAACAACTGTACAGGTAAAATGAAAAGTAAAGGTAAATCAGTACTGATCACATCAAACAAGTATATAAAGTATTGTGGTATTTAAAACAAGGAATTAAACAAGAGGTAGGATGAATAAATGAATTCATGCTGTGCTCTCTAGAAGAAAATTAACCTAATAAAAAATATGGTATAAGGATATAGTATACTTAATGCTAACATATGTGTGTACATATATATCTACATATACACACACATATTTCTACAGTAAAAAAAAGTATCACCAGCTCACAAAGGAGAGAAAATGCACCATATCTGATTAAATCAAAGGAAGGCCAAAAAAAGAGAAAAAAGAACATAAAAGTAGATCAGAGAGACCCACAATGAGTTACCACTTCACACCTATTAGAATGGCTCAGAAGGAGGGAGGGATGAGGAAGGGAGAGAGGGAACGGAGAGAAAAGAAAAAGGAAGGGAAGGGAAGAAAGGAGAGGGGAGGAAGAAAGTAACAAGTGTTGGAAGGATACAGAAAAACAGAAACTCTTGTGTACTACTGGTGGGAATGTAAGATGGTGCAGCCACTGTGGGAAACAGTAAGGTGGTTCCTCAAAAACTAAACACAGGATTACCATATGATCCAGCAATTCCGCTTCTGATTATATATATAAAAGGGTTGAAAGCAAAGTATCAAACGTGTTTGTACACTCAGTCCACAGTAGCATTATTCACAATAAACAAAAAGGTAAAAGCAATTCATGTTATTCATGAATGAATAATAAAATGCAGTGTATATATACAAAGGAATATCATTCAGACTTTTAAAAAAATTCAGAAATATGCTATAATATGGACAAACCTTTACTTATGCTGAATAAAACAGTCACAAAAGGACAAATACTATAAGATTCCATTTATGTGAGACACCTACAGTGTCAAATTTATAGAGACAGAATATAAAACAGTAGTTGCCAGCATATGGGGGAAAGGCATAATGGGAGTTATTTCTTAATGCACAGTTTCAGTTTTATAGCATATAAAGTTCCAGAGATAGATGATGGTGATACTTAACATCACTGAAATCTATGCTTAAAATTGATTTAAATGATTTTATATTATAGTTTACTACAAATTCAAAAAGGAAAAATTAAAAGTCAGGTAGAAAAACAACTGACACCTAAGATAATGATTACAGAAAAAATTAAAACTCACAATGCATGTATTACCAAAAAAGGCAAAAATCGATGACTTTTTCATCTCTAAGAGCTTTCATCTCAAGAAACTAGAAAAAAAATCATAGCCAAAAGGAAATTTTTAAAAGGAAGAATAAGATAAAAACAGAAATCAATGATGTAGGGAGCAAATTTACTAAAGAAAAATCAAAAATTGTTCCCTTAAAAAGACTGATAAAACTGATAAACCCATAGAAAGACAAATCAAGGAGAAAAACACATGCACACAAATTGCAAATTAAAGTAATTAAAAACAGCACATTACTAACAAATCTGTAGATATTAAAAAGGGAGTATTACAAATAACTCAAGTCCAATAAAATTTGAAAACTCAGACAGAAAGAAAAATTCCCTGAAAATCACATTTCCAAAACTGACACAATTAGAAATAGAAAATGTGAACAGTCTTCTTATAAACAAAGAAATTGAGACCTATTTTAAAATATTAACAGAAGGAAAACAGTAGGCCCAGACAACTTGACTAATGAATTATTTCAAACACTTAATTAAAAACAATACCGATAGTATACAAGCTCCTTTACAAAATACACAAAAATGAGTTATTTTATGAGGCCAGCATGACCATGAAACCAAAACCAAACATGAACATTACAAGAAAACAAACAAAAAAACACTACAGACCAATATCCCTTGCAAAACACAGAAACAAAACACCTTAGCAAAATAATACGAAATTTAATCTCACATTATAGGAAAAGATAAACACATCATAACAAAGGGGTTTTCAGGAATGCAATGGTGTCTCTAAAAATCAAAATAACTCACCACATTAACATCTCAACACAGAAAAAGCATGTGATAAAATTCAACATCTACTCATGATAAAGGGAGCAAACCAGAAACAGGAGAACAATTCCTTATTTTCACAGACTATCTACAAAAAGCCTAGAGCAAACATTTTAATTATAATGATAAAATATTTGAAGCTGTTCACCTGATATGCAGAACTAGATAAGGAAGCCTACTATCACTACTTTTATTCAACACTTTATTAAAGGTCCTACATCATTCAATAAGGCAAAAAATAAAATAAAAGCCTTAAGAAGTAAAGAGAATAAAACTGCTATTATGCAGACAACATGCCTGTACCTATCTATACACATACTATCTGAATATACATTTAACAGTCAATATATAAAAATCAAGTATATGACCATATACCAGCAAAAACAAACAGCAAATTACAAAATGCAATTAAAAGTAACAAACATCAAGGGATAAATGTAAAACACATGCAAGATTTATATGCTAAAAGCCAAGGCCAAAAGAAGTTAGAAAAGAACTAAATAAACTGAAAGATATACCATGTTCATGGATTAGAAAATATAGTGCAAAAATGTCAACAGTCCCCCAATTAATCTTTAGACTCAGTGCACTCCAAGCAAAACCCCAGCAGGTTACTTCTTAAGTACTGAAAAGTTGATTCTCAAATATTCATTAAAAAGCAAAGGCTCAAGAAAAATAAAGGAAATCAAGAAGGTGAACAAAGTTAAGAGGAATTTACTACCACATACAAAGACATAGCAAAAAAAAATGTGGAATTCATGCCAGTAGAGGCAAATAATACAATGAAGCAGAAGAGAAACAGAATTACATATACATGGTTCACATAATTTATGAAAAAGACATACTCCATAAGAAATTGGAACCATGCATTAGAAGTAAGGGTTACAAACTGAGAATTAGTACAATATTCAAACAGAAATAAAATTTCAATTGGCTGCTAAAAGGAAACTTACTCATGTTTGAAAAGTAACATTATCTAGAGTCTCTACCATGTTTCACTACAATGTCTGATATCCAATCAAAAATTACAAGACAGCCCATGAAAACAGGAGCAGCTGATGAAAAACCAAGAGTAAAAATAATAAAACAAAAACAGATCCTCATTTGATTTACATATTGCAGTTAAAAGATACTTTATGATAAACATATTCACAAAAATAGGGCAAAGATTAGAGACATCAATTCTAGAGGCCAAGAATCCACTTAAATAATATGAAAACAAATTCTGTAAATAAAAAAGACAATAACTGAGATTATACATTTAGTAGGTGGGTTTACCAGATTAGAGATACATAAAAACAGAGGGTTAGTGAATAGGAACACAGTTCAATTGAAGGTATCTAAATTGGCATTCAGAGCAAAGAAGGACAGAACCAAAGAGAAAATATGAAAGCAGATAAAGGGGAAAATATGTACAAATTCTTCAGAAAAGAAAACAATATAACTAACAGAAGACTAACAGAAATGGAAGAAAGTCAAAAGACAATGGAATGGCATCTTAAAAGTGTTGGGGAAAGGGTGAACCTACCAACTTAGAATTAAATAAATATGGAACAGAATGTTTAAAACCATAATAATCCTAATGTTTCAGGGGTTAAAAACATATGTAGAGGTAAAATATAGGATAATAACACAAATGAGACAGGGTTGGTCAATAAAATTAAACTATAAAAAATTATTCAAATTATTTAAGTGGCAAAATTTCAAAAGGTCAATGAACAATCTTCTACCAATTTAAAGTAGTCTGTACAATGTTACATACTGTAATCTTTAAGGTAATAACTGAACAGAAAATAAGACACATATAACTATAAAGCTAAAAGAGTTTAAAAGATATATCTTAACACAAAAGAAAAAATTCAAGGAATAAGAACAAGTATGACAGACAAGTAGGAAAGACATGGTAAGATGGGTAGAATAAGTGATGGATGAGAAAATTTAAAGACCTAATAGAGAAATAACATGTTCACAGATTAGAACTTCAAAAATAAAAGCACAATGAGGCAACATAAGGTGGCTAACAAAAAGACAAAATATCTAACACAGCAACATTTAACTGAAAAATGTGACATTATTTTTCAAATAAGAGCCTAATTAACATAAGCTAGTGGTCCCTTAATATAGAAGTTATGTATCACACAGAAAGAACTGACAAGATTTAGTAAATTAGTAGTATTAAAGAGATGGATCAGGGTAAGCTAAAAGATTCTGGTTTGAACAGTGCTACCCAGAATTGGGATGAGGATGTACAACACATAGATTAGGGACAAAGGTGACCCACTCAATTTTAATAAATGAGACTGCACTGTTTATGGGACATCCAACAGAAGCTGCCCAAAAAGCAAAAGGTATGGGCAAGAACAGAGGGCATACAGGAGTCCATGAGAGAGTACAGGCAGAATAACCAGTGAGGATGGCAAAAAAATGGAAAGTACAGGGATTGCTAATATTTAAGAATCAGGTGAAGAAACTGGAGACTAAGTAGTAATAGAAAATGAGGCAGAAGACCCCCCCCCAAAAAAAGTGAAATCACAAAAGTTTCTAGGGTACACAGTTTCAGTAGTTTACAGGGAGCAATGAAAGTTTCAAATGAAGCACAGAGGTCAAGTAAGGCCAGAATTAAGAAAAGGTCCACTGAGTTTGGCAAACTAAAGTAATTTCAGTGAAAAGATGGAGGCTAGCTTACAGTAAGCTTGAGAAGTACATGAAAAACAAAAAATTAAAAAGAGAAGATTATCATCACACTGTATTATGTTTTGTTAACACATTTCCCTATAAATTTTTAAGTCCCTTGAGGGCAGAAAAAAATACCCTATTTATCACAGTATCCAGCAGTGTCTAGAATGAAACTCAGTCTTGTCTTTTTGTTCCTTGCAAAAAGCACTCATTTGCAATTACTTTAATATTACTCAATTCATAAAGAAATCAGGGGCACCTGGGTGGCTCAGTCAGTTAAGCATCCAACTCTTGATTTTGGCTCAGGTCATGATCTCCGGGTCGTGGGATGGAGCCCCACATCAGGCTCCACACTTGAGCCACTTAAGATTCTCTCTCTTCCTCTCCCTCTGCCCCTCCCCCTGCCCTGCTTGTGCATGCATGTGCTCTCTCTAAAAGATTTAAAAAAAAAAAAATTTTTTTAAATCAAAGAAATCAAAGTTTTAGGAACAATGATCAAATCCATAACTTAAACAGGATTTTTTTTTTTTTTGCTATATTGTATTGGAATTTCTTTAGAATACAGTGTTTTTTTTTAAAAACGTACTTAGAGTATTCTGCCCCCCAAAAAAATATGTCATTACCTTAAGGTACAGTAAATAAGTGAGGAGTAGCCAGAAATTAAGCTAAAAAGATGAGTCAGACAATACAAGAGCCTCAAATCACATTTTACCGACCCTGGATTTTATGCTAAGTTACACGGGAACTTAGAATGACAAAAGTGACACCATTCTATTTATGTTGTTTAAAAAAAAAAAAAAAAAGACAGCTCCCAAAAATAGGTAGAAGCAGAGTAAGAGTGAAACCACCGAGACCAGAAAGGAATTACTGCCTCCAGGTAAGAAATACCTTGAAAATAGCTATGGATAACACAGGAAATGGGAAATTCAAGGAACCTAACACACTGTTCTCTAGGTTTTGGGTTATGTGTTTTTTTAAAGATTTTATTTATTTATTTAGACAGAGATCACAAGTAGGCAGAGAAGCAGACAGAGAGAAAGGGGGAGAAGCAGGCTCCCCGCTGAGCAGAGAGCCCCATGTGGGTTTCAATCCCAGGACCCTGAGCTCATGACCTGAGGTGAAGATAGAGGCTTTAACCCACTGAACCACCCAGGCGTCCCTGTTCTCTAGATTTTGACAATCTTATTCTTCTAGTCCTCTTACCTCTTTTTACTTAATATCTTAAAATTAAATTGACTAATATTCTTTAAGAAAATAAGTACAGTTCATAAGCAACAACAGTTTACCTTTCAAATCAATGATCACACCTCTAGGACTTCACATGAAATCACCTCATAAATGAGAAACAATTTAACAGAGTAACCTGCTGAAACATTATTTGCATTATCAAGAGACTGAAAACTACCAAATGCCCATCAAAAAGATACCAGTTGAAAAAAAAAAAAATACCACACAATAGAGTACTATGCAACCATAATATATGATGAGGAAGAGCTCTATGAATCAGAGTAATTCCTAGGTATAAATTTAATGAGAAAAACAAGGGGCAAAATATAACATGCTACCTTGTGTGTAAGAAGGTAGGAGGGAAGATAAGAGTATATTTTTAAATAAGAAACACAGGGAGGTGACGCCTGGGTGGCTCAGTTGGTTAAACCGCTGCCTTCGGCTCCAATCATAATCCCAGCTTCCTGGGATCAAGTCCCACATCGGGCTCCTTGCTCAGCGGGAGCCTGCTTCTCCGTCTGCCTCTGCCTGCCTCTCTGCCTGCCTGTGCTCACTCTGATTGATAAATAAATAAATAAATGTTTAAAAAAAAATTAACACAGGGAGAATACACTAGAGATTACTGAAAACATCAACAAGGATAGATAGAAAAATGGAATTAATGATCTTAGTGTATCTTTTGACAGTTGTGATTTTATACAACTATATAAAACATGTAGATGTTTTATGAATTCATAAAACAAAACTAAGTCAAACTGATACAAAAAAAAGCAAATACTACAATTCAATATGAATGGAAACTGTCATCAAATCCAAGAGATAACTGCACAGAAAAAGTAATAATAATTCAAGCACTTTTGAGATCAGTATCTTAACTCTATACCCTTAAGGGGGTTAATTCTGTAAGAACAAATGGAACTGCAAGGAGATTCTGAGCTTCACTTCACAGGTTTGCTGTTAGCAATGGTATTAAAGTAGTACTTCTAAAAATATTTTGTGTATATTGTAGGACAGAACAAATGAACAAATAATGATGTTGCTGAGAACCCAGGTTTTTACTATGGAAGAAGGGAGATTCAAATACAGATGGCAGAAAGTTAAAGAAGAACCCTGTGGTAATGATCTGAATGGAAAGTTTCAGGATCCACCAAATAATTTTGTTTTCAACTTTCTTTTCTAAGTAGTTCTAATTATTTGAAAAGACTGCCATTTCATGACTTCTTAAAGGTCTTCCCAAAAAATGGAGAAAATTTACTTATTAAAAGACTAAAACTCATTTCATCATACAAATATTATATGGGTACAGTGAAGGTACAGTCTAAGGTACATTATGGGATCCTAGTGACTATTTTTCCTATGTCTTGTTATTTCATCACCCTAGTAATTATACTTCATGATTACTAATTTTTCCTAACTATGCTTTACAAAAAGAATTATACAGTAAAATGGGAAAAAAAAAAATCACAGAATCACCTAGAAGGATACTGCAATCAATAGTGAAAAGTCATTCTTGTTTTCTCATTGTACTGTCCAAAGTACTATACCATCTTTCAAAATAAGTATGAAGACCAAGAGGCACTATCTTTGTAGTCTGTTTTTAGCTTTCAACAGTTGACCATTCAGAAATTTTCATTTTCTGTCCATAATGGCGAGGAGAAAAAAGTTAGAGAAGACATTTCACAATTATTAAACAAATTAGAATACGGATTTTAAAAACAGCAGCTCTCTTAAAAAGTTAGAGAAGACATTTCACAATTATTAAACAAATTAGAATACGGATTTTAAAAACAGCAGCTCTGTCCAAGAGAATTTTCTTTCATGATGAAAAGCTTCAAAATCAGCGCTCTCCAATGCAACAATGTACAGCTATTAAATATCTGAAATGTGGTCAATTCAACTAAGAAATTTAATTTTTTAATTTTATTTAATTTTAAATATTCTGAATTTTAAACTTAGTAATCACATGTGATTAGTAGCTACTATATTTGCACTAGACAAAGGTAAAAAATAATATAAATATAAATTAAATCTCAGATTATGAATCTTCAGATGACAAAATCCTAAATTTCCTCAAACTCAACAACTAATGGGCAATATACAAAATTAACTCAATATACAAAAAAAAGTAACTCAAATTACTCAATGATGAAAATATAAGAGAAAAAACCACAGAACTCTTAGAAGAAAGTAGGTATAAATCTTCATGACCCTAGATTAGGCAATTTTGTTCTTAGATAGGACACTAAAGCATGAGCAACCAAAGAAAAAAATAGATAAACTGGACTTCATCAAAATTAAAAACTTGTGTACAAAGGACATTATCAAGAAAGTGAGATGATAACCTATAGAATAGGAGAAAATATTTGCAAATCACACAGCTGATAAGGGTTTAATACCTAGAATAAAGAACTGTAGCACAACCCCAAAAAAACCCAACTTGAAAATGGAGGATTTGAACAGACATTTCTCCAAAACTACATATGAATCTCCAAAACTACATATACATATGGCTAATAAAGAATTGTAGCACAACCCAAAAAAACTCAACTTGAAAATGGAGGATTTGAACAGACATTTCTCCAAAACTACATATGAATCTCCAAAACTACATATACATATGGCTAATAAACTTATGGGAAGATACTTAACATCCTTAGTTATTAAAGAAATGCAAATCAAAACCACAATGAGATAGTGCCACACCTATTACAATAGCTATAATCAAAAACAATGAAAAGGGGGCGCCTGGGTGGCTCAGTGGGTTAAGACTCTGCCTTCAGCTCAGGTCATAATCTCAGGGTCCTGGGATCGAGCCCCTTATCAGGCTCTCTGCTCAGCAGGGAGCCTGCTTCCCCTCCTCTCTCTCTGCCTGCCTCTCTGCCCACTTGTGATCTCTGTCAAATAAACAAATAAAAAAATTTTTTAAATTAAAAAAATAAAAACAATGAAATATAAGTGTGGCAAAGATGTGGAAAAAAATAGAAAAACTCATGCACTACTCATGTAAAATTGTTCAAATGCTGTGGAAAATAGTTGGCCATTCCTCAAAGGTTAAACACAGAATTACTGTATGACCCAGCAATTCCACTCCCGGGTACACACCATAAAGAACTGAAAACAAGGACTCAGATACTTCTACACCAATGTTCATAGCAATATCACTCATGAGCAAAAAAGCGGAAACAATCTATGTATTCATCAAGAGATGAGCAAATAAACAAAACATGGTTTATACCTAGAATGGAATATTATTGTCATAAACAGAAATGAGGCTGTAATACACAACATGGAGAAATCCTGAAAACATTATGCTACATGAAATAAGCCAGTCACAAAAGGACAAAGATCATACGATTCCACTTACATGAAATATCTAGAATTGATAAATTCATATAGACAAAAAGTAGGTTAGAGGTAACCAGGGGCTCAAGAGAGGAGAATAAGAGATACTGCTTAATGGTTACAGACTTACTGTTTGGGGTATTGAAAAAGCTTTAAAACTGTGGTGACAGCTGCAAAACAGTAAATGTATTTAATGCCACGGAAATGTACACTTAAAATGGTTAACATGGCAAATTTTACTTTGTACGTATTTTATCACAATAAATAAGATTGCTGAAATAAAAGATCTCTAAATTCTATTTCTTTTTTCACTACTACAGGTTTTTAAGTACGCTTCTTGAGGTCAGAGACTCAAGAGAATGTGAGAGGGAAGAGAGGTAATAGCACTGGAAATGAATTTTGAAAGCAAAGATTATGTAATGGTTTATCCTTGTATCTCCCTAAATCCTAGAACAAACCATACAAACTGGGAAGAGAACTACACATTCTTGAATATAGTGGATGTTGAATAAAAGATGACTGACTTGAATTGAGGAGGAAAAAAAAAAAAATCAATGAATGAACAATGATACACTTCTAAGAACACAAAGGAAAGAGAGTATTCCCCTACAATTTAGTCATTCAACAAGAACTTCATCAAGTAATAGCATGCAGCAAGAACCTGGATTATCCCATTTTTCTAAAAGGACATGTGGCAGTGTTCTTAAATCTCACATGATCTTTGTACACCAAAATTTACTTAATACAAAGAGGATAGCAATGTTTAAATTCTTATTAAAATAGCTAATAAGATGACCATTACCCCTTATTTTTACTTCTGTAAATTATGTGTAATTACTTCAAAAAATAAAAAGTAAGGTACTTTTTGGACTTAGGATCTGAAAAACATGATATACTGAAAGATAATATATTTCCACTATCCACTGAAAGGCCTTGATGAAATTAACACCCCAGTAACAGTGAGCAATACTGGAGCCCAGATCTTGGTCTCTTAACAATTTCTCATTAAAAAGAAACAGGGCTCTTTGAAGAAATAGTCAATTTCAGGACTCATGCAAGAATACTACAAGGTAAGCCTGGGATACCTTGTGCCCAAATATCTTGTGCCCAAAACCAGAGTAATCATCAAGGAATTATGGAACATACCAAAAGGATGCAAGAGCTAGCTTCAAGGGGCTCCCAAAGGCCAAACTCTAACAATTTAAGCATCACAAGGAATAATGACAAATTATCACACACTAAAATGTTTAAAAAAAAAAAAGTTTACAGTAATATTAAAAGAGGGGAAGAGGCTCTTTATAGAAAACTGCCAGCTATCAACATAGATGGTTATAAAATCACTAATTTGCAAAGATTAATATAATAACTAATTCAGGCAAGGAATACCCATGGCAAAGGGTTGTTGGGAAACAGGGTATGTGGAGTCTTCAGGCATTATTAGCATTTAAAGCACTTAATCCTACACACGGGAAAAGGGTACTTTTATGGTGGAAAGATCTGGCAGATGCCCCCCTAAACAAGTAATTAGCAACACCAATCATGAAATAAAGTAACATGTATCTCCTGCTGTGAGGCAGTGAGAAGTTATCATCATCTATGTAGTATTCTCGTCATAAATGTTTAACTATTTTTTCATGATTTTATTCAATATACATTTCCAAATTGTGGGCCATTCTATAACAAAACTTTTGTCAACTCTTCAAAAATACCAAATTCATAAAGATGAAAGGTGGCAAGGGGGTTATTATAGATGGAAGAAGCCTAAGGGAAAGACAGCCAAATGCGATCTTGGATGGAAAGAGAGCTATAAAAAACATTTTTAGAAAAACTGAGGACATCTGAGTATATTAAATAATAACACTGTGTGCCAATGTTCATTTCTTGGGTGTGAAAAAAAAGATATTATGTTTATGTAGAAATATGACCTTGTCCTAAAAGAATATGAGCTTAAGTATTAGAGACATGATAATGTCTGCAATTTGCTTTCAAATAGTTCAACAAGGAAAAAAGAAAAAAGATTAGACATATAAAGAAAAATCAAATGGTACAAAATATTATTGATACTCTAAACTATTCCTTAAATTTTTCTGTCCTTTTACAATTTTTCAAAATAAACCTAACATCTTAAATAAGAAAAACTGTCCCCCACGGAAACAAACACTGCCCTAGGGGAGACTAAAAAAGACTGAGACATCTATCTGGAGATGAAGGAAAGAATGATACAAACTATAAGAGTTTTAAGCCCATACTAAAAACATTAGATGACAAAATCAAGCACCTATGACTGAAGCATAGACTCTGCACCTCCTCTTGTTTCCCCACCAGTGTTTTGGAACTATTCTTGCCTTGTACTCTAATCTGGAGAGGCCTAATATAATGAAAATGGGTTTGTTTGTTTGTTTGTTTCTTGAAATACTTGAAAGAAATTCCAAAAGACTAAAATCAAACTTGTTTTTTCTAACAGCACATGACTGGCATGACAGTTAAGTGCTAATAACAGTAACAAAAACAAGTTTTTTAAAAAATAAAATATAATTCACAAGTAATTAGTTCTAAAAACTCATTTACTTAAAAAATATACCTTTGGCTATAAACAAACTTATAACCCTGCCTTTCTTAGAAGTGGAAAAAAAAAAAGCGGGGAGAGAGAGAACCTCAACATTAGAAAGATCAAACACAGTCTTCAATAAGTTACCTATAAAACTCAATTTAGAAATAGCATTCTCGGGAGGCGCCTGGGTGGCTCAGTGGGTTAAGCCGCTGCCTTCGGCTCAGGTCATGATCTCAGGGTTCTGGGATCAAGTCCCACATCCGGCTCTCTGCTCAACGAGGAGCCTGCTTCCCCTTTCTCTCTCCCTCTGCCTGCCTCTCTGCCTATTTGTGATTTCTCTCTGTCAAATAAATAAATAAAATAAAATAAAATAAAATAAAATAAAATAAATAGCATTCTCGGGCGTCTAGATGGCTCAGACGGTTAAGCAACTGTCTTCAGGTCAGGTCATGATCCCGGAGTCCTGGGATCAAGTCCCACATCGGGCTCCCAACTCCACAGGGAGTCTGCTTCTCCCTCTCACCTTCTCCTCGCTCATGCTCTCTCTCACTGTCTCTCTCTCAAATAAGTAAATAAAATCTAAAAAAAAAAAGAAAGAAAGAAAGAAAAATAGCATTCTCTAGGGGCGGCTGCATGGCTCAGTATGTTAAGCATCTGACTCTTGATTTCCACTTAGGTCATGATTTCAGGGTCATGGGACTGAGCCCTGCCAGCTCTGTGCTCAGCATGGAGTCTACTTGAAATTCTCCCTCCTCCCCCTCCCTCTTTTTATTAAAAGAAAGAAAAAAAGAAAGAAGAAAAAGCATTTCCTAAAATTCAAAACCCATTCAGAAAAACTCTTAGCTAACTCGGAATATAGGGAAATTTCCTTAACCTGATGAAAGGTAAATACTAAAAATATCCACAGTAAACATCACATTGACTGGAAATTTTGAAGGTTTACCCCTAACACCTACCACCATCATCACCATTTTTATTCAACCTTACACTAGAAATTCTAGCCAGTGCAAAAGGCAAGAAAAATAAGAAGCATAACAACTGGAAGGCTAAAATAAGGCAATCCTGAGGAATCACAACAGCACTTAAACTACCAGGTATCAAGATGACTTATAAAGCTATAATAATTAGTGTAGGTTTGCAAGAAAAGACAAACAGGCCCTTGGAACAGAGTCAAGAAATGGACCCGCACATATAGTTACCTTCTTTATGACAAAAACAATGATGCAATGGAAAAAGGACAATCTTTCCAATAAATAGTGATGGGGCAACTAGGAATGGTAAAAATGAAACCTGACCTCAATCCCCCATTATACACAAAATCAATTTCAGGTAGACTGTAGATCTAAACATGAAAGGCAAAACAATAAAGCTAGAAGATAAGAGCTTATCTTTAGAATATTAGGTAGGAAAGATTTCCTAAAAACAAGACCAAACACACACACACACACACACACACACACACACACCAATCATAAAGGATGGTTAAAATGCAGAATTTCTTCTCTTCATCAAAAGACAGCATTACAGACTGTTAGTCAAGCCACAGACTACAGCAGAAATTTACAAAGCATTCCTTAAAAAGTACTCATATCAAAAGTACATAAAGAACTGGTATGCACCAATTAGAATATGGTGAACATCCCAACTGAAAATGGAGAAGAGATGAGCAAGTTATTTCACCAGAAACAAACAAACAAAACAAAACAAAAAAAGGCCAATAACTATTTGAAAAGGTGACCAACCCTATTAGTCAATATTAAAATGTCTAGCATTTAGACTATCGAAGGTCTCTGAGAATGCGCAACAGCTGGAGCCTTCACCCTGCTTACAAGGAGTGTAAGTTGGTATAACCACTTTGGAAAACAAGCATCATAGGTAGAACTGAAAACAAAAACCCCACTAGAAGTTCAGGGCAAAAAGTACTAACCACCCAAATTGTTCACCTGAAAAACTGAGTCAAGGAAGATTCTAGTATCAGCCTAGTGCACACAGAATTTTCATGATATATGATACAACTTGCCGATCTCATTATCCCTTTCTACACACCTGAGAAATGGATGCTTATAATTTAAGATTAGTATGATTCTCAAAACACATTCCAATGGCTTCTCATCTTATAAAAATAAAAACCAAAATCCTTACAATGGCCTGGCACAGCTCTCACCATGATTCATTCTGAGCTGGCTGCCCTGACTAGAAAGCTCTTTTCAAAAATACACTCCTTTACCAAAACTTTCTTTTCTATCTAGCTTTACCTATCACAAACCACCTGACATTTTAAACGCGCCTATTCCATGCCTTTACCACCAGAATGTAATTTCCATAAAAGCAAGGACTTTGTTTTGTTCATTACTGTGTCCTTAGCAGAGGAATGTAGTAGACATGTGCCTGCGTGTGGCAGATACAAGCCTGACATGCAGCAGTGCTCAGTATTGGTTGAAAAGTTACATGCTTGGATTCTGGGTTTAGAGAGAAGAGCTGTTGTATTGGGGACAAGGCTGACAGTTTCTTAAACTATGTGCAGTTCAGTTTATCAGAAGAAATATGAAAACCCTCCATTAAGTTAAATTAGTTGTTCTGCTTTATAAAAAAAAATTTGAAATATTTAGTGTGAATCCAAGTTCTATATCAGGAAAGCAAAAATTATTCCAAATTCCAATGGACAAGTATAAGACCACTCAGCAGTAATCATAATAATATTATACTCATGAATTCTCCAAAGTTACTATCATCCTACAAATAAACCTATGAAAACAATTCTATACACCACTTTTTTCATATTAAAATAAAATGTCAATAATTCTGCTAATAAAGGTAATAGTATCTGGAAATATAAATTGCAAATATCATAGAAATATTACCCTGGCCAAGAAACCAAAATTTCAACATAATGTAACTCGAAGATAGAATTAAATTTAACAAGATCCAAGCATGAGGAAACTTCCCTAGAACAGCCCACTACAGTCCTAGATCATAACTTATATGGCACACAGGTCAGTCTAAAGAGGCTCCAAAGTAGCTCACATTTTTTCACCAAATATTTTACTGTCATTGGTAAAACTGTATTTAGTTAAAAGAAGGGGGTAAAAAAAATGAGCCAAGTTCTTGTCCCTGTAATCTCCTGACAAGAATTAAGAGCAAATAAAACCTCCAAGGAATAAAGAAAAAAGAAAATCAACTGGGGAATGGATGTTTGAATAAATTATACCTATCAATTCTGGAATAACCAAGAATTGGTGTTCCAACTAGCCAAGAGCCATTTCTCAGGCCCAGAATGTACTTAGCATTTAAAGATACAACATTCCAGTTTTCATTACAATTAATTTAAATAAGTTTTACCAACAGCCTTTATTGAAAGAGCTAAAATCCCACCCAATTGCATTCACTTTTAGCTAAAATAAGAAATGAAATTGTGTGCTTTAGGAACATGTAATGGTGTTTACCTATATAAACTGTGAATACTTACATATAAATGTAACTGTAACCACCCTACACATACTGCTCTACAGTTTTAAATGCCTGCATAAAAGCTCCTCATACTGTCATGTTCTAATCAATACCCTAATATTGGATTTTTAATTTTTCATTGTTGAATTTTTAATTTTTCATTATTATAAACAAAGCTGCAGGGAACCTTTCTGTACATGTCCTTTTGTTACATCAAAAAGGAACAAAAAGACGCTTTAACTAAAAAAAAAAAGTTTTTGAAAATGTTTCAGCTTTGATGCTATATATGAAAACAATGTTAAAATATTTGATCCTGTCCATTTAGTACAGATGTCATTTGTCAGGGCAGTGGCTCGTTTATTCCCCTCCTTTTGTCTTTTTTTTCCCTCAGTCAGTAATTTTTTGTCTTATTAATCAGTGCTTCAAACATAAACAAGGGAAAAACAGAGGAACCAACTTGTCATACTTCTTAGCTGAATTTGAAGAAAAACGAAACAAAAACAAACAAACAAACAAACAAAAAACCCTAGTGATGAGCCAACTTTTAAACCACAGTACCTGGCAGCCTTTCTCACACAAGGCTCCCAGTGAAAAATAATGCCCTAAATCTGATGTATCCATTATATGTAATGAATTAATTTCTCTCCTCTGCATCTAAAGCCTACTAGCTACGTGTACACACACACACACACACACAGTCATTCATATCATTCATACACTATCTTCAGGTGTTAATTCTCTCTCACACTGGAAAAACCACTGGAAAAACGGAAGTCCTAAAGCACATTTAACTGGATTTATATTAAAAAAACACTAAGTGTCACACAAATACAAAGCTACAATGACATTTTTCCTTTTTTCATTCTAAGAATGTCCCAACACTTCTTTTATTACTGTACTATGGCCAGGTTGGTTTCAAAGCCTAAATAAAATCCCTCACAAAAATTTTTAATTGAGTATTTACTAGGTAAAGTTTTCCTATGCTAAAAGATAATTAAAGTATAGCTATCTAACCAGTATATTTTGTGGCATTATGGGTCTCCTGTTCACAGAAACAGATCCTTTAAAATACAGTGCAGTCTATTTAGGGAAGGGCTTTATCATCAACTGGGAATGATTTACATACCCATGACACACATGCACTTGCTTACTTTATGTGCCAAAACATTAACACAACACAGAAAAGTAATTTGGTAACATAGTCAATGTCTACTGAAAATAATTATATAACTGAAAAGGCCGTCTTCAAATATAACTGAATACTATACCGGAAAGCTGTTCAGAGCACCCCAAAATGTATCCTTTGTATTTCAGCCACACTAACATCGGAATAAAACTAAGGATGTCTCTTTTTACCATGACAAACAGAAGAAAACATATCAAGTCAGCATTATGCACATTATACTATGAGACAGACAAGAGTAATCTCTCTACAGAATACACTACAGGCAATGGGAACAGCACCTTCTAAGACTCTATTTCACACTTCCTAAAAGAACAAAAAATGTAAATCGTTTTGACAAAAAAATGAATAAATTCTTCTCAGGAAGAGCGGTCTTTTTTCTCTTCCAAAAAAGAAAAATGATAATAATAAGATCCAGTAATGTCTACTAATTTAAATACAAAACACTTGTTGGATTAAAAAAAAAAAAAAAAAGCCAAGTTTAAAACCCAGCAGTTGTACAAGGCACTGGTAGGGGTGGTGGCTGTCAGAAAAGGAAATACAATGTATAAAATAATTTAGAACTAGAACAAATTAGGAAAGATTCCCACAGTCATCCTGACAGGTAGCTTCCAAGCAAGCCAGGATTTTTCAGGTTGTATCAGAAGTCCCTCATCTAGCGGAACTGAGTATATTTATATACCTATGTAAATAGTTATTTTTATACAGGAGTGTTCAACAGAAAAAGTTAGGGATTCCCACTGTTAAACTTTTGAAACAACTTCCTAAGGCTTTTAACCAAGATACTCCCAAAACGGCCTAGGGCCTTTTTAAGTAAATTAATGCTGCTTGTCAAAGAATTTCAAATTTTAAGCAAATCACCTGGACCTGAAATGCTACAGAATCCAAAGGGGGGGGGGGATCTCAAATTAAACATTAACACTGTATATCTTAAATTGGGCCAACTTTTTCATATACAATCCCATTAGCTAAATGCAAAACTTTCTTCTCTCTACACTGGCAGCTCAAAACTCACATATGATACGACTGGAGTTAAAATGTAATAAAACAGCGTCCTATTTTGACGAAAACTAAACAACAAAGCTGGAATTGCACATGAAGGGTATCCTTACAAAGCTAATAAAACTTCTAAAAGCGATCAGATAAAGAGTAACAGAGTCTACATTTTAGCAACAGTTTTTTTTTTTTTCCCAAGCTGATAAGGTGAGCACTTCCATTAACCGCCTCCCCCACCCCACAAAATTCCCACGCACTTTTGCATTCCTAACGTCTACAACCTCACTTAGATAAGCCAGTTAAACAGATTGTCACTTCCCTCTCCCCCATCCCTCCCCTCCCCTCGAAGGTCAAAGGGCTCCAGACAAAAGACAACAAAAGCACGTGACAAAAGTTTCTCCCAACAGTTTCTCTCTCCAGGCCCAAAGGCTGTGCTCCCCCGCGGCACCGGGTCAGGCTCGAGCTGCGCCCCACACCAGAGGGCTGCGGCCCACAGACGGCAGGAGGGGCCCGCCGGGGCGGGCGAGAGGGAGGGGGATCGGACCCCCGAGGAGGGTCCCAGCCCCGGGAAAGGGGTCGCGGGCGCCTCCCGAGACCACCGGCGGAAGCGCGGGGCCCGGAGCGCGGCCTGTTACCTTTTCCTGCTCCTCGCGGAGCCGCGCCACCTCCGGGGCACGCAGCGGCGCCGCGGCCGAGGCTGAGGCTGAGGCTGAGGCCGAGGCCGAGGCCTGGGGCCCGGGGTCGGACGGGGCCTCCATGGCGGGGCCGCCGGGGCCTCAGCGGGGCGAACGAGTCCTAAACAAATGTTTATGGAGGCGGCGTGGCCGGCGGCTGCCCAGAGCCCGCGTGCTCGCCCTCATGCACTGCGCGCCCGGCGCTGAGGAGGCCGCGCCCGCCTTCTCCGCTACCGCGGCTGCCGCTGCTCGCGTCCGGGCTGCCCGCGGCCGCATCTCACACGCGCATGCCGCCCGCCGCCGCCGCCGCCGCCGCCGCCGCCGCGGGCTGAAAGCAGCAGGCGGACCGGTGAGAGCAGGAGGCGCCTGTCCGGTGGCCCGGCCGAGACAGGCGTCCTGTGGCGGCCGCGCCTCCTCCGCGCCTCCCCCGTAAGCTCCGCCCCTATCCCCGCCCCGCGCGGCACGTCGGGAAGCGCGTGCGTAGCCTCCTCCCTTGGCCCCGCCCCCCGGGGCGAGTCACGTGGTGAGGGAACCTAGCGGCTGGAGTAGGCTTAGCCTGGGCTGCGCCGGGTTGCAGCCCTCTGGAAGCTTTCATTCTAGCGGCATTAAGGCTCAGAGAGTACTCCTGGAGATGAGCACTGCGCCCTCTGGAAGCTTTCATTCTAGCGGCATTAAGGCTCAGAGAGTACTCCTGGAGATGAGCACTGTCTTATTCTTGTGCCCTTTCATCCTCCATGCTCCAGTCGCTTAGCGCTGCGTCTGGAGGTAGGGACTCAGTTTATGCACCAAAGCAGTTTCGTTAGGACATTTAATTTTAGCAAAGTCAACTCTTCCCTGTGCCTGTTTAATGAATTAAAATATGCAATTATATTTTGCCGTGTATTAATTACTGTGTTTGTATTAATATAGTGCTATGTTTGCACTATTTAAGAGATTTTTCAAGGATAACTCTGCCCATTCTTTTTCTCTTATTTCAGAACTATGCCCCTTTTCTCCTAGGACCTCTGTACACAGTAGGCACCCAATTAATGCTTACTAGCTGGAACCGGCCTTGGCCTAACAACCACCTCTGCTCCAATTCCTAACAGGAATGGAGAGACCCTGTTCCTTCGGCATTGTACAGATGGGAATGGGCTTGGAGTTACCTGCAGTTTACACCTTCGTGTGCCCGCTTGCTCTATTTCTCTTCCCTCCTGGCCTGCTCCCCAGTCCAGATAGAGACCCTTTTCCCATTTGCTTCAAAGGAAGAGAGAAGGAAAACTTGGACAAATGGTCAATGTTAATTCCTCTTTTCCTCACTGCATATCCAACATCAACACCTTTGAAAGAGCCAGAATCTGACTGCTCCTATCACCTCCTTCAGCTCCACCATCATGTCTCTGTCCTCAGCCAGCACTGTAGAGTTTTCTCTGGCCTCCTCGTTTCCACTCTTGTCCCCTGAAATGGACATGGTCAGCTGCCCACCCGATCTCCCCTCCTTCAGATGTTCAGCCCCAGACCACATGACTCCTATTCCTGTGGAAAGCTGACCCTCCCCCAGCTCCAGTCTAAAGACAATGCATTTTCCCAATAAGTGGCTGATTCAGGAATGGGCATGTGACACTTCAAAAACAGAGGTTTTCTGGAGGTTTCTGAAAAAGTTCTCCCTCATTCTTTGGAAGTATTTCCATTTAGGAAAAAGAAAAATTACCCATCCCTTGGTGGGGAAGTACAAAGCATATGGCCGTGAGTATTTCAGGTCTAGTAAGAGAGCCTGGACACCTCCCAGACTCAGAATGAAGTTGAGTCTGTGGTCAGCAGAGCCAAGAGACAGAAGTTGAGTTCTCCTATGTCACAGCACTTAACTCAGGGCCGAATCTGCCAATTCTGAAATCTGCATTACTTTGGACTTCTGGTTAAAGAGACCAGTAAATTTCCTGACTGATTAAGGCAGTTTGCATCAGGTTTTCTATCACTAGCAGCCAATGTCTCTGATTCATGCGCCCCCAATCTGTTCTCAGCTCAGCAGCCTGAGGGAGCTTTTAAAAATAACCAGATCATGTCATTCTCCCTGTTTGAGCCCTCCATAACTTCCCCTGCAACCAGAATAAAATCCAGACATCCTACTAGAATTCTAGACTGCTTGACCCACCTCTCCCACTTCCTCGCCAGCCCCCTGCCCACTCATACCCACACCGTTAGTTTCCCCCTTTTCCTGACTCCAAGTCTTGGCACTGGCTGAGCTTTCTGCCCGCTGTACTCCAGATCTTTGCATGTCTACTCCTTTGTATTACACAGGCCTCAATTCAAATCAAGAGGCTTTTCTGACATCCTGTCCATAGAAGCCCCTCCCCTCTCCTCCAAGCATCCCCCAGCACCTTACTTTTTAAATTTTCATAGCACTTACCACTTTTTAGGATTCTCACTTGTATCTGATCTGCTTCCATACTGGTCACTTTCTCTTCACACTAGAACACCATCTCCATGAGAGCAGAGAGTTGGTAGACATTCTGTGAAATTTGCTGCTTCCTTCTACTAGGTCCTAGAGCCCAGAAGCGACAGCAGAAGAACTTGAACTATAAACCCAGACAGACCCAACTTGTGATCCCAGCTCTGCCACTAGTGTGCTGATAAGTGTTAGGCAAGACACTTAACCTCCTTCTGAACTTCCTTAATTTGTACAACAAGTCTTAGAGTGATACCTGCTTCAGGGTTGGCTTGAAGAATAATGGTGGTCACAATTATAAAACTTCCTGCACCCACCTAAAACCCTTCACATTATAATCACTCATCCAGGTGAATATCAGCCACCCCAAAATACCTTCAATAAAAGAAAATGAAATTTCTGCAAATATTGCTGACCCTCTTCCCTCTTCCATGTACCAGGCCCTCCACTGAGCATGGGGAAATGAGGTAAGCAAGGGCCCAGAACAGTCCATGGATCTTGGAGTCAGTGGAGGGCTGCAGACGTTGAATGAGGTTCTTACAATTCTGTGGGAAGTTTGTCCCTAACCCGCAGGTCAAAAGATCATCCCCTCCAAGAAGCTCCCCTAGTACTTCATCTGCTTATCCTTCGAGTTGATGCTGATCACTTTAATCCTTGTAGTAGGTGGAGATTTTTGTACATTTCAGCCTCCCCTCCATGGAGAGGATGAAATCTTCCTTAAATCTGAAAAATACATAGCAACAAGCATGGCAGTTGCTGCAGTTTGCTGCCATCTCTCAGCTGCCAGTGACAGAAATTCAACTTAAAGTGACTTATGAAAAAAAAAAAAAAGTGGCATTCGGGAAGACATCTGGCAAAATGGTGGAGTAGAAGGCCCAGGGAACAGTTCCTTCATCAAAACAACATCTAGTTTCTATAACTCAAAACAGGAAACAGTTCAGAGTCAACTATTTGGCAACTCTGGAACCTGAACAGATAAAAAAAAAAAAAAAAATGGGAGAGTGCATAATGTGCATAATGAAGGAAGATGTCACTAACTGTTGGTAAGAGGCTAGTGGGGGGAGGGGGCTGTGAGAGCCAGCTGCCATGCCCCGTTCCTCAGCCCCCACCCCACCATGCAGCTGTGGGATTGGCAGCCAGCATTCCCGGAATGGTCGGCTGATGCCAGGATGAGCAGTAAGATCCTTGTTATGTGTGTTATGGGGTTATGCATTTCAGTCAGTCTACCAGCTCCCTGAGAGACTGTTGGAGACAGCACCAAGGCTAGTCTGGGTTTTAGCCTTCTGGAATTGTAGCAGTCTCCCCTACCAGCATCTATGGGAAGATTTAAAGAGAAAGAACACTTTTTTTTTTTTTTTTTAAGGAAATCTTTGTCAAATCACTGAATGGCTGCAGAGCTAACAGAACAGAAATTTCAATGACGATACATACCCAGGTATACACTTCGAAAAAAAAAAAAAAAAAGTTGGAAAATCACTAAACAAATGGTGGCAAACTCCAGCAAGAAAAACTCAGCAATCCCTAGAGCAGGAAAATTGGATTTCCAGAATTACTGCATAATAATACTCAAAATGCCCAGTCCTCAACAAACATCATAAGGCATACCAAAAAATAAAGATGTAAAGCCAATTCACAGAAGAAACAATAATTAGAAACCATCCCTAAGAAAACTCAAACCTTAGAAATTTAGTCAAAGACATTAAATCAACTGTCTTAAATATACTTAATAAGCTGAAGGAAATCATAAACAAAGAACTAAAGGAAACCCGAAGAAAGGAACAAAATAGAAACACTAGAGCTGAAAAATACAATAAGTAAAAAATAAAATAATGAAATCACTAAAGGAGCCAAAAAGCAGGTTTGAGCAGACAGAAGAAATAATCAACAAACTTATCCAGTCAGGTACAGAAAGAAAAAAAAGTGAAGAGATAGGAAGAGAGCCTATGAGCCCAAGGGATACCACTGATCATACCAACATTTGTACAACAGGAGTTCCAGGAGAAGAAAGAGAAAAAGTCACCAAAAATGTTTGAAAAAATAATAGCAGAAAACTTACCCAATTTGATGACAGACTGAATACACACATCCAAAAAGACTAAGCAACTCCAAGCGGGATGAACTCTAAGAGATGTGTATAACTGAGATATATTATAGTCAGATTGTCAAAACACAAAACAAAAAGACAATCTTAAATACAACAAGTAACAAGCAACTTGTCCCTATACAAGGAATCCTCTATAAGAATAACAGCCAATTTCTAATCAGCAATCAAGGAGGCCAAAGGGCATATTCATTTCTGAAAGGGAAAAACAAACTCTCCACAACAAATTCTATATTAGACAAACTCTCTTTCAAGAATGAAAGAGAATTGGGGCACCTGGGTGGCTCAATGGGTTAAGCCTCTGCCTTCAGCTCAGGTCATGATCTCAGTGTCCTAAGATCAAGCCCCGCATGGGGCTCTCTGCCCATTGGGGATCCTGCTTCCCCCTCTCTCTCTGACTGCCTCTCTGTCTACTTGTGACTTCTCTCTCTGTCAAATAAATAAATAAAATCTTTAAAAAATAAAAGAATATAAGAGAATTAAAACATTTCCAGGTAAATAAGAACCAAAGGAGTTCATTACTAGTAGACCTGCTTCACAAAATTTGCTAACGGAAGTCTGCTGAAATAAAAGAACACTAGACAATAACAACTCAGTCATATGAGAAATAGAGAACACTAGAAAAGTAGTAGCTACATAGGTAAATATAAAAACCAGTATTATTGTAGGTTTGGTTTGTAAGGCTTTTTACACCTAGAATTTAAAAGATAAGTACATAGAACAATCATTATAAATCTATGTTCATTGGGCACACTGTGTATAGAAATGTGATCTGGGACAATAACAATGTAAAGGGAGAAGGGCAAAAACTGTAGAGGATCCCAGTGTATACCATTGAAACTAAGTTGGTTTTATTCAAACCAAGGTGTTACTAGTTTAAGATGTTAATTGTAGTTCACAAGGCAAGTACTATGACAATTACTAAAAATATATACAAGACAAGGAAAGAAGGGAATAAAAATGATATACTACAAAATAATAAATACAAAAATGTACGAAGTGAGGAACAAAAAACATAAAAGGTACACAAAAACAAATTGCTACTTGGCAGAATTAAGAATTAAGTCACACCTTATCAATAATTTCTTTAAATGTAAATGGAGAGGTTCCTGGGTAATGCAGTCACTTAAGCATCCAACTCTTTGTTTCAGCTCAGGTTGGGCTCTCAGGGTCATGAGAATTGTTATGCTCTGAATGTTTCTCCAAAACTCTTACATTGAAGTCCTAACCCTCAATGTACTGAATTTGGAGATAGATCTTTTATGAAAGTAATTAATTTTAAGTAAGATCATAAGAATGGGGCCTGATCCAATAGTATTAGTATCCTTACAAGTTGTACACCAGAAAGCTCATTCTTGCCACATACATGCTGAGGAAAGGCCATGTTAGGACACAGTGAAAAACGGTCATCTCTAAGTTAGGAAAGATCTGTCACTAGAAACTGAACTTGCTTGATCGGGAACTTCTTGCTTCCCAAATTATGAGAAAACAAATTCCTGTTGTAAAGCACCCAATCTATAGTATTATTATTATTATTTTATGTTAGTCACCATACAGTATGTCATTAATTGTTGATTTGGTGTTCCAAGATTCATCATTTATGTGTAACACCCAGTGCTCCATGCAATACGTGCCCTCAATATCCATCACCAGGCCAACCCATCCCCCCACCCCTACTCCCCTCTAAAACGCTCCATTTGTTTCTCAGAATCCACAGTCTCTCATCATTCTTCTCTCCCTCTGATTCCCCCCCTTCATTTTTCTTTTCCTTCTCCCAATGTCCTCTGTGTTATTCCTTATGCTCCACAAGTAAGTGAAACCATTTGATAATTGACTTTCTCTGCTTGACTTATTTCACTCAGCATAATCTCCTCCAGTCCATCCATATTGATGTAAAAGATGAGTATTTGTCTTTCCAATTCTACCAAACATTCAAAGAAGAAATAATATCTATTCTCCTGAAGTTCTTTAAAAAAAAATAGAAACAGAAGAAAAACTTCCAGACTCTTTCTATGAGGCCAGCATGACCTTGATCCCCAAACCAGGCAAAGACCCCATCAAAAAGGAGAATTTCAGGCCAATATCCCTGATGAATATAGATGCCAACATTCTCAACAAGATCCTAGCTAATAAGATCCAACACTATATTAAAAAGACTATCCACCATGACCATGCAGGATTTATCCCTGGGAATCAAGGGTAGTTCAACATTCGCAAATCAACCAATATGATAGAATAAATTAGTAAGAGAAGAAAGAACCATATGGTCCTCTCAATTGATGCAGAAAAAACATTTGACAAAATACAGCATCCTTTCCTGATTAAAACCCTTCAGAGTAGCCCGGCTAGCTCAGTCGGAAGAGCATGAGACTCTTAAAACCCTTCAGAGTATAGGATTAGAGGGAACATTCCTCAACTTCATAAAATCCATCTATGAAAAACCCACAGCAAATATCATTTTCAATGCAGAAAAGCTGAAAGCCTTTCCCTTAAGATCAGGAAAACGACAAGGATGCCCGCTGTCACCACTACTGTTCAACATAGTACTAGAAGTCCCAGCAACAACAAAAAGAAATAAAAGGTATCCAAATTGGCAAAGAAGAAGTTAAACTCTCTCTTGCAGATGACATGATACTTTATGTGGAAAACCCAAAAGACTCCGCCCCCAAATTACTAGAATTCATACAGCAATTCAGTAATGTGACAGGATACAAAACCAATTAACAGAAATTCATTGCTTTCCTATACACTCACAATGAAATTCTAGAAAGGGCAATTAGAGAATCAATTCCATTTACCATAGCACCAAAAACCTTAAGATTCCTTAAGATAAACCTAACCAAAGAGGTGAAGGATCTATACTCTAGGAACTACAGAACACTCATGAAAGAAATTAAAGAAGACACAAAAAGATGGAAAAACAGTCCATGCTCATGGATCAAAACACCATAAGCATTTTTCAAAGTGCTGGAACAAATAATCCTAAAATTTGTAGGGAACCAGAAAAGACCCTGAATTGCCAAGGAAATGTTGAAAAAGAAAAATAGAGCCAGGGACATCACATTGTCTGATTTCAAGCTCTATTACAAAGCTGTGATCATCAAGACAACATGGTACTGGCACAAAAACAGACACATAGACCAATGGAACAGAATAGAAAGCCCAGATATGGGCCCTCAACTCTATGGTCAAATAATCTTCAACAAAGCAGGAAAAAAATGTCCAATGGAAAAAAGACAGTCTCTTTAATAAATGGTGCTGCGAAAATTGGACACCTACATATAGAAGAATGAAACTCAACCATTCTCTTATACCATATACAATCTGTGGTATTTTTTAATAGTAACCAAAGAAGATTAATAAAATAATACTCCTCAAAGCAATCTATCGATTCAAAGCAATCCCTATCAAATCCCAATGACATGTTTTGGAGAAGTAGAAAAACCCATCCTAAATTTCACACGGATTTGCCAGGGACCCTCAATAGCCAAAAAAAAAATCTTGAGAAAGATCAAAGTTTAAAAAGACCTCACACTTGCTGATTTCAAAACTTACTGCAAATCTATAGTAATCAAAACACTGTTATTAGCATAAGGATAAACATATAGACCAATGGAATTGAATAAAGAGCCCAGAAACGAACTCTCCCATACATGGTAAATTGATTTTCGACAGGAGTTCCAAAATCATTCAGTGGGGGAAAGAAAAGTCACTTCAACGAATGGCACTAGAGAAACTGGATATCCACATGCAAAAGAATGACATTGTACTCTTACCTTGCACCATATACAAAAATTAATTCAAAATGAATAAAATGTAAACATAAGACCTAAAACTTTAAAACTCTTAGAAGAAATCATAGGGGAAAATCTTCACGATTTTGGAATTGGCACTCTCTTAAACAAGAAACCAAAACACAGACACAAAATATATAGATATATTTGACTCCATCAAAATGAAAAACTTTTATGCATCAAATGACATTATCAAGAGAATGAAAAGATAAATAGGGGGGAGATATTTGTAAATCATATCTTATAAGGGTTTAATATCAAGAATATCTACCCATACCTATATTTATCTCTATATATCTCTCTATATAATTTTATGTCTCCTACAACTCAACAAGAGAAATCAATTCAAAAATTGCCGAAGGACTTGAAGAGACATTTCTCCAAAAAAGATGTACAAACGGCCAAGAAATACATGAAAAGACACTCAATTACCCTAACCATTAGGGAAATGTACATCTAAACCACAATGAGCTACCAATTCAAGGTCACTAGGATGAATTCTGTGAAGGAGGAGGAGGAGGAGGACGATGAAGGAAAGAAGAAATAAGTGTTTGCAAGGATGTAGAGAAATTGGAACACTCTTTCATTGCTGTTGGGAATATAAAATGTTATAGCTGCTATAGGAAAGTTAGGCAATTTCTCAAAAAAATAAATGTAGCGTTACCGTATGAACCAATAATTTCACTCCTGGACGTATACCCCAAAGAAGTGAAAACAGATGCTCAAATACATCTATGTTCATAGCATTACTCACAGCAGCCAAAAGGTGAAAAAAAAAAAAATCAAGTTTCCATCCATAGATAAATGGTTAAACAAAATATGGTGTATATATTTATACTGTGTATATACATATGCATATGAACATTATTTAGCCATCATAAAGAGGAATTAAGTTCTGATACATGCTGCAACATTGATGAATCTTGAAAACATGAAATAATGTCAAATGAATGTGAAGTTCATCCGTAAATGAACTAACCCAGATGCAAAAGTACAAATACAGTATTATTCCACTTATATGAAATATCTAAAGCAGGTAAATTCATGGAGACAGAAAGTAGATGAGAGATTACCAAGGCCTGCAGGTAAGGAAAGTGGGGGTCATTGCTCAGTGGTTGCAGAGTTTCTGTTTGGAGTAATAAAAGAGTTCTGGAGCTAGTGGTGATACAGCATTGGTTAAATGTTGTTATGCAACATTACGAATGCAGTCAAAGTCACTCAACTGTATACTTAAAGATGACTAAAATCATGCATTTTATATTTTCCCACTGAAACAAAGAAAGGAAGGAAGAAAGAGAGAAAAGCTGAAAGAAAGAAAGAAAAAAAAGAAGGAAGGAAGACAGACAGACAGACAGACAAGGGGTGCGTCTGTGTGGCTCAATCCCTTAAGTGTCTGCCTTTGGCTCAGGTCATGATTCTAGAGTTCCAGGATGGAGCCCTACTTAGGGCTCCCTACTTAGCAGGGAGTCTAGTTCTCCCTCTGCCCATCCCCCACTTGTCCTCTCTCTTTGCTCTCTGTCTCTCTCCAATGAATAAATAAATCTTTAGAAAAAACAAGAAGACAAAGGAAGAAACAATGGGCTTTCTTGCCTCGTGTAACTGAAAAGTTCAGTGATAGTTGTAGATAAGGCTAGACCCAGGAGCCCAATATACAGCATCATGGATATGTCCCTCTGCTCCTCCTTGGACTTTCTTCTGCATTGCTTTATTCTGAAGCAATTTCCTTAAACATGGAGGCTCCCAACATTCTAAGTCATCAATGTACGTACTGAGCAATCTTTGCGAAGAACGTACCTTTTTCTTCCTAGATAGGCTGGCTTCACTGTCCACAGCTCCAGCCCAAGAGGAGGGGATGGTCAAGTCCATTCCAAACATAACAACTATGGCTATAAGAAGGTGTCTTCCCAAAGACAATCTGAAGACATGGGAGAAGATGTTATCAAGCAAAGCCTCAATTGCCCACCACAAGCTTTAGGACTTCAACAAGGGCTGCTGGCCCCCAGGAGCCTGGATATTTCTTCCTTTTCAAAATTTTTATTTTTTAACCTACTCTTTTCCCTGGTGTAGAAGTTAGCCAACCATAAAATGGTAAGTAATACCAGAAGAAGAAAGATGAGAGTCCTAAATGATCCACTTAGTGGATGATCAAAAGCCTGTGTCAATTAGGATTTATTAAGTTGCAAATGTGTTACAAACTGCCTTAATTTAAAAGACAATTTATTGGCTCTTAATACTGTAAAGTTCAGGAGTGGGTCAGCTTTCAGGTGTGGCTTGATTAAGTGGCTTCAACAACAACAGCTGGGCTTGCTTTCTCTTCTCTGAGCCCTGCCTTCTGCTGCATCTACATCTTTCTCAGCTGTCTGGGAGCTCCAAGCTCTCAGCCTCTAGGGTACAGGGGGTAACTCTGCCTGCTCTCAGTGAGAAAGAGAAGCTTCAGTATCCTGGTTTTCCCAGCAAAAGTCTCAGAGCATCCCACTGACTCTGAACCAGGTCACATGCCCTGTTCTGAGCCAATAAGGTGTCGGAAGGACATTGAAAGTTGAACTAGTCCCAATGCCATGTACCCCCAAAGCTCAAGCCCTGGTTCCAAAGGAAAGGGAGGGATCCTGGGTGACAGAAAAATCAAGCAAATGTCTGGGATACCTCATGTGCTCACAGGAGCTTGGTAAGGATGGTTAGTTGGGGCATTTAGTTAGCAAATTGGGACTTTAGGCTTCATGGTGGTATATCTCCCTCTCCTGCCCACCTCAGGCCCTGAGGTTTCTCTGAGTCTTTCCAACTCAGAATGGTATCAGCATGGGGAAGGAGAAAAGCCAGGGCAGGGTGAGGGAGATCTGTGGTCCAATCCAATTCTATCCTTTACCAGTATAGGATGGGGTAGAATGAACCTGTTGGTCAAGGTCTCTGCATTACTCACACCCACAGCTCCTTCTCCAAGAACCCGCTTCTGTCATACCTGTCAAGTGATCCCTGACCCTTGTTAAACCTGGTCCTCTGAGAAACAAATGCCAAAACAAGACCAAGATGTGCAAGATTTATAAGGGAAACACCTGTGAGGGCAAATGGGGAGGGAACCGGAAGAGGCCGGTCGTCAGGACGTTGGCCCACAGTGTAGGCCTTGACAACAAAGGAAGGAAAAAGGCTTCCTTCTTAATTTTTCTACCCAAAACAGAAATTTGGGCAGAAGCACTCAAGACTGCAGTGCAGTTCTAAGGACAGCTCAGCAAGGCTGTTTTGAGGAGTCCTCAAGCCAAAGAGGGCCATCAAAGGAATCCAATGCATCCCAGAAACAGGCCTAACTCAGGATCCCCAACAGGCCCAGTGATATTTGGGAGGCACAGCCTTCACAAAGGCCTTCAAACACACTGGCACCTCTGGCATTGCAAGGTCCACAGTCAGAGACCTGAAGGCTGCACTCCACTGCTCAGTTACTCTGCTTGGATGCCTGTGTCAGACAGGAACCCTGAAACCTGAGGCCAGAGGCTGCACACTCAGGGCTGCAGCGGACAGACCCTTCCTTAAATGAACAAGAGCGGAGGAGGTGGCAGACTAGAATTCCTGCTCATCTCAGGGACCTACTGCTACTTAGCCCAGCGTGATCCCATTCTCGGGGAGAAGCCAGATTTCTGAACTTCTCTGCAAATTCACCCAATTTTTTAAAATATCGGCAATGAATTCAACTTTAAGAAATAAAACTGTATGCTAGCCAAAAACACAGGTTGTGTGGGGTTTGTGAGAGGTGGGTCTGTGTTGAAGGCAGTCTGGGGCTCTGGAACCAGAGGTGCTGAGACAGGCCTGCAGAGAGTGGAGAGTGATACAAAGGCAGGGGAGGCTGTAGGGATGCTGGGCTATGAGGCTCAAAAGCAGCGCCCCCAAGAGGACCAGCTGGTGTTGACTCAGCCCAGGACCAATCTTGGGAGAGGAGGTGACCCCTCGCTACAGCCATCTGAGAAGTCCCTCGTTCCTTTCAATCAAATCTTCTTCTCTTCTTGAGCACACTTAAAGTGAGTCCCTCATCCTGACGACTATTCACACTGCTGAGTTCAAAGATACTCTACAGGAGTATACTGTTCCTTAAAGCTACAGTAATGCCAACAATGGGGAGATGGCAAAGGCATAGGCACACAGATCAGTGGGGCAGACAGAGAGTCCAGAAAGAGTTTCATACAAATACAGTCAACTGAGTTTTTACAAAGGTGCAAAGGCAATTCAGAGGAGAAAGGATAGGTGGGTTTTTTTTCCCCCAATTAATGATGCTAGAACAGCTGGGTGTCTATTTGCAAAACAAAGAAACAAAAGTATACCCACCTCGTATTTTACACAAAATTAACTCAAAAAATTAAATCATAGACTTATATCCAAAATACACAACTATAATACTTCTAAGAGGAAAACAACCCCCAAATCCATGTGATCATGATTTGGGCAATGCAAACATGGATGAATTGTGCTTTATCAAAATTAAAAACATTTGTTCTACAAAATACACTACTGAGAGAATGGGGGGAAAAAACAAGCTATAGACTAGGAGAAAAATATTTTTAAATCATGTATGTGATAAAGGACTTGTATCTAGAAGGTATCGAGAATTCCTAAAGTTCAGCAATAGGAAAACACACAATCCAGTTTAAAAATGGGCCAAAGATCTGAATGGACATTTCACCAAAGATACACAGATAACAAAGAAGTATATAAAAAGATGCTCGACACCATTTGTCCTTGGGAAAATGCAAGTTAAAATATCAAGGAGACACTACCGCACACCTATTAGAATGGCTACAATCCAAGCAAAAGACAATACCAGTTGCTGGCCAGGATATGGAGCAACAGAAAGTCTCTTTTATTGCTGATGGGGACACAAAATGGCCCAGCCACTATGGAAAACAGTTTGGCCCTTTTGTACAAAGTGAAACACAGACTTACCATACAACTCAGCAATCATGCTGCCAGGCATCGCCCAGCAGATCTGAACATTTATGTCGACATAAAAACGTGGATGCAAATGTTTATTGCAGCAAAGCAAGGACACAGAGCCAATATGTGTGGGTTTAGTTAACACTATATTGTGCAAATCAGGAACGGCCCTGTTTTGGATTTATTACTTATTACTTGGGGCCTCACCATCCCCCAACACGGGGAGTGACCTGAGGATTTCCGAGGTATAGCCTACCCTTCTGTTGAGGGACTCAGGAATCTATAGACGTCCCCAGGAGAAGCCTGAATATCACCTTGACCTGGCTTTACACTTAGGGTTGCCAGATTTCACAAATAAAAATATAGAACACTCAGTAAAATTTGAATTTCAGGTAACAATACATAATTTTCTATTACGTCCATGCACTATTTGGAACCTACGTACTAAAAATAAATTCGTTGTTTATCTAAAATTCAGCTTTAATTGGGTCTCCTGTATTTGATCTGGCAATCCCCTTCATACTACCACCTGTGGGAGCCTCCCCACTCTCCCTCCACATCCATTTACCTATGTCACTTTTAAAATAAACACCTTGGGGACGCCTGGGTGGCTCAGTTGGTTGGACAACTGCCTTCGGCTCAGGTCATGATCCCAGAATCTCGGAATCGAGCCCCGCATCGGGCTTCCAGCTCCATAGGGAGTCTGCTTCTCTCTCTGACCTCCTCCTCGCTCATACTGTCTCTCTCTCAAATAAATAAATAAAATCTTTTAAAAAATATTTTAAAAAATAAAATAAAATAAACACCTTGGGCACCGGAGACTGAAGCACTGATTTCAGATCCCTGCCGCGTAACAGCATCGGGTTTCCGTGTGCCAGGAACAGACGATGCAAACCCGGGCCCAAGGACGAAAGGAAGCTGGGGGCGGGGAAATGAGAGAAATAGGAGGGCATCTTCAGTTTGGTCTTCGGTTAGATTCTCAACTTCAGCTGAACACTGAAACACTCGAAACGTTAATACTCACAGGAGTATTAATGCTTGGATCTGGCCTGGGTGCTGGGGATTTTTAAAGCCCCCATTCAGCCACAGCCATGTCATCCCAAGTCCCTGAGGCCAGCCCATGGGAAAGAGGTGGATGATTAGACTCCCTCTCTTGGTGGGACAAATGTCAAAGAACTTGTCGTTGTATGTTAAAACCCCCAACGGTGCCATTTGAAAAAAAAAAAAAAAAGAGGTCTCTGGGATTTATTCCCTATTGTACACTCCACCAGCCGCCCTACACCAGCCCTCTACCATCACTGCTCACCTAGAAAAGTCTGGTGGCCTTTCCAGCAGCGAATCCCTGCCTCCCAGTGCCCACTCCATCTATCCCACCCCTGCAACTGGAGCTTCAAACTCACAACCATTCATGGCAACCCAAACATCCTAGGCCTCCAGCAGGGGCAGAACCACTCTTACCCACAAGCCCATGCTCCCCTGAGCCATCCATTCCTGAGCTCCCAAATTATGGGCATGTCTCTCCTTTGCAAGGGACAGCCCCGCCCTTCCCTCTTGCTCCCTCCTTCAGGACTTACTTTGGACCCTCCTCTGGGAAATCTTTTCTGAGCACCCAAAGGTGGGTCAAACACAGCACCCTATGTTTTCCTTTACTATACATAGGCCCTTTCACAGATTTTCTCTTAACTTGGTATTGAAGAGTAACATTCATGCAGAAAAATGCACAAATCTCGTGCATAGTTTGATGAATTTTCAGGAAGTCAGCATACCTACATAACCAACTTTTGGATCAAGAAATCCAAACATTTCGGGGCGCCTGGGTGGCTCAGTGGGTTAAGCCGCTGCCTTCGGCTCAGGTCATGATCTCAGAGTCCTGGGATCGAGCCCCGCATCGGGCTCTCTGCTCAGCGGGGAGCCTGCTTCTTCCCCTCTCTCTGCCTGCCTCTGCCTGCTTGTAATCTCTTGTCTGTCACATAAATAAATAAAATCTTAAAAAAAAAAATCAAAACATTTCTAGAACCCCAGAAGGTGAATTTCCTCCCTCCCACCGTGGGAACAGGGGGACGAGGCCCTCCCTCTCCCAGCCCTAGGACAGCCCAGAAGTGGGACCTTGACCTGCTCCTTTAAACAGACTCTGTCCTGGGCCTGTGAGTAGTGACCTTGACCTTGTGCTTATGTGAGCCAGGCTGGGGTCCCATTCTTCAACCTTCAGCATGCTGGCAACATCTGCCTGCCCTTAGTCTCTTGTCCCTACAGACCTCCCCAACTGATTCCTATTGTTCAGAGAGACAAGAGAGCACCTGTAGTTCTTAAAGCTACCAGGCCCCCTTGAAGGAAGAAATGTTTTGGTTAATAATTTTCCATGCATGTAAGTCCTTTGTTTTCCACTTAGATTGTAGGTTCCAGTGGGCAAGGAGGCTTTCTTCCCTTTACCTTGAGTCCAGCACTTGGCTCATAGCAGGGTTTCAAGTAGCGCTAGGCGTGACTTAATGACAAGAGGGGGCTCTGGTGTCAGAGGGAGGAAGGTCCTGAAGAAACCCTCACTTTTCTATGTTTTGTTCACAGCAGCCACACCATCCCCATTGGACCAGCTTCCGCTCCCAACGAGAGGATGCACAAGCAAATAGATAGGCCAGCTTCGGGGCATGAGGCTTAAGAGGTCCCACGGACATCAGAGGGGCCCCAGGCTTAATGTACACTCCACTGTCACCCTTCCCAAATTCTTAATTTTCAAACAAGGGATCCTGAATTTCATTTTTCCCTGGGTCCCACCAATTCTATAGCCAGCTCTGAGGAACGTACCATCTGAGGTAACGTGACACTGGACGAGAGAAGCCAGACCCAGGGGTACATCTTGTGTGGATTGATCTTGTGGAGTTTAAAAGGAGGTGACGCCCATCTAAAGAGTTAGAAGTCAGGATAGTGTTATCGGGGCTAAGTGGGATCGGGGGACTGAACAGAAGGAGTGAGTCCCCCTGGCTCACACAGGCATGGTTTGGTCCCCAGTCCAACACCATCCACTTCTTGCCCCTACAGTGTCTGAGTCATTAGCTCCCAGTTCCAGGACAAGGTCGGATTAGTGGAACTGCTCAGGAAACCAAGCCCTGGCTGTCCCAGGACTGGGAGAGGGAGGCACTGGCCCCTCTGGTTCCCACAGTGGCATGGAGGTAATTCACCAGAAGGAAATCAATGTCATTAGGACCAGGGAGTGGAAGCTGAGTGGCTAAAGTGTGGCAAATATTGCCCGCAACGCACCCCTTTTCCTACAAAGCTGGTACTCGGAATAAGAACGAGGAGCTCCTGACCTTGCATGAAACTTTGCCTCTGTCTGTGGAGAAAGGAGCGGAGCCGTGACAGAAGATGGGTGCAAACACCCCACTGTTTGGAGAAGGACTCACGTGGTCCTCTTGCCGAGGAGAAGCTGTAAGGCAGGTACGCTTCAGATCACCAACGCACAGGCTGAAACCACATCAGGGGCATGGCATCCCAGGGAGAAGGACCACATTAACATCCAGGGCTGATCTTCGAGGAGCCCAGAGAAGAACTGGACGGTCGCCTAGAAAAAACTTCCTGTGATGCAGAGAGGGCTCTAGAATCCGGCAGACGTGAGGATTCCAGTTCTCTGTCTCTTCTGTCACCCGACCTCACCTAACATTCCCAGGACACCTCACTGCCCCAGACTCTTATCCTGCCCCAGGCTTAGTCCCCACCAGTAGGACTGTCTGCCAAGAAGCAGGTGGTGAGGGACCACGGAGGTTGTGGAAGACAGCTGCCTCTTATTCCTGGGACTGAGCCAAAAGGGCTCCTTTTAGCCTCACTGTTCCCACTCACCCCCCGCTGGGCAGACTAATGCTGGCTCAGCCACAGGACACGTTTGTGAAAGTATGGACATGCTCGATTCCCTTATGGAAGCATTTCCTGCCCTAGGTCTGGGTGGAGCATGGCCACTGAAGGGGGGGCAGGGGGAGGCAGCCAGGTCCTCCGTATCCAAGAATCAGTTAGCTCGTGCTGCGTGCCAAGACACCCGAAGCTCAATGGCTTGAAAGAACAGTAATTTTAATTTCTTGTTCGTCAGGAGTTTGTGGGTGAGCAGGGGCCCTCCTATGGGTCGTGCCTGGCTGGAGCGCCTTAGGTGGGTCAGGTCGGCTCAGGTGGCTCCTGTCTCTCACTTCCTCCTGGGACCAGCGACGGCAGAAGTGCACAAGAGAGCAAGCAGACAGGCAGGACCCCTAGAGGCTTGGGCTCAGAATGGGCGCACTATGATTTCAGCCTAATTCTTTTGGCCAATACAGATCTTGTGACCCACCGAGAGGCAGCAGGAGCGGGCACTGCAGTTATGGGGCAGAAAGCATGGTAGAGAATGGGGTGATGAATGCGGTCTCCCCGCTGAGTGATCGGAGCTTGAGAGGAGACTAGGAAGAAAGCTTGATCTAAAGTGGGTTGCACAGGCTGGCTGTGGCCATGCACAGAGGAGCAGTCCCAGGCAGGAAGCAGAGACCAGGGAGGAAAGAGGCCGCCAAGCTGGCTGGCCGAAAGTGGCCTGAAGCAAGCATGGAGTGCGCATGGACCCAAATACCTTCTCATGCCGGGGTCGCGCTTGTGACAGGGGCCCCTGACTTACAGAGGAGACGACCGGGGTCAGGACTATTCCAAAAACCCAGAGCAGTCTTAGATGTATCTGTCTTTACTTAAAACCATGTTTCCTGAACTTTATTCACATTCCAGTGGGATCAGTATTTTTTTTTTTCTGCCATAACCATTTGCCACCTGTACTAATATTTACTTGATATTTTTTCAATCTAACTCAGCTCATTTTTAATGCAAAGATTTAATTTAGCAAAAATGTCCATGAAATCATGAGCTCATGTGCTAGTTATGTATATTTCTATCTAATGCCACAGTAAAGTAAGCATAGAACCTCTAGGATACAAAATGTATTACATTGTTGAAGAAGGAGAAGTCGTGGTAGAGTACCGAGAGCGGGAATCCATTTCTAGAAATCAAAACCAGCCCAAACTGAACAAGATCTCTATCTGTCCGAGGCAACGTTCAGAAAAGTCAGCCCCATGAGAGACGCACGATTCAGGAAAGCGGACACTGGACGTGGGGTCAGGGGAGTGGAGGTGGGGCGGCCACACAGCGTCGTATTCTCTCTCCTATGCAGGATGGCAGGTACACAGTTCTTCACACCCTTCAAATCTATGAGAAGGGGCAGTTTCAGATGTTCAGTATTTAGAAAGAAGGAGCAAAACATTATTGCCGCAAGAGTGGTTATTAAGCAAAAAGCAGAACAAAACAGGGACAAAACCTGCCTTTCTATAGCACACACAAAATCCTCTATCTCGCTGCACTTGGGAAGGCTCAGTCTGAAGGGCAAGACCCACCTGTGCAGACCCTCACCCAGGTGCAGAGTGTCTCGTGGGAAACTGCTGAGTTTTCTGCATGGAGACTTCCAGTGCTGGGCCCCGTGAAGCATGGGAAGGAGGCACATGCGGAGCTGTCCGGGAACGGCGGGGGACAGGCAGTCACATCTCCTGCACAGCATCGAGCTATCAGGGGAGAAGGTGTGAGCAGCTTGGGGAAGCACATGGGTTTCCAGAGGAGGCTGTTTGTTTCCCAGATCTGTGTCTCCCTTCTCTAACGGGAATTGAGGTCCCTGGGTTTCAAGCAGGTGTCGCAATTCCACGGGAACTCGCCTGTGGTTGCTAGCACGCTGAATCCTCGGGCTGGACATATTTCTTTCCAGGCCCTGCTTCCCTTACGTGGGCCTCTCCTGGGCAGCACTGCACTTAGTAGAGCTGCCTTTGGGGACTTATCACACAAACCCCAGGCCCTTTGTGAATGAGGATTGTTGCATCTTCTGCCAGGTCTGGGTAGCTCCTCTTAGAAACCCATCCCTCAGGGGACAGTGAGCCCAAGAATAAGCCAGGATCACAGATGCTAGTGTTTTGATGGCCTTCAGTTCTGATGGGGTCCTGACTTCACAATGGGGGCACTTGTAACTCCCAGAGTAGTGGAAAAGGGAGCTGGCCCAAAGGGTCCTTTCTTTTCTAGAATAATGAAGCTATCCATGTATGCCTGGGTTGGGGGTATGTCTGTGTGTGCTTGTGTCTATGTTTTATCTGAACTGTTGTGTCCAAAATGATTTAGGCTCTTTCAAGGCACAGAGGGCATACACTGATACTGAAATTTACCAAAGAAGGAAAGAATGAGTGGGAAGCCCATATGACCTTCAACTCCACGGGAGCCAGTCTCCTACTCTAAGACCAGAGCATAAGTGAAGCCCTGGAATCAGACAGACCTGGCATCTACCCCTTCCTAGCTGTGGGACCCTGCAAAAGCTACCAGACCTCTCCTGAGCCTTACTTTCCTCATATGGAAAATGGCTTGATAGCAACCACACTCATCTGCCAGAGTGATTGTGCTCCGCAGGGAGCCTGCTTCTTCCTCTTTCTCTGCCTGCCTCTTGGCCTACTTGTGATCTCTGTCAAATAAATAAAAATAAAATATTTTAAAAAAGATTTTATTCATTTCAGAGAGAGAGAGCAGTGGGAGTAACAGAGGGGGAGGTCGAGGGAGGGGAGAGGAGGGAGGAGGGGAGAGAGAAAATCCCAAGTGGACCCTGGGCTAAGCATGAAGCCTGATGCGCGGCTTGACCTCAGGATCCTAAGATCGTGACCTGAGCTAAAACCAAGAGTCGGACACTTAAAGCGACTGAACCATCCAAGCACCCCTACCTACCCTAATTACCAACAGTCCTCCCCTTAAATATTATATCATTTTACTTATAATGTAAGAACCTTACAACAATGTTCCCTCTCACATTTTGTACTATTATTATACATTTTACTTTCCCAT
This sequence comes from Mustela lutreola, assembly GCF_030435805.1. Classification (NCBI taxonomy): domain Eukaryota; kingdom Metazoa; phylum Chordata; class Mammalia; order Carnivora; family Mustelidae; genus Mustela; species Mustela lutreola. The sequence continues at coordinate 37,912,308 of NC_081305.1, read as the reverse complement.
ATGCTCTAAACTTAATAAACTGGTACTACTTTTACTGAAGATGGTTAATTATCTTCTAAGTGACTACAAGTAAGAAAAAATGTCTTCTACATTTATCTTCATTTTAATCTTTCCCAGTAATGTTTATTGCTTAGTGTAGATGGGAGATTCTGTTTGGTTCTGAGCCTCTGAGGTTCTTTCTGACACTAAAAGTGTGGTATCTTTCCACACCAACTTCTCTGCCACCAACTAGGTGAATAACAATTGAATTTAATTCTGATGCTAATTCCTTAAGTCAACAAAGATCCCACAGGTTAAGGCTCAGTTTCCACTTCATAGGCCAGCTGCAAAAGCAGTACTGAGCCTACCCACACTCTACCAACTACAAATTTGGGGGTTCCCATGACCCCCAGATTCTATAATTTCCTAGGACGGGTCACGTAACTCAAGAAAATATGTACATTTGCCAATTTATGGTAAAGAATGCAACTCAAGAAGAGCCAAAGGAAGGGCTACATAGGATGGGAGATGATGGGGGGAGGGTATGAAGATTTCAAGCCCTCTTTGGTGCTGTCCCAGCATCCTGATGTGTTCAGCACCCAGGAAGCTCTCCAAATCTCACTGCGTAGGTGTGCTGTAGAGCTCAACCTCCAAACCCCCTCCCCTGTTGGAGGTCTGTGGATGGGGCGGTAAATTCCAGCCCTCTAACCACTCAGCCTTTCTGTGACCAGCTCCATCCTGAGAATTCCCACAATGAAGACATCTCATTAACATAAACTCAGATGTGATCATAAGAGGTTCAATATAAATTAAAAAAAAGAAAAAGAAAGGGTTTAGGGAGGTCTGTGCCAGGTACTGAGGATAAAGACCAAATTTTTAAAAAAAATTTTTAAGACTTTATTTATTTGAGAGAGAGAGCGAGAGAGCACAAGCAGGCAGAACAGCAGGCAGAGGGAGAGGGAGAAGCAGGCTCTCTGCTGAGCAGGGAGCCCCACACGAGGCTCGATCCCAGGACCCTGAGATCATGACCTGAGCTGAAGGCAGACGCTTAACCGACTGAGCCACCCAGGTGCTCCCAGACCAAATATATTTTTTATTACACCGTGATGCTATGTTCCTTTTGCTTAGAGAACTTTCTTTCACAAGTCTTCTGATGAAGGTCTGTGGGAATAAATTCCCTCAGCTTTTGTTTGTCGGAAAAAGCCTTTCTATTAGAATAAAATAAAAATACTGGAAGATTTTTAATGAGTAGCAAAAAGCTGATTCTGTTGATAGTTTTGTATCTTGATGGTGGGTCATTTTTCTCTGGCAGTTTTTTTTTTAAAGATTTTATTTATTTGAGAGAGCAAGAGAGAGTGTGAGCAGTAGAACTTGAGATAGAGCATGAACGGGTGGAGGGGCAGAGGGAGAGGGAGAAGCAGGATCTCCACGGAGCAGGGAGCTCAGCGTGGGGCTCTATCCTGGGAGTCTGGGACCATGACCTGAGCCAAAGGCAGATGCCTAACTGACTGAGCCACGCAGGCATCTCTCTTCTGGCATTTTTATGTCTCATAATTTTTTAAATCGATGCTGGACACCTTGTACAGGATAGGGGAGGCTGAAGAATGAGCAAGCCTGGCTGGAGATGGGTTCCCCTCTTCTGCTCGGCCGTTATGTGGACGGTTGAGGCAGTCAGGTCACAAGTCAATCTGGGTTTGGGTTTCCTTGTTAAGGTGTGTGTTCAGGTTCTGGTTCTGGTTCCTGAGCACGGACTTGTGCTTAGGGCAGGGGTGGGTTTCTCAGAATCCTGGCCTCACGCTCCATCTTTGGCCTTCCCCGTGTCCCCACACATCAGAAGGGCTCCCTGCACTCTGATCCTTCACTGCTATGATTTGTGATTTGAAACTTCCTGCATTCTCCAGTCTCCGAAGGAAAGCTTTCTCAGTGATCCTTCCCCACTCCCCCGTGGCAGCTTAGAGTTTTTGTTCCACAGGGAAGTCAGGAAGAAGGATCTGGAAGGTGTTTTATGCCTTTTCTGCAAGAGTAGCCAATGCTCTCCTCCAGGCCTGTGACACCAAGGACAGCATTCTCTGGAATGCTCAGAGCATTTGCTCTGCCCTAGACCTCATAATGACCTCCTGAAGCTCTGTAGGTACTTCCCATGGGTCTCCAGTGCCCAGGGTTCTACATTCCCAGAGTCCACACTCGGGCTCTAGCAATTTGCTAACAGTGATAGTTGAATAGTTTTTCCCTCTTGCGTGATACATGGAGCTTCAGGTGAGTTAATGTTCATGTCCCAGCTCTGGCGGTTCTTTTCTTTCCATCGATTTCAGGCTACTTTGTCGTCCTACGACCTCAGCTCTCTGACTGATCGAGAATGTTCTTGTCTGTAGTTCACCGGACTTTTTCTTATGTTAGGTTGGGAGCGATGCTATTTCTCACTTTTCTATATTCCAGGTAGAAGCAGAACTCCATAATATCCATCTTGCACTTTAAGTTGTTTTTATAACATCATGCACCGGTGATTGGGAAAATATGGGTTCATTCACTTATTCAGACCTTCCAAATTTGATGTGATTATATGATATCAAAAATCAAAAAATTTTAAAAGATTTTTTTATTTATTTGACAGAGAGAGAGGGAGAGCATAAGCAGGGAGAGCAGCAGGCTGAGTGAGAGGGAGAAGCAGGCACCATGCTGAGCAGGGAGCCCATCGAGGGGGCTCGATTCCAAGACCCTGATATTATGACCTGAGCCGAAGGCAGGTGCTTAACCAACTGAGCCTCCAGAAGGTGCCCCAGAAGTCAAATTTTTTAATATTATCACTGATCTCACCAGAAAAGCCTTTAAGTATTTAGAAGCTATCAAGCTCATGGTTTTCCCAAAATTCCAATATTTAACTTGAAATCTTGACTTTTATTCTCGGCCACACATACTGCCAGTTTTTTTTTTTTTTTCTTCGATCTGACAGGCTTATTTTATTCACTTCTGAGGAAATGTCTGCCAAACGCCCCAGTCTGAATAACCATAGTTTTTTACATGTCAGGCTCTCCACAAGAAGGAAGCAGCCAGTGCAGCTCATGATGTAAACGTTTGCAGAGTGCCTTAGCTGGAGACCGTCATCGTCATCCTGACGTGGGCAGATCGGGTCTGTAGTGTACTCTGTGTCTGTCACACAAAATCTTCAAAAGGTGAGTCCTCGATGACTGAAATTTACCAACAGTGTTCACTGCTTCCCTGGAGACTTTCTTAAGTAAAAGTGGATTATAGTTGTTGTCGTTATGAGCTAGGGGCATGAGGAACACAGTGATCGCCTGTACTTTGGGTATTGAGGGTTGGTGAGTGCCCAAGCATCCACAGCTTTATGCACTTGGCTTTTGCCCTCATCAGCACAAAGATCAAAAGACGTAAAAGGCAAAAACCATCTCAGTATTACCGTAAATCGTAAAATAGTTTTTTACCTTGTAGACCCCTTGACAATACCTCCGGGAACCCTCAGGGATCTACGGGTCACACACGGAGAACCATTTCAGTCGAGCTTGGCCCCGTGTCTGGCACAGAGTAGGCATTCAACAGATAGCTGCTGAATAGAGAGGTGAACTAGTAAGAACTTTTTATTTATTCTATTTTTCAAAATAAAACATGTCTTTCAAAATAAAACTATCATTTTATGGGAAAAGAGGCCATTTATTTAAGGAACAATGGAACATTGACCCAGAATGCCAGCCCCAGTTGAATGCAGGTCAGGTGAGAGCAAGGACCTATGTGTCTGGAAGTTTTTCCCCAGATCCTTTTCTTGTGGCAGTATCTCACGACTCCTCCTCCAGGCTCCCTCCAGCTGGGGCACGCCCAGGTCTGGCTCATTACCCTAACTCCTGCCCTACAAGGGTCAGAAAACAGTGAACCCGGAAACACATCAGCCAAGCCAGGGGTTTCCATCTCAGGCTGATCATCAGAATCACCTGGGGAGGGTTTTTTTCTTTCCTCATGGAGCATTTCAGACCAGTAAAGCAGAACAGCATAACAAACTCCACATTCCCTTTACCCAGCTTCAACCATCAGCTCATGGCTGATTTGTTTCATCTGTGCCCTCACTTACTGCCTCCCCACCTAGTTCTTTTGAAACAAACCCCCTACGTTACATCATTCCACCAGCAAATAGTTCAGCATGTATCTCTGAAAGGGAAAGACTTTGTAAAAACATGACCAGGGGGCCCCTGGGTGGCTCAGTTGTTGAGCAGCTGCCTTCGACTCAGGTCATGATCCCAGAATCCTGGGATCGAGCCCCACATTGGGCTCCCGGCTTGGCAAGGCAGCCTCACTTCCCCCCGCTGCTTGTGTTCCCTCTCTCGCTGTGTGTCTCTCTCTAAATATAAAATAAGTAAATAAAATATTTTGAAAAATAAAAAATAAGGGTGTCTGGGTGGCTCAATGGGTTAAAGCCTCTGCCCTCGGCTCAGGTCGTGATCCCAGGGTCCTGGAATCGAGCCCCTCATTGGACTCTCTGCTCAGAAGGGAACCTGCTTCCTACTCAGTGTCTCTCTACCTACTTGTGATCGCTATCAAATAAATAAATAAAACCTTAAAAAAAAAAAAACAGAATATCATCACCTCTAAGGAAACATAGTTATAATCCCTTTTAATAGTAATATTTAATAGTAACATTTATTTACAAATATAAATTTACATATTTATAAATATTATTAATTATAAATTATTATTCTTTTATTATCTATTGTTATAAATAATAATATTTAATAATAATAATAATTTCTTTTTAAAATTGTGGCAAGAACATTGAATACAAGCTCTGTCCCCCAACAGATTATTCAGTGCACAATACAGTACTGCTAAGCAGAGGCACTGTGTTACACAGGGCTCCCTAGAACATAATCCGCTTGCACAATTGAAACTTTATACCTGTTAAAGAGCAACTTCCCATTTCCTCTTCTCTCCAGCCCCTGCAACCCCCCCTTGACTTCCTGCTTCTACATGAGGTGGTTTTTTTTTTTTTAAGATTTTATTTATTTATTTATCAGAGAGAGAGACAGAGAGAGCACGCACTGCATGGAGGAGGGATGGGCAGAGGGCGAAGCAGACTCCCCAGTTGAGCAAGGAGCCTGACACAGGACTGGATCCCAGGACATCATGACCTGAGCTGAAGGCAGGTGCTTAACCAGCTGAGCCACCCAGCACCCCCCCCGCCCACCGCTGCTGTGTGTTTGGCTGTTCAGATCTCTCATATACGTGGGATCAGGCAGTATTTGTCTTTCTGTGCCAGACTTACTTCTCTCAGTACAATGCCCTGCAGGTCCATCCAGTTGTTTCAAACGGCAGGACCTCCTTCTTTTTTAAAAGCTGACTATTTGGCTGTATGAATACACCACAGTTTCTTTATTCCTTTATCATTAGATGGCCACTTAGGTTATTTATGGATCTTGGCTATCTGGAAACGTGCTGCAATGAACATGGATGGGCATTATCTCCATTCTCTCTGAGATCAGATCTCGAATTCAATTCTGTTACAATTTTTGCAGAAGCTTCATACTGTTTTCTATAGCAGCTGTACCATTTACATTTCCACCAACAGTGCACAAGGGTTCCTATTATTCCACATCTTCACTGACACTTGTTATTCTTCATTTCTTGTTTCGGGTTTTTTTTTTTTTTTTTTTTTTTTTTTTTTTGAGAGAGAGAGAGAGAGTGCAAATTGGGGCAGACGGGCGGAGGGAGAGGGAGAGCAGAGAATCTCAGGCAGGTTCCGCGCCAGCATGGAGCCCCACGTGGGGCCCCATCTCTTGACCCTGAGATCACGACCTGAGCCGAAATCGAGAGTTGGACGCTTAGCTGACTGAGCCCCGCAGGTGCCCCTGTATTTTGATAACAGCCATCCTAACAGTCCGGAGGCAACACTTCATTGTAGTTTGGATTTGCATTTCCGTGATGATTCGTGATGTTGAGCATTTTTTCATACATCTGTTGGACGTTAATAATGTCCTAATATCATCCAATATCCAATCAAGATGTAAATATTATGAAATTTTTTTTTTTAAGATTTTATTTATTTATTTGACAGAGAGATCACAAGTAGGCAGAGAGGCAGGCAGAGAGAGAGAGAGAGGAGGAAGCAGGCTCCTCGCTGAGCGGAGATCCTGATGCGGGACTCGATCTCAGGACCCTGAGATCATGACCTGAGCTGAAGGCAGCGGCTTAACCACCCAGGCGCCCCAATATTATGAAATTTTTTAAAAATGTGCTGGGCCCTCCTTCACACCTGGTAGGCCATGATTTCTGTATTTCAGTGAGCTCCCGGTGGTTTTTCCACTGTCCAGAATGGGTAATTGTGCTGTGTGCAGCAGCTCCAGCCGGACGCATCTCCAGTGAGAGAGAACTAAACTCCAGTGAGAGAGGCTAAAGTGTCCTTGGACCACAACTCCTTAGTGCTGGCCCCAGCCCCCACCCTCAGAGGTATCAGCATTTGGTGAATACCTTTCCATACTATTTTCTGTACTTTGAGCATCTTTCCTGAAGTTATGCACCAAATTTGTCTCCCTGGAGTTCCCAAGCTTTTTTTTTTTTCCTGTTCCTTAATTGTCTTGCTGAAATTTAAAGATGGCTCTTGCTGCTTCTCAGGTTTTTCTTCTCTAGCCTGGTTTCCCCTCGTTCCCTTGCTTTGACGAGTTTATTGTCCTGTCATGACTCAGGCTTGGCTCTCTGGGTTCTGGAATCTCGCACATGGTGGGATTTCTCCCCAAGACACCCAATTCCCCAGTCCGTGACCATGGAAAGAGGAAGAGGTACAAGTAGAAATGGGATGAAGCAAACTGGCCATGAAGGGAGAAGGGAATATCATACTTTCCCACCTACTCATGTATATGTTTATTGTTTCCATAATTTTTTTTAAAAAAAAGAGGAAGGTGAAGCAAGATACCACTACATAGCATTAAGATGGCCAGAATCTGAGAGCCGGACAGCACCAAATGCTAGCAAGGATGTGGAGCAACAGAAGTTCACTTTCCTTGCTGGTGGGAATGCAAATGGTAGAGCCATTCCAGAGGACGATTGGGCAATTTCTTGCAAAACTAAAGATATCCTTGCCATGCAATCCAGCAATCATGCCCCTTGGTATTTGCCCAAAGGATCTGAAAACATAATTGAAAACAAAACCCACACACAGATGTTGATAACAGCTGTATTCATAATGAACAAAATTTGGAAGTAACCAAGATGTCTTTCAGGAGGTAAATGGATAAATAAACTGTGATACATCCAGATGATGGAACTCAGAAGAGGTGAGCTATGAAACCATGCGAAAACCTGGGAACAACTTAAGGGCTTGTTACTGAGCAAAAGAAGCCAATCTGAAAAAGCCACATACCATATGATCCCAACTATATGATGTTCTGGAAAAGGTGAAACTATAGAGATGGTTAAAAGACCAGTGAGTTCCAGGGGTTTGGGGAGTGGGGGAGAGATGAACAGGGGATCACAGAGGATTTTGAGGGCAGTGGAGCTGTTTCATATGACACTGCTAACGAGGGATAAGTGTCATTATATATTCGTCTAAACCTAGAAAATGTGCAACACCAAGTGCAAAGCCTAAAAAAAAAAGACTTTGGTGTTTATATGTCATCGATTTGGTGTTCATATGTTCATCGATTGTAACAAATGTACTACTCAGTGGGGAACATTAATGATAGGGGGGATGCTGTGTGTGTGGGAGGGAGGCTCGGAGCAGGTGGGAAATCTCTGTACCTTTCCCATTTAGCTGTGGGCCTAAAACTGCTCTAAAAATTGTCAGTTAAAAAAAAAAAAATTTTAAGTGTCAGGGAAAGCATCCGTGGAGGTCGTGATCCTGCCCTGGCCCTGTGCTCTGACCTAGCATGGGAAATACAGGACCCACAAAGGGCTCTCTGTCCTTCACGTGTTTGAAAAAGCAAACCAGGAGCCTTCAGGTTCAGCCGGCCCTAGGTTGCTGCTTGTAACCAGGCTTAGAGAGAAAGCCCAACTTTGCCGAGTCACACACCCTCGGGGGCCTTCCCCAGGTGCTCCCAATGGGGTCAGATCATCCTGGGGTGACAGCTTCGTGCCAGGGTTGCAAAGCGCTCCACTGTCAAAAGCTGTAATCGATGCATCAGTCTTCCTCCTGAGGAGCTTATTATTAATTTTTCATTACTTGATAATCATCATCTCAAGAATTTTTTTTTCCCCTACCTCAGGTATAGAAACATGGGAATACTGGACTGTGTTTCTAGAGAAAGCAAAATTAAGCTGATGAATTATCCTTCTTTGCACAGATCTATAAGTGGTGCCCTCATATTTTTCTAATTTGTCTTTCTCGCTCTTGTCTCACTCTGTTCTGAACGATGCAAGCAGCCAAGTGGTACCCTGGTTCATTATTTACATGCAAACCAGGACTCCAGGGTCATAGCCCTCTATTCTCGGGAGGAAATGGGGTCAGTGTTCTCCTCTGCCGGCTGCATATATTACAGACCTGGGGGCCCTGCCGGCCCTCAGAGCTTCCTGGTCTATCCTCCCCATGAGTGCGCCCTGGGCATTGTAGCCGCATATACCATATATCATTATAATATAAAAAAACCTCAGGGACTGAAGAATTACTTTCCCTAGCTCCCCTCTGATGCTTCCTGACTGTGCTGGCCCCTGGAGCCCAGCACAGGCAAACCCAACCTCATCCAATCTGGCAGGATCAGACACAGGCAGAGGCAAGGCAAAAATAAGCCCATTTTTCAGATGGCAAGATCAAGCCTCTGAAATCGGAATGACCAGTCATCTGGAGGGGTGAACCACCTGCCTCCCTAGCCATGTTTAGAGTCTACACATTTGCTTCTTTTTTCTAAATTTACAAGTAGTGTAACAGCTCCTTCTAGGAGCTGTCATTTGTAAATATCTTCTACCATTCAATAGGTTGTCTTTGTGTTTTGTTGGTTGTTTCCTTCACTGTGCAAAAAGCTTTTTATCCTGGTGTAGTCCCAATGTTTATTTTTGCTTTTATTCCCCTTGCCTCAGAAGACATGTCTAGAAAAAATGTTGCTACGGCCAATATCAGAGATATTATGGCCTATGCTCTCCTCTAAGATTTTTATGGTTTCAGGTCTCACGTTTAGGTCTTTAATCCATTTTGAGTTTATTTTTTGTATATGATGGAAGAAAGTTGTCCAGTTTCATTCTTTTACATGTAGCTGTCCAGTTTCCCAACACCATCTGTTGAAGATTTTTTCCCATCACAAATCCTTGCCTTCTTTGTCTAAGAGAAATTGAATATACAACTATGGGTTTATATCTGGGCTCTCTGTTCTGTTCCATTGATGTATGTGTCTTTTTGTGCCAATACCATGTTGTTCTGATTGCTACAGCTTTATAGTATATCTTGAGATCTGGGGTCGTGATATCTCCAGGTCTATTCTTTCTCAAGATTACTTTGGCTATTCAGGATCTTTGGGGGTTCCACACACATTTTAGGATTATTTGTTCTCGTTCTGTGACAAATGCTGTTGGCATTTTGATAGGGATTGTGTTAAACACATAGATTGCTTTGGGTGACATGGACATTTTAGCTCAACATCATTCATCATCAGGGAAATGCAAATCAAAACCACAATGAGATGTCACTTCACACCTCTCAGAATAGCTGAAATCAAACCCATAAGAAACAAGTGTTGGCGAGGACATGGAGAAAAAGGAAACCTCCTGCACTGTTGGTGGGATTGTAAACTTGTACAGCCCCTCTAGAAAACAGTAGAGAATTTGTTCAAAAAATTAAAAATAGGGGCACCTGGGTGGCTCACTCTATTAAATGTCTTCCTTTGGCTCAGGTCATGATCTCAGGGTCCTGGGATTGAGCCCCACATTGGGGGAGTCTGCTTCTCCCTCTGCCTCTCTTCCTGCTCATGCTCTCACTCATTCTCTCACTCTCTCTCTCAAATAAATAAAAGAATATTTTTAAAAAATTAAAGATAGAATTATTATGTAGTCCAAATTCCCCCACTGGGTACTTACACAAAGAAAATGAAAACGTTAATTTAAAAAGATCTATGCACTCTTATATTTATTACAGCATTATTTACCATAGCCAAGATATGGAAGCAGCCCAAGTGTCCATCAGTAGAGGAATGGATAAAGAAGATATGGTGTATGGGGCACCTGGGTGGTTCAGTGGGTTAAATCTCTGCCTTCGGCTCAGGTCATGATCTCAGGGTTGTGGGATCAAGCCCTGCATCGGGCTCTCTGCTCAGTGAGGAGCCTGCTCCACCCCCCACTTCTCTGCCTGCCTCTCTGTCTACTTGTGATCTCTGTCTGTCAAACCAATAAATAAAATCTTAAAAAAAAAAAAAGATGCAGTGTATATATACAATGGGATATTACTCAGCCATAAAAAATGAAATCTTGCCATTTGCAACAACATGGGTGGAGCTAGAGAATATTATTAAGTGAAAGAAGTCAGTCTGAGAAAGACAAAAACCATATGATTTCATTCATATGTGGGATTTAAGAAATGAGACACACAAAGGAAAAAGAGACAAACAAGCAAACAAACAAAAAACCCCGACTGTTAACTATAGAGAACAAATGGACAGTTACCAGAGGGGAGGTGAGTGGAAGGAGGGATGATATAGGTGATGGAGATTAAGAGTACACTGACTGTGATAATCACTGAGTAATGTATGGAATTGTTGATTCACTATATTGTTAATTATACTGGAATTTTAAAAGAAATTTTAAAAAATTCCAAATGTTATAGGAGATATTCTATGGTGCTCTTTCATTACAGTTTTCTTCTTCTTCCAAGTAAAATCATCTCCTTTATTTTTTTCAAGGTACAAGAGAATACATGATCACAAGAGAAAATTCAGAAAATACAGAAAGAAGTTAAGGAAAAGATACTTATCCTTTCTATGTAGGTCATTCGATATCCCTTTATCTCATTCATTCATTCATTTTACAATGGTGCTTTGAGCTATTGATATGTTCCCAGTTCTATGTAGGTGTTACATGTAAGTCATCAAAATACGGCTTCCACTCCAGAAGAGATCGACCTAGTAGAGATAAAGAGTGAAATAAGCAATTATACTCAAAGATTTTTCTATATATACAGATATTCACATACACAGATATAGTCTTTACAAAAATGGAATCACATCATAAATGTTATTAACCTTAGTTTTGGCCTCATACATCAGAAAAAAGATTTTCATGAAATAGCTTCACTTCAGAACGACGAAAACAAACTCTAAGACTAAAGCTAACAGGAACTGTGCAAAACCTACATGGAGAAAACCAAATAATTTTCACAAATTATCATTAAAATAAGGATTTCTAAAAATCAAGGTGTAAATCATGTGTAATGACCCAAAGCTATCAGACCATGATTCTCTCCAAATTAATCTATATATTTGATGCAATCCCAAACAAAATCAACAGAGATATTGTTACAAATCTGTTAATATTATTAAGTTCATCCGGAAGTGTAAATGTCAAGAAAAAAAATGATCTGAAGAGCAATTGGAAGTATTTTGCCTGGGAATACCGAAATATGGCTTAAGAAATCAGCAATCAAACAATATTGTATTAACAGGGGTGCCTGGGTGGCTCAGTGGGTTAAGGCCGCTGCCTTCGGCTCAGGTCCTGATCCCAGCGTCCTGGGATCGAGCCCCATGTTGGGCTTCCTGCTCAGCAGGGAGCCTGCTTTCTCCTCTCTCTCTGCCTGCCTCTCTGCCTACTTGTGATCTCTGCCTGTCAAATAAATAAATAAAATCTTTAAAAAATATATTGTATTAACAGAAGACTATGAGAGATCAGCAGAACTGGATGAAAATTCTAGAAACGACTCATAAATTTAGTCTTAACTTGACATTCCAAATTAAAGAAGAAGTAGTAATGGAGTATTTGATAAAAACAATCGGAATAATTACCTGTTCTTTGGAAACGGAGCCTTGTGTGTAACTCAATATAATAACCCCAAACTAATGTCTTTATGACTTAAAGATATAAAACAATAAAAAGTATTATAAAAATAACAGAAGTAAATATGATACAATTTTTAAAGTACTTTTTGGCTGGGAAAGTCATTCCTAGGGAAATCTAGTAGATATAAAGAAAAAAACTGAGCAGATTTAACTGCTTTAAACTTCTCACCAGCAAAAGATACTATAAAATTTTTTAAAACCCTCAAATTAATGTTTCTGTAATATTTTTAACAGATAAAAGGGTAATATGAAGAATATATAAGAATATCTTTGGGGCAGCTGGGTGGCTCAGTCAGGGAAGTGTCTGCCTTTGGCTCAGGTGACCCCAAGGTCCTGGGCTCGAGCCCCACTTCCAGCTCCCGGACTAGCAGGGGAGTCTGCTTCTCTCTCCCTCAGCCCATCCCCCTGCTCATGCTCTCTTTCTCTCAAATAAATAAATGATATTAAAAAAAAAAAAAAAGAATATCGGGCGCCTGGGTGGCTCAGTGGGTTAAGCCTCTGCCTTCGGCTCAGGTCATGATCTCAGGGTCCTGGGATCGAGTCCCGCATCAGGCTCTCTGCTCAGCAGGGAGCCTGCTTCCTCCTCTCTCTCTCTCTCTGCCTGCCTCTCTGCCTATTTGTGATCTCTCTCTCTGTCAAATAAATAAATAAAATCTTTAAAAAAAATTAAAAAAAAACATTAAAAAAAAAAGAATATCTTACAATTCAGGAAAGATGAAGTATTTATTATAGAAGTGAACAAAGAACTTGAAGGGGCAATTCAGAGAAGAAATGTAAGCAGCCAATGTATACATGGAAACTATTAAGCCTTTGCAATGTTCAGGGAAATGCAAATTAAATAGATATTATATTCCATTTATTAAGGCTATGAAAATTAAGGATTTTAACCTTTAGTGTTGGAAACTATGAGGAAACACAGATGCTTATAAACTGCTGGAGGGAATGTGAATCAGCATAGCTTTGATGAGCATAATGCAAGAATATTATTTAAAATGTTTCAATGTGGGGCACCTGGGTGGCTCAGTTGGTTAAGTGTCCTACTCTTGACTTTGGCTCAGGTCATGATCTCAGGGTCATGAGAACCAGCCGCAAGTTAGGATCACGCTGAGCATGGAGACTGATTAAGATTCTCTCCCTCTTGGGGCACCTGGGTGGCTCAGTGGGTTAAGCCTCTGCCTTCAGCTCAGGTCATGATCTCAGGGTCCTGGGATCGAGTCCCGAGTCAGGCTCTCTGCTGAGCAGAGAGCCTGCTTCTCCCTCTCTCTCTGCCTGCCTCTCTGCCTACTTGTGATCTCTCTCTGTCAAATAAATAAACAAAATTAAAAAAAAAAAAAAAAAAGATTCTCTCCCTCTCCTTCTGCCCCTCTGCTGCCCCCAACTTGAGCACATGTTCTCTCTCCCTAAAAAAGTAAATAAACAAAATAAATTAAATAAAAGTTTAAATGTGCAAAACCTGTGATTCTACAGTTCCTCTACAGATAAGTCTTACAGAAGTTCTTTCTAAAGATGAGCCAAGCTTTGTTTGGAGTAGTTCACTTTGTTGAATGTCCATCAGTAGGGAACTGGTTCCATCAGTAGGGAACTGGTTAAACAAAGAGCAATACCTGTAAACTGTATCAGCCAGCCATAGCTGCTTGACAGACCACCTCCAGAATTCAGTTACTGGAAACAGTCATCACCTATTCTCACTCCTGTATCTGTAGACTGGCTGGCAATTGGCTGACCTGAGCTGAGCTCCGTTGGTTTGCTTTGCATGAAGCTCCATGGCCACTGAGCCTGGAAGAGCCTGGGCTCTTCTCTGTCGGTTGGGTTCATGTCTGCTCCATAAGAACTTCTTTTGGTTCTTCGGAAAGGTCAGCAAAATTGATAAATATTTAACAGACTGATCAAGATAAAAAGAGAAGTAGACGAACAGCTTTGAAAATAACAACTTGCCAAAATTAACACAAAGCTGTAACAAAATCTGAATAGTCCTAACCATCTATTAATGAAATGGAATTGGTAGTTAAAAACCTTCCAACAGAGAAAACTCAAGGCCCAGATGGTTCACTGGTGACTGCTACTACAATTGAAAGGAAGAAATAGCACCAATCTTACACAAACCCTTTTGCAAAATAGAGGAGGTTAACACTTCCCAACTAATCTTCTAAAATCAGCAAAATCTAATAAAGACATTTAATTTAAATTTAAATATCAATCACTGTAATTCTCCATAGTAACAGAATAAAGCAGAAAAAACTAATGATAATTTCAACAAATGTAGAAAGAGCATTTGGCAAAATTTAATATTTATACATGATTTAAAAAAAAAAAAAAAACTTTCAGCCTTCTTGCCCTCTAAGCCCCAGTTACCTGAATTATTGCAGGAGCCAGTTCTCCATTCTCCATTCACCCTGCTAGCAACTCCCCGCTAGCAACTCTCCCTCATTTCCCTGCAGAGCCACCGCAACCCTCCACCCAACCTGTACGCCCTTGGCAGGTGCCTCTCCGAAGTATCTACTACCAGGCCACCCTGGCAGCAGCCCCCATCCAGTGCCTCTCCAAAGCAACCCCTACCCTGGGGAAAGAACCCACAGTGTACCCATAATTCCTGCAGCCACAACTCTTAGCCAGCTACCCATGGAGCAAGCTCTTCCCTTTGGTGCCCTCACAGCTGTGGCATTGGCTCATTGCAGACATCCAGGAAGAGTGCCAGCTCCACCCACTACCATGCCCACGTGGCTGCAGTTCTCTCAAAGCTCAGAAGACTCTAAGACTTTGGTGAAAGAAATTGACGATGACATAAACAAATGGAAAGATATACCATGCTCATGGAGTGGAGGAATTAATATTGTTCAAAGGTCTACACTAATCAAAACAATCTACAGATTTCTGCTTTTAGATTTTATTTATTTATTTCCGAGACCAAGAGCATGAACAGGGAGAGGGAGAGGAAGAAGCAGATCAGGGCTTGATCCCAGGACCTTGAGATCACAACCTGAGCCAGAGTCAGAAGCCCAACTGACTAAGCCAACTAGGCACCCCAAAACAATCTACACATTTAGTACAATCCATATCAAAATACCAACAGCATTTTTCACAGAACTAAAACAAATAATCCTAAAATGTCTATGGTACTACAAAAGACCCTGAATAGCCAAAGCAATCTTGAGAAAAAAGAACAAAGCTGGAGGTATCACAAACTCAGACTTCAAACTATACTATAATGCTGTGGTAATCAAAACAGTTTGGCACTGACACAAAAATAGACACATAGATCAATAGAACACAATAGAGAACCCAGAAATAAACCCATGTTTAGATGGTCAATTAATCTGTGACAAGGAGCCAAGAATATACAATGGAGAAAAGACTGTCTCTTCAACAAATGGTTTTGGGAAAACTGGACATCTATGTGCAAGAGAATGAAACTGGACCACTTTCTTACACCATAAACACACCCATGCACCCACCCACCCACACACCCCTCAAAATGGATTAAAGACTTAAATATAAGACCTGAAACCATAAAAACCCTAGAAGACAGCAGAAGCAATAATGTTTATGACATCAACTATAGAAACTTCTTTCTAGATACGTCTCCTGAGGCAAGGAAGACAAAACAAAATAAACTATTGAGACTGCACCAAAATAAAAAGCTTTTGCACAGCAAAGGAAACCATCAACAAAATGAAGAGAAAACCTACTGAATGGCAGACGATATTTGCAAATGATATATCTGATAAATGGTTAATATCCAAAATATATAAAGAACTCACACAACTCAGAAAATATATAAAGAACTCACCCTTGTGTGTTTAAAAATGTAAAACAGGAATCCATCAAAATCCTTGAGGACAGGGGCACCTGGGTGGCTCAGTGGTTTGAGCCTCTGCCTTCAGCTCAGGTCATGATCTCAGGGTCCTGGGATGGAGACCCACATCAGGCTCTCTGCTCAGCAGGGAGCCTTTTCCCCCCACTCTCTCTGCCTGCCTCTCTGTCTGCTTGTGATCTCTCTCTCTCTCTGTCAAAAAAAAAAAAAAAAAAAATCCTTGGAGGAGAACCCAGGCAGCAACCTCTTTGACCTCAGGAGCAGAAACTTCTTCCTAGAAACATTGCCAAAGGCAAGGGAAGCAATGGCAAAAATCAACTATAGGTACTTCATCAAGATCTAAAGCTTTTGCATAGCTAAGGAAACAATCAACAAAACCAAAAGACAACTGACAGAATGGGAGAAGATATTTGTGAATGACATATCAGATAAAGGGCTAGTTTCCAAAAGCTATATAGAATTAATTAAACTCAACACCCAAAGAATAAATAATCCAATCAAGAAATGGGTGGAAGACGTGAACATGCAATTGACCAACAGACACATGAAAAAGTGCTCAACATACTCGACATCAGGGAAATAACAAATCAAAACCACAGTGAGATACTACCTCATACCAGTCAGAATGGCTGGTATTGAAAAGACAAGAGAAAATAAATATGGGTGAGGATGTGAAGAAAAGGGAACCCTTGTGCTCTGTTGGTAGGAATGTAGAAAACAATATGGAGTTTCCTCAAAACGTTAAACATAGAAATACCATATGATCCAATAATTCCACCACTGGGCACTTACCCAAAGTAAAGGAAAACACTAATCCAGAAAGTTATGTGCACCATATCTTTCTATGTTTATTACAGCATTTTTATAAGATATGGAAATATTCCAAATGCCCATCACTAGATGAATGAATAAAGAAGATGTGGTATGTACATACAATGGAATATTACTCAGCCATAAAAATGAGATCTTGCCATTTGTGACAATATGGATGGTCCTAGAGGTTATCATGTTAAGTGAAATAAATCAAAGACAAGTATCATATGATTTCACTTAAATGTATTATATGTGGAATCTAAAAAACAAAACAAGTAAACAAGCAACCCTCCCCCCGCCAGAAACAGACACTTAAATACAGAGAACAAATCAGTGATTGTCCAAGGGTATGTGGATGGGCAAAACAGGTGAAGGGGAAACTTCCACTTATAAAAGGTACAAACTTCCACTTATAAAATATATAAGCCACAGAAGTGAAAAGTACAGCATAGGGAATATAGTCACTAATATAACATTGTATGGTGGCAGGTGGTGACTCCAGTTCTTAAGCTGAGCCCTGAGTGATGCATAGCATTGTCATATTACTATGTTGTGTACCTGAAACTAATATAACAGTGTATGTTAACTGTACTTCAATAATAAAAAAATAATAATTAAAAAAAAACTTCCAGCAAACTAGGAATACCGGGGAACTTTTTTAAAGTTCCCTATAGAAAATCTACATTTAAAATCACCCAGGGACACCTGGGTGGTTCAGTCGGTTAAACATCTGCCTTTGTCTAGGGTCATGATCCCCGGGTCCAGGCATTGAGCCCCATGTTAGACTCCCTGCTCAGTGGGGAGTCTGCTTCTCCCTCTCCCTCTGCCCCTAACCCCACTTGTGCTCTCTCACTCTCTCTTTCTCTCAAATAAATAAATAAAAACTTTTTTAAAAATAAAACAAAATAAAAATAAAATCATTCTTAATGGTGAAACAAATAGTGAACATTTTCCCCCAAGACTGGGCAAGAATGATTTCTTCTGCCACTTTTATTCAATGACACTGGTAGTTCCTGCCATTGCAGTAAGATAATAAATAAATAAATATAAAGTAAAATAAAATACACATAAAATTAAAATAAAAATGAAATAAAATACGTAAAAGGAGGAATAAAACAATTTGTATACAAATTTATATAATTGTTTACATAAAAAATTCTAAGTAATCTACAAAACAACTGCTCAGACCAAGAAGAGAAGCTAGCAAGGTCAAAGGATAGAGGAATAATATATAAAAACCAACTATATTTTGAGAACGAATAATTAGAAAATGAAAAATTTTAAATCTCACATAAAATGGTGTTGTTTTTTTTTTTTTTTAAAGGTTTTATTTATTTATTTGACAGAGAGAAATCACAAGTAGATAGAGAGGCAGGCAGAGAGAGAGAGAGGGAAGCAGGCTCTCTGCTGAGCAGAGAGCCCGATGCGGGACTCGATCCCAGGACTCTGAGATCATGACCTGAGCCGAAGGCAGCGGCTTAACCCACTGAGCCACCCAGGCGCCCCTAAAATGGTGTTGTTAAACATAAAATACCTTGGCATAAATAGAACAAAGGACAGCAAGTCTTCTGCAATAAAGACTACAGAACATTTAATCAAGCCATATACCATTTCTGAATTGAAAGTCTGAATACAAACTTGAAATGTCAGTTGTCCCCAAACTTATCTACAGATTCAAAGCTATGCTAGTAAAAATTCCAACAGGATTTTTTTTATAGAAATTCACCAGGTAATTGTGAAACACATGTGGAACTATAAATGACCTACAATAGCTAATGCAATTTTTTAAAAGATTGTATTTATTTGCCAGAGAGAAAGAGAAAGAGAGAGAGCAAGCATAAGAAGCAGGAAGGGCAGGCAAAGGGAGAAGTAGGCTCCCTCCTGAGCAAGGAGCCCAGTGTGGATTTCCGTCTTAGGATCCTGGGATCAGGACCAGAGCCAAAGGCGGATGCTTAACTGACTGACCCACTCAGGCATCCTGAAAGCAATTTTTTTAAGGTAAACAAAATTGGAATATTTGCACATGATTTCAAATCATACTCTAATCTGCAGTAATCACACAAGGAGGTGTTGGCAAAAGAATAAACAATGAAACAGGATATACAGTCCAGAAATAGACCCACACATATATTTTCAACTGCTTTTTGACAAAGATGGCAAAGCAAATCAGTAAGAACAAAGGAAGTTCAACAAATGTAACTACTGGGCATCCATTAGAGAAAAAGAACATCAACCTTACACCATACATAAAATTCACTTGAAATGGATCATGCACCTAAATGTAAAGTTACAAATGCTAAAAATCTACATGAAAACGTAGGCGAAAAATCTTTGTAACTTTAGTGCGACCAAAGATTACTTAGAATACAAAAAATATAAATGTTAAAGAAAAAATGATAAAAAAATTTATCATAATTAAAAAGTTTAGCTCTTGGAAAGTGAGAGTTAATATAATAGAAAGGTTGAGTCATAGACTGTAATAAAATGTTCTTAATACATATATCTCCCAAACCACTTAATCCCAGAACACAGAAAGTACACTTAGAATCAGACATAAGGAGATAAAGAACCTGATTTTTAAAAATGGACAAAATATTCAAATAGTTTATAAAAGAATATATATAAATAACCAATAATCACATGAAAAGGTTCTTAACACCACATGTCATTAGGAAAATGCAAGTTAAAACTACATATTTAGAATGGCTAAAATAAAAAAGACTGACAATTCCAAGTGCTAGCAAGGGTATGGAACAAATAGAACTTTCACATACAAACTGACATATTTCTTTTTTGTAAAGTTAAATACACACCTACCTTGCAACGTAGCCATTCCACTATGGTATTTAACTCAAGATAAGTTAAAACACATATCCTGTGGTATACAGAATGGCCTACTCAATGTTCATACTCAACATACTTGAGATGTTCATACTCAAATGAACATACTTGAGATGTTCATACTCAAATCCCTTGGAATCTATGAGTACGGCAAGAAGGATTTTGCAAATGTAATTAAGGGAGATCATTCTGTATCATACAGGCCAAGAATAAGCAAATGAGCTCCTCAAAGCAGAGAATTTTCTCCAGCTGGAGAAGAGAAGTCAGAGAGATTCTGACTATAAGAAAGATTTGATGTGCCTTTGATGCTTTGAGATGTAGGTGACCATGAGTAAGAACCAGAGAGCAGTCTCTAAGCCCAAAGACTGGCCTGGGCTGGGAGCTTCCCTTAGTCCTACAGCTGAAAGGAAACAGATGAACTTGGACTCTCCCCAAAGAGCTTCCAGATGAGAGCCAAAGATGTCCAACACCTTGATTTCAACCTTATAAAACCCTAGGCAGAGGATCCTGGTGAGCAATGCTGTATATCCAGACTTCCAGCATACAGAATTGTGGGGTGATAAATGACTATTGTTTTAAGCACTGCATTTGTGGTAATTTGTTCCAGCAGCAATAGAAAACTGATGTACACCCACAAAGACTCATACACGAATGTTCATTGTTTATTGTAATAGTCAAACCCTGGAAGCAACCTAAAAGACACAACAACTGGTGAACAAAATGTGGTTTATCTGGACAATGGAAAAGTACTTGGTCATAAACATGAACAAACCACGTGGATAAGTAACAAGATAATTGTGCCAAGCAGAAGATGCCAGACACATAGAATGCATCCTGCATAATTCCACTAATGGAAAAATCTAGAAAATTCAAGTTAATCTCCAGTGACAGAAAATAGATCAGTGGCTGCTGGGGCTGGGGCAGAGTGATGGGGGACTGCAGGGGTCCATGAGGAAACATCTGGAGGTGGTAGAAATACTCTGTAAGTCAATCGTGGTGCTGTTTCCAGAGGTGCCAACATCCACCAACTTCATCAAAGTGTCTGCTTTAAGTGGATGCAGCATATATATATATATATTTTTGGAATGGAGATTATACCTCAATTAAGTAGATTAAAAATGAAATTCAAAGGCATTAAGGGGTGTCTTCTAGGAGTTTTTAAAAGAAAGGCATAACAATCCTGACAAAACAACTTTTCCTTTGATTGGGATTACATTAAATTTGAAAACTAATCCAAAGGGAATGACCATAAATTCAATAGCAAGTTTTTCTTTTTAGGAACATAGTAGGTCTATTTTTTTGTGCTCTGGGACAGTAGGCAGCATGGTTATGGTCTGGTCCTTAATGATTTAACTGAGTTCACCCACAAAATAATCTGGGCTGGATGCCAGGGAGAAGGGCTGGATGGTGGCTAGGACGAGCAGGTGTAATTTCACTTTTTTTTTTTTTCAAAGATTTTATTAAAGATATTTACAAAGCAATATCCAGACTCCATATCCAGCTGCCAAGGAGACACTATTATGCTGTGAGTACAGGTTGCAACATCGCAGGTGGCTCTAGCTTCCCCCACTTCTGTTCCAACATGGGGGTGGTGGGCAATGTCTCATCTTTGGGTTCCACAATGCTCATGTGCTCAGGCAGGGGCTTCTTGAGGCCAGTCTTGGCACTTGGGTCCCAGGGAAGCACGATCTTCGCTTTGATACCCAGCACACCCTGTCTGAGTAGCACATGGCCCACAGCATTGTCAACGGGTCCCCACTGTGAATCATCAGGCCATCCTCACACTTCCTGGATTTAGCCCTCTGGCCTTGGAATTTCCCAGACATCAGGACATTACAACACTTGGCCCTACTCTCCATGATGCACCGAACTCACTGGAGCAGGCCCTCTGCACAGCAAGGCCTTCTAAGAAGGAGCCTGTGACATGAAGACTGGGCCTGGGTGATAGCCCCCAGACCTCTCATGGCCACCTTTTCAGCATAAAGCTCTCCCCATCATCAGGGAAACCAAACCCCTTCTGAACCACAGCAGTTTCCAAATCCGCTAGCCCTTCTCACCAAGAGCATTCTGTGTACTGGTAGCCAAGATAATGATTTCTGTCCTGGCTGGTGTAACTCAGACCTCAAGTCTGGAGTAGCCATCTTCAGCCAGCTCCCCATCGGCCACAAACTTCCTCTTCCTGGAACTCTGCATTGCCATCTTGCTGCTGTGCACCGCACCAAGGAAAGCAATGCTTTCACGGGTAATAACAAGGGTAGAGTTTGGATTCGGTTATTCCCAGTCCCTGGGTGATCCACACCCTCCCGAACAGCCTCCAGGTTAGTCATGTCCAGTCAGTGTCAGCACATTTTCAGTCAGACATTTACAAACACAGACCTCCTAGCGAACATTGTAAATGGTCACCCCGCATCTCCTCAGCTCACGGCTAAGCTCAGTGACAGTAACTGTGGCTCCTTCCCACACAGGTGAGAGCTTCCGGCCACGGTATTGACTCCTCACTGCTTGCTAGATTTAAGGCTTTTTCAGTGCCTTCCAATGCCTTTCCAAAGTCCAACATTGGCTTAGCCAATGTTCAGGAGAGCCCAGAAGTGGTGGGAAGTTGACATCCCAAGGGCAACTCCCAAGCAAAAGAAGACAAGTGTCCCAGTGGAAATTTTCCTAGCTTCTCCCTCCCTCAATGGGACAATCGGAACACATTCCACGTGATGCCTCATGTACCCTCTGTGGGAGTGAGCCAGACCATTCCTAGTGTACCCCTGTCTCCCTCCCCAAGGCTTTCCACCTGCTTCCCCAAACCACCTCCCTAACCAACAACCTGCATCCAAGTCCTTGCCCACGAGTCTGCTGTATCCTACGGTATTATCTCACTGTGTCTATTATAAGACATAGACAAAACACACATTTTACAAGGAGAAGATAGAGATAAACAATATTTAAAATAACTTATTTATTAACAACATAATCTTTTTGCTCTCATCCACATATTAATTATGATATTCTTTGTGAGTGGCAATGTGATTAAATGTGCTTCATTATTTTTGAAAGTCTTGATTAACACTTTGTGAGGCAACAGTTCAGAAGCCTGGTTCTTGATCCTCGGTTTAATGACTATAAAGACACTTCAGACAGATATGTGGATCCAAATGGGGAACAGGCATTACTAAGTCACCGGCTCACTTTCCACTCTATCGACCAACTATGCAAAGGTTTTCTGTTAAAATCCAGCCAGCAGACACCGGTCTTCACTAATGTGGGTCAGTGTTCTCGCTCACTGATTAGGAAGACTTGCAGTTTTGTATTTTCAACGAATAGGATCAAAACCCATGGAAATGATGCATTTTGGAAGGTATAAGTTTGCTTAGACAAGCGTGGATGTTTGCCAAAACTCATCAGATTGTACCCTTGAAACCGATGCCTTTGAAGGTGATTTGATACTGCTTTCTGGGTAACTCAAAATTTAGGTAACTTGATGGGGACTTGATGGCTGACAAATTGCTTCATGGTGTTCCCAGGGAAATTTTCCAAGGAAATTCAGGCAGTCACTTAGATGGTTCTCTCCTGTCTTGAGTGGAACAGAGTTTTTCTGCTGTTTGGCCCGGGAGGCCTTGCAAAGCAGAGATAAGACGGGGCTTTTGGGGAACCTAAGGCAGAAATAAATCACCGTCACATGCACTTCCCACAGCAGGTGCTTCCTTTTGGTGATGTCAGCTGACCTGACCCTGGGCCCTGCCTCCTCTTCACAGGCCTGCCAAGGACCCTGAGTAGGAGAGGTCAGTTGCCTGGGCTGCATGGAGGACAGCCTGTTGCCAAGAGGCAACAGGAGTCTCTGCAGTGCAAGTTCTCCCCAGCCCCACAAAATGGAGCTCTGAAGGTGGACCTTGTGCTCCTCCTCCACCCCTACCTTCTCCCCAGCCTCCTCTGGGAGATGGCTCACTGTTCTCTGCCACCCCAGTTTACGGAGAAGCTCCGCTTGAATTGAAATGGCACTCTGGACTCACATCTTTTGGACAAAAATGAAAGCATCACCCCAGGCCTGATTGCTGAAAGAGCATGTCTGCATGGTCTAAAACTCATGAATGAGCCATTACTTGGTCCTTTCTCAGACAAGGACATGAAGGCTAAGTTGCTTACCCGAAACCCCCAATGGCTGTTGTTGCCTCCAGTAAGGACCCGATCTTGGGAGGGAGGCCAGCAACCTGATGACAGGAGGGGATGAAAAATCGCCTGAAAAGGCACATGGGGCATCTAACAATTGGGGAGATTTGCCTTAAATCAACCATGACCTACTATTCACACCCATGAGAAAAGAAAAAAAAAATCAAGTCATAATACCAAGTGTCAGAGAAGATCTGGGAAAACTCACCCGCATGATGGTGGAATGAGAATTTGGCAATGAAGAGCAAAGCTGCTTCCACATGTGCCCGAGGAGACGTGCAGAAGGACACTCAAGACACGCCGTGCCTGTCATTGGGCAATGAATACATCACATCATGTCGTCTGCTACTTTTTGTATTTCAAAAAAAAAAAAAAAAAAAAAGTCCAAGGAGGAAATGGCAAAAATGTTAACTAGTGTTTATGATTTTGCATGAGTATCTGATTTTTTAAAAAATATTCAAAATTATATGCAGTACTTTACGAAATTTCAGCTTAGCCTGGTGCAACAAGGTACCAATGGCCCATAAATGCGGGCCACATGCAGACCCAAAACTAAATGTCAATTAGAGCCTGGTCTCAGAGGTCTAGAGGGGTCTCAGAGCCTCCAGGAAGTCCTCAGAGTCCGGAATTGTCCACCAGCCAACTCTTCCTATGGTACTGGGAGGCTGAAGGAACAGGCCAGTTCCCCACTTGCCCATGGGGGCTTGTGGTCTGGTGGGGACCCAGGTCACAGCCCTGGGTCAAGGGCATCGCCCCCTCCCTGGAGATTAGAAGTGTATGGTGTGAACAGCACTCCCATGTCCTTATGAGGAGTCTCATGGCCCTGCTGCTGATTCTCCTGCTCATCTCTGGCGGAAGTATGTCAGTCTAGCCCTTAGTTTCTGCTGCTGCCCCCATCCAAATGTGGATGTAGCTTCTGCACCAAGATATCCCCTTCCCACTCCAATGCATGGAAAGCCGAGGTCATGAGAGATCCCGGGGCATCTGGGTGGCTCAGTGGGTTTGGTGTCTGCCTCTTGATCTCATCCGCTCAGGTCTTGACCTCAGAGTTCAAGCCCTGTGTTGGTCTTCACGCTGGTTTTGGAGCCTATTAAAGAAAAAAAAAAAAAAAAAAAAAAGAATGAGGAGAAATCCAGCAGACCTAGGAAGAACCAGGGCGGGCTTCATGGAGGAAGTAGCAATGAATGTGGGACTTGCGAGAGGAAATGACAAAAACTGGAGGCTTCCAGAGGCTGGGGAAGGTGCTTGAGGGCAAGCAAATTGAAGAACAGCTGGACCAGGGGAACTAAAGCCACAGGTGTAGAAGCTACCCCCAGGAGGGCCATGGTGCCAGGCAAGAGGGAGCTTGTCCGAAGGAGCTTGCATTTTCAGGACTAGTGCAGCATGGAAACTTGCTGGAAATCTATCCACCTGCGCACATCTGCAACTCCTCATTGAGCCACATGCCGGGCGTTGCACCCCACCATGATGCTCAGTGTGTCCACATCCTGACCACCTCCGGCAGGGTGACCATTGACTCCAACTGCCATCTGTCACGGGTGACAAAGGGGCAGCCGGGGGTGAAGACGCAGCCCTGCCAGTGCTTCGAGGGCCAGAGGCAGATTTCTGTCCAGCTTCCTGTCGCACAAGCCTGTAGAAGCGGCGAGGCTGTGTCCTGCTACTGACACCACCACCACCCCCCGCCCCCGTCTCCACATTGTCTCTCAGAGTCTAGACTGTATCTCTTCTGTTTCTCTCCTATTAGCCATGACTCTTTGGGTTGCAAGTGACAGGAAACACAACTCAAACTGGCTAAGGGGAAAAAAAGAGAGAAAGAGAAAGAGGGGAGATTTATCGGCTCAGGTAAGTAAAAGCTCAGGGCACAGCTGGATTCAGACTCAAGCAATGTCGTAAGGACTTTCTCCTCTGTGAACACATCTCTGTTCATGCTGCGGCCTCAACCTCTGCTCCCAGGACACCCCAGCAGAAAAGGGGTGTCTTTCCTTGCACTTCCAGAGAAGCCCTCAAGATTACCCTCCGCTCACATTCCCACCTACGAGCCGATCCCAGGGACGAAGGGATGGAGTATTGCTGCCAGGCCTGGGTCACCTGCCCCACTGTGAGTCCCGGAAGTAGAGCAGCCCCCAAGCCTCAGAGGCTGAACGTGGGGGTGGGTGCTCTTTGAAGGAAAACAGAGGTGCCATTATCTGAAGTGGGAGCTACATGATGTACAGGAAAAAGCAACATGATTTACATAATTTCTGCTCATTTCTATGCTCCCCAAGTTTAGAGCGGAAGGTCTTGCATGCGGCCTGGGATGTACACATTCTTGGTAAGTGGGTAGATGGATGGAGGGGGCGGGGGTTAGGGTTCTGGGACTCCACTTGGGACGTTTGGCCAGAGCTGGGCCCTGTGCCCTAGGACCACTCTCGCCCCAGAGCTGAGACTCCAGCATGAGAGGCAGGAGGACAGTGTTCTAGAAAGAGGATAGGAGAGGGGAAAGCAGAGGTCTGGATGGGATACTAGGATAGGGTAAGGGCCAGTAAGGTGAAGTGTGAGGCTTGACAGCCTCCTTTATGAAGGGAAGTCCTGGGAGCCAGCCCGCGGTGAAACTGTCACACAGGCATGCGTGGATGCTGGTCTGGGACCATGCAGCCTTGCTTGAAATAACACAGGATCGGGGGAGGTCTCTGCAGGGGGGATTCCCACATCCCATGCTGCCTACCTGCTTTGGCCCAGCTCCCAGGCCTGGAATCTTCCACCAAGATCCCTCACAGGCCAAGACCAGAACTGCCCTGGGCCTTTGAGCATCCTTTCCTGAAACCTCACCTATGGGAGGAGGAGGACACCCACCAGCTTCCCTGCCTCATCCTTCCTGGCTTTGCCCGGGGGATGGTGGTGAGGAGGGAGGGTCCTGCCTGGCCCCAAACGGCTGTGTCTACCTCTCCATCAGCTTCCCCAAGGCCTCAAGACTCCAGACCTACCCTTCCAGCAGGCCCTGAAAAAGTCAGAAAACAAAAGAACGAAAAAAGTCTCTGGATGCAAGAGTGAAATCTTGGGTCATGAATATGGTAAGTCATCTTATTAGAATTTGCTGATTGATTGATTATAGACTCGCTAATCCCCTGGATTCAAATGTACCTGAAGAATAGGTGAAAACTTGTGAATTCCAGTCAAATATTGTAGGACACTGCCTAACTTGTTTTCTTTAAAGGGACTTATCCGATAATTTTGGGCTTTAAATTCCACATGAATATTTCATAAATATCCCATACATTTAATATTTTAACAATTTTACATCATATCTACAGTACTTTAGTACCTGACTTGTATATTTATGTGACTATTGTTAGAAGTGACTAATTGGGTTTGATTAGCTCCATCATTAATATTCTGTCCATAATTTAACATGCTTCAATAAAATACCCTAAAGCAGTGTAATGATTAGATTTCAGGAATATGTGTTTTGCAATTAAGTCCCTCTTGATTTTGATATGCAGATGAAGAAATGGTGGTCTCATTTAAAAAAAAAAACTGCCCTTATTAACTCAGCAGTATACTCTGAAGATTAGGTAAGAAATCCAAGATTTTCTCTTTGTATATGCTAGTTAAAATGTATTTCAATCAAGCCTATGTGGGCAAATCAGATTTGATTAGTTTAAGTTCACAGTCATTCTATCTAAATGAATAATGTGTCACCTAACATTGCAAAAATTTGATTAATAGTTTATCAGTTAATTAAAAACGGGGTTTAATTTTTCTTTTTTAGGAAAATGCAAGGTAGATATTCCTTGTGTTCATCATAAATGCAAATTATTTCAGCTTGAATCTATTGTTCCTTTTTTGCTTCTTAACCAACTGGCAAGAAAAATAAAGCTCTTGGAAAGATCTCTGGGAGAGAGGAGTCACGAAACTTTCTTCGCTTCCACCGGTGGCTGTCGCTTTTGTCCCAGCTGTGAAGTTTGTTCTGGATGGAGCTGGTTCCCCGGTCTTTGCTTCTCCCAAGCACGTCAACTCCAGGTCTTGCAGACCCCAACCCCTGCAGCCTATGGCCACAAGACTTTTTTCCAAATGACAACTTTTTTCACCCTGTTTGATTTAATTTGTCCGTGGGGCAGGAGCCAGGAAACCAAAGGAGCCATTTTCCCCAGGAGCCAGAGATCTGACACCAGGTTGAAGGAAACCACCTGCTCTCTGCTGTCCTCTTTGGGGCATGATATCCACATCCAGTAATTAGAGCCTTAGGGCGCCTCCTTTGCCCCAGGTGGATTCATCACTGAGAGGCTGCTGGGCAGACTGAGCAAAGGGGGGGCTTTTCCAAACATTCTGGTGGGCTGGGGGAGGAGGCTGGCATCATGAGGCCAAGGTTTGCGGAAGGAACCCAGTCCAGCGTGGGGGAATGAGCCGGGGCCGCTGCAGGGACCCTCACCCCTGGGACCTGGGACACACATAGAGCAGTTCTCAGACCCCCGCGAAGGGCAAGGGAGCTGGGCTGTTGATCCACAACTCCTCTTGTCATCTGCAGAAGGCTAGTGCCTGAGACGCATGCAGGCCCCCTCGGCCACAGCCCGTCTCCAAGCGGAGCGCCGGGCACCCGCTCCGGGGCACCGTGGAACATGACTACCGTGTGCTGGAGTTTGGGAACCTCCACGCCATTCCAAAAGATGTCTGGGCATTCAGTTCCCTGAGAGCAAGCGGAGATGGAGAGACTCTGGAACCCCAGGCTGCTCCTGCTGGCATCACGCTCCCTGTCCCTCTGGGCCCAAGACCATGAAAAGATGTGTACCTTGTTGCAAGAAAGGAAGGGAAAGAACGCCTGAGCAGGCACTCGGTCCACAGTGGTCCACAGGCTGGCTTCGGAGCTAAGTCTTGCTCCATCCTACCCACAGCCTTCACTGTGCAAAGAATCTCCGGGCCCTGACGCCCGTTTTCCCAGGCTACCATTTCTCTCGTGGCTGCACTGGAGAGTGGCCTCTCTCCACCTTAGTCCTCTGCTCAGACTGGCTCCGGGAGCAGCGCCTAGCCTGGGCTGAAGTTCTGTAGTGGGTCAGATTCTGCAACGGAGCCACACCTGGGCCTGACTGGTTTAGCAGGTGCCGCTGCTCTGGAGTGGGGAAAGGAGCAGGTGTCCGCATTTTAAAGACCGCCCCCTCCCCAGGTGACAGTCATGCACAGCCAGGATTAAAAGACACAGGAGCTAGGTGGGGGTTCTGGGAGGAAGGTGAGAACCAAATTCTCCCTGTCCTGCCAGCCAGGTACTTCCTGGAGGAGCCCTGAGACACCCATAGGGCGGGTCACACAGAGGGAGAACTACCCGGGTCCTGTGGGGTCAAGGAGAGAGCCAGGCGGCGAGGGAAGCTGGAGCTTCCTGTCCTATTCTGAAGGCCGTGTGTCGACTCGGCTGCTACAGCTGAGCTCCAGCCACTCAGTCCCAGGGAGCGTGGGGACACACCAAGAACTGAGACTTTTCAGAGTCATTAAAGCTACAGGTCATTTTAAAACATCCTGCACGGGCTCTTGGACCACCCTGGGATCGTTGGGGAGCAAGCATGTGTCCCAAGGAGGCCGGTCCCGCAACAAGACCCTGGCTGGTCCCGTGTGGCTGTCCTGGCTGGCTCCCCATGGTCCCTGGGCGCACACCTGTGTGGGGCAGCCCGCTTGCTTCCCCTCTGTGGCCGCCCAGCATGTTAGCATGCTCCAAAGAACTCCCTTCATCTCTGCCTCTGCCTAGGCTGGGAGCCAGGCTGTTTCTGTTCTTCCTACCTCCCCCCAGAAATGCCTCCAGGCAGGCCCTGTTCTGGGCAGGCTAGGGCAAAGGGAGGGCGGGCCATTTTCCCCAGGCCACTCGTTCCTGATGAACATGGAGTGCAGACTGTTGTCACTGTGTCCACGGAGGGTTTCCAGGGAGTCTCCGTCGTGTCTGTTGAAAGCCATTAACTTGCTTTATGTAAATGTATTCAGTTTACCTTAACTTATGTAACCTTGCCGTGGCATTTTGTTATGACTTAATATACTGGAGGCTTCCACAAGGGGAAGTAAGCTTGGGCTTCTAACCCTTGGGAGGCCCGGTCTTGAGGGCAGGGGCTGTGTGCTAGAGAAGAGTCTGGGTTGAAATAGGACCCCGCTAGGAGGAGGCTGTCCTGGTGGAGCTCCGGGCCCTGGGTGTCAGTCAGTACCTCTGCGTATGAACTTGTCTCGTCCTAATCCAAACCCGATGATGTCGTATGATCCGTCCCCACTTTATAGATGAGGACACCAGGGCATGACAACTTACGGAGCTCCACCGAGGTCACCCGGCTGGCAGTGGGCAGGGCAATATTCAAGCACAGACAGCTGGTTCCGGAGGCCACGTGCTTATTCTGGCTGCTCCCCACCTCACAAGTCAGAGCCGCAACCTCTGTTTTCCCAGTCCTCTGCGGAGATTTCCACCTCTGGCCAGCAAGGGCACAAATACCATTCCCAGTTTCCTGATGGGCAAGCCAGGATGAAGAGACTCCCAGCATCCCGCCTGGGCTGTCTGTCTAGAGCCTGTCCTGGCTCCCCGTCTAGGGTTCCTGTCTCCCAGCCTTGGGCTGTGTGTCCTCTGCTCACGGCCCTCGTGGACACTGATGCCTCATTTTCCAGCATGTAGCAAAGGCCCATTCGTATTCAAGGGCCAGACCCCCCTGCTGCTGGGAAGAGGAGAAGAGACAAATTGTTAGGGGTGTGTGTGTGTGTGTGTATGTGCGTGTGTGTGTTTGAAGAAAGCTCTCTAAAACTCACCAGGAACAAACACCAACGACACCATCTCTCCCGCAAGTTCAGGAAGGGCCCTGAGCATTTTGAAAGTCAGGATTTCATGTGCGGGGCATGGGGCATGTGAGTGTCTGTGTGTAGCTGTGTTTTTCAGAGCAAGTTTTCCTGTATGAAAACAATATCAAGAAACCCCATATGTCAGTGTCTAGACACTTAGAATTTAGGCTATTTCTGCTTCCACGGGAACTATCTGGAAAGATGGCAGACTGAGCCAGCTTATCTCTGGGGAATGGGACTGGACCGACATCAGAGGGGCCAGATTTAAAGTGAGAATCTCAGCCCTCCGCCCCCGGGGCCCTGGCTGTCAGGGCTGCCCAGCTCCGCGAGTGGCAGAGACTGGTTCCCCATGGGCAGCCTTGCTAACGAAGCCATTCTCGGGCATCATGGATGCTGATCGTTGGTCCCACATGAGCAGGAGTGGGAGCTGTGCCGGTGGCTGCAAACCTCCCATCTACTGGATGGTCCGCAAGCGGAGGAGGCTGGGGGCCTCTGCAGTCTCCAGGCTTCCCCAGAGCCAGGCCGAAGGTAACTGCTCACAGGAGGGGCCCAGGGCGCCCCTGTGGGAGCATCTGGGGGTGGGTCCTGCAGCTGGGGCTCCAGGTGTGGGGCTCCCTGCCTCTCCTGGTGGGGAGTAAGGGCCCCCTCCCTGCTGAGGGAGGTGGCAGATAGTTTGGGGGAAGTTAGAAGATAGTTCAGTAACTCCACAACATCAGTTGAATTCCTGTGAGTCATTCACATGTCGTTCATTCATTGAATGCCTTGTGGGTACCAAAAAGGCACAAGGCCCAGTGCTGAGCCCTCGGCAGTGAGGAGGGAGGAAGAAGAGCAACCAGGGGTACCAGGTCCTGCCTCTCAAGACATATGACCAGACAGGGAGGCAGAGAAAGCAGCGGCTCCCTGTTGCACTAGGGGCCGGAGCTGAGGATGCTGTGGAGGGCATGAGGTGGCCATGGCCAGATGGCCTCACAGGGGCAGAGGAGGCCTCCTCCTCCCCCCAGGGGTTTCCTCAGGTGCAGGAAGTGGATGAAGTCAAGGGACTCGTCCACACCGCTCACCACTAAGTGGTAAAGTTGGATTTAAACCAAAGCCTAATGGTCTACACCTCTCCTCTAGCTAGAACCAGCCTCATGTCGGGGGACCCTGGGGCCAGCCGTGAGGTGTGACTAGTGCAGGGATGGACGGCTGAGGTGGCCCCTGCACTCCTTTGTTGGGTAGAGTCTTGCTCCATTGGGTTGCCCTGCCCACCCCTACTCACCACAGGCCTGAACGTGGGCACTGCACACGGGACACTTGGACATTATGTAGATGCTTTCTAAACACTCACAAGCCAAGTCCTGTGGGTGACGGGCATGGTTAGTTACCTGCCACACAGACCAGCCCTGAACCAAACGACACGGGATGGGCGGGGGGCATCGCAGCCGGTGTCTGTCCCTGAGAGCTGACTTTCTACTCAGGGAGACGGGACCCAGGAGCAAAGTAGCAGGTGAACACGAGCCAGGAGCAGACAGGATTCCCCCTTCTCTCGTTTCTACATGTCCCTTCAGTCCCCTGTGTTGCAGCCACAAGAGTTTGCCCAGGGAGCATTTCCACCCAGCAGGCTTCCTGTCTTCTTCTCAGAGCCCTGGGCTCTGAGTCGGGCCACACTGGCACTCCACATGCTCTGCCTCCTGCCGTGGTTCTCTGGAGGCCGGGGTCCGCCTCTCAGCCCTCACCGCTCCAGGCCCCGGATGCCCGGCCTTCCGCTCTGTTGCCCTCCAGCACCAGGCCCAGGCCCTGGCCCACTCATGCCCACCCACTCGGTCACTCCATGGATGTTTCTCGAGGGCCCACGGTGTGCCAATCCCCGACTTCGGTGCTGACACACATTAGGAGAAAAACAATAAAAGTTTCCATCTTCTGAGACCTGAACGATTACTGGAGAGACAGTGGTGAGTCTAGTAAACAGGACAACCACTGAACAATGATAAAGGGTGATCTCTGCTGTCTAGGAAAGGAGCAGGGCACCCCGCGAGAGAATACCAAGAGAGAGAGAATACTATGGGAAGTGGGATGTCAGGTGCCTACCCGGTGTGGACAAGTTGTTGTCACCTAACAACTGTCGGTGATCTCACGTCACCCCTAAGCCAGCCTGGTGAACGGGGCTCAGGCTGTGCCCACCCGGTGTCTTACAGACGCTCACAGTGACTATGGCAGAAGGTCATAAAGGAAAGGGGACGACTGCAGCTCACACCCTGGGTTCTGAGAGCACGGGGGTGGGGGGGGCGGCAGGGGACAGGACGGTCAACCCCCACCTCAGACCCGGCAGGAAGTGGAGACTCAGCCCACTGAAGCTGCTAGCTGGCTGTGCCATTTGGGGACAACCTCCGGGGGGGCGGGGGGGGGGGCGGCAAAACAGGAAATCAGGGCCTTAACCAATGCTCCTGAGCTGCAGCCCTGAGCCTGTCCCCTGGTGCCCGCTGCCTCCTCTGGCAACGGACCCACCAACCAGCTCCCTGAGCCATAGGCAGTGGCTGGGCCCAGAGAGAGGGAGGCGAGGTGGGGGGCCCTCATCCCGACTTAGCATGCCTGTTTGCTAAGTCCAGGAGCCCTGCACCCAGGGCTCACAAGGCACGCCAGATCCCAAATTCTCCTGAGAGGCCCAGCTGTCCAGCTCCCGCCCCTTCTTCTCCTTTTTCCTCTTCCTCCTCCTCCTCTTCCCCCTTCTTCTCCCTCTACCTCTCCTTCTTTTTAAGTAACCTCTACCCCCAGCATAAGACTCCAACGAAGACCCGAGATCAGAGTCGCATGCTCTCCCGACGTAGCCAGCCAGGCATCCCCGTTTGGCTTCTCTCTGAAGACAATTTCTTCCTAATGTCAAAATAGCTCGGGCCCTAGGCTGAGCTTCAGCCCAGGAGTATCTCAGGAAGCAGTTCCCGGTGAGCCCCGAGACGAGTTCTGACTGTCCAGGCTTGGCTCCCCGCTGGGGCACAGACTGGGTCCATCCAGACGACCTGGGCTTCCCGTGAAGGGTAGGTCCCCCAAAGAAAAGCAGATACCTCAGCCCCAACAGGTCAGGAAGGAGGTCGTAGAAGGGGTGACCTTGGGATGGTCCCCCAAACCGGGGAGTTCTTGTGACGAGTAACCGCTTGGCCGTTTTCTGCCCTGGGCTTTCTCTCTCCTGCAGGTGTCTCTTTCTTAATTACACCCAGAGAGCACAGGAAAGTGGATGCCAGCGATATTTATTTTCCGCTCTGAACCCAGCACAGGTAACTCACCAGGGGCATCTTTCTTAATGAGGGAAGAAAAATGTCAGAACAGCGATCAGCCGCGAAGCACCCAATGGACTTAAAAAATAAGCAAAAATAACATGAAAATTCATGTTGCATTAGCCAGCTGTCTATATCATCCTCAGATTGGGAGAGTAGAATATTCTTTGTGCCATGGTGAGATCCGTTAGTAGGGGTGCCCTCACAAGGGGACATGCCTCATAGAGGCGATATTCATTCTGGGAGTTATTTTATCCCATTTAAATCCAGAGACAGGGCTGGCCATCTGGGCCCACATCCGTTCCTCCCCTGGCTGTCTGAGGTCCCACATCCTCCGTTACTCTCTGTGTGACCCTTAGCCTCCTCCTGGGAGGTCCCACCTTTCATTTGAGGTTTATGGACAAGTTGCTGTCACCTAACAACTGCCAGTGAACTCACATCACCCCTAAGCCAGCCTGGTGACAGGGAATGTCAATCCTATTTAACAGAGAAGAAAGCTGAGGCTTCGAGGGGTTTATCCACTATGCCATGGCCTCCCTTTCTGTATCTGTCAAGAGTAGACACTAAATCCTTCCCTGCCGTGTACACAGCCGGGGTCTCACCCAGAGCCCAAGCACCGGGGCTCTGGGTCCCTTACGCCAAATGTCAGAGTGAATGCGTGGTGGGTCCAGCCTCCCCTGACCCGTGCTCCCGGAGCACAGACACCCCAGCGCCTGTGTGCAGGCCGGGTGCCCAGGAGGGGCTCTCACTGGGGGCTTTGTGGCAGCTAGAGGTTCGGCAACTCCTCCTCACTCGGTCCAAGCCAGCATGGCACGCAGGACAAGAGGAAGCAGACGGGGAAGTCCTTGCAGTGATACATGGAAGTAGTCCTGATCGGCCTCATTTAGAGCAGTTTAGAGAAGGAAGAGACGAATCCTCTGACGCCAGTGTCCAGGGTACAGAGGCTCTCCCTGCCCTGGCGGTGGGCAGTGATAGGGGGTGAGCTGCTGGGCCCACTACAACCCCATCAATCAGGAAAGGGGCATGGTGCCCACTGCCCCCCGTCCTGCCTCAGGGCACGGGCAGTGGAGGAGATATCGCTCAGGGGAACCAAAGAGAAGGGGAGTAGGAAGAGATGCAGATGGTGAGGTCACAAGAGCCATAATGACTGGGTCAAGGAGAGCCAGGAGGACTCTCGGGAGGTGGACAGGTCCCAAGAAAGGGACAGGAGGCTGAACATCTCATCCTCTGCACCCTCCCTCCCCTGCTCTGTGTACCTCCCCCTGCAGCACCCCTACCGGATACATCGACATGCTGCTCTGCCTTCTGGGTGGGTTTGAGTTTGGGGAACCATAGCACAAGACTGGGGCGTGGTTGGGTGGCCATGCTTCAGGCTTTCCCCTGCCCCCAGATCACTACTGTGGTCAGATGCCCCACCCCCCACAGCCATCTTGGCTTCCAGACTCAGGTAGCTTCTCCCCTCTGGGCCCTGTAACCTGGGGGAATGAGGGGGAGAGCCCCACTGCTGCTAGGCGCGGGGTGCTGTCCCTCCTTCCCACGACCCCTTTGAAAATAAGTCCCTTTATTAAGCTCTCCCCAGTGGCCCGGACCAGCATGCCACCTGCTTCTGGCCTGGTCCTGGCTGCTACAGGGACATCCTGGGCTTCTAATGTTTCGGAAGAAAAGGACCTGTATGTGGAGCAGAAAGGACCTTGCACTTACTTCCCTCAGGGGTCAAAAGCCAGGCTGGGTGCGGCATCCTTACATGTGGATCACAGCCTCCTTGGGAAGGCAGCGGCCAGAGCAGACATCCCGGGAGGACCCCACCTTCTGCACACACTGGCTGTCTCATGAGTGTGCCTCTGTGCTGTGGCAGCTGCCCCCAGAGGACAGCCCTCAAGATAAACAAAACAGCGCCCGCTGACGGTGCATGCCAGTGTCCGGACTCCAGGGCCTATTTTTAGAATGTAGGACAACTTTTTCCCAGAATAGACGAGCCGCGCTAATCCAGGAGGGAGGCCTGGGAGAGATGAAGACATCGAGTCTCGATATGAATTAGCCGTGAGTATATTATTTGAAGAAATGTTGAACAGCTAGGCAAATATTTGATACCTTTGAATTGGAGCGGGCGCTTTCCCAGGCCGAGTGGCGGCGGCTGGAGACGTGCCCCTCCCTGTGGCGTACCTGGCTGTCACGCCCGGTTCTGTAGGCCCCTTCTGGCTGCTTGCTGAGAAGTAATTAAAGCTGCAGCCTACTGGAATGTGTGTAAGACCCGGCGTGTACATAGCACCAAACCCAAGTCTTACGGACAGTTCCCCGTGTGTGAATGGCTCCAAACAGCCTTTTCTTTTTTTTCAAGGGAAGTTTATTTTCCTCAATTACTCCACCGTATTGTTAAAGGGGTGAGGCAGCTGCTTCAGTGAGGCCTTTGTGAAAGGGGGTCAGAGATCATGACCCCTGATTTGGACCCCCAGGTCTGTGATCTGGGAGGGAGCGAAGAAAGTCCCCCAGATGCCCTTAGCTCAGGAAATAGGCCCTGTCCTCAAGGCTCTGGACAGAGCCTGCAAGTTTAAACAGCAGCTGGGAGGGTCTTTTCTTTTTGGCGGAGAATTAACCTCTGGGAGCTTAAAAGTAGAGCCTCCAGAGACCTCTGAGGCCAGGTACACCTGTCCGCAGAGAGGCGGAGCCATTTTTATACGCCTTACCTTATTTGGGAGTGGGAGATCGGCATTGGCATCCCCAGTTTACAGATGGAGAAACCGAAAATCCATGCCATGGCCAACTTTGCGCCCTGGTGAGAGGCAGAGAGAGATCTGGGGGTAGGGAGAGAAGAAGGAGTCTGAGAAGCTGAGAATCAGTTTGGGATTTTATCAGAGTAACATCTAGGATTTACCCTGGGCAAGGGTTTTACAAGCATCTGCCCAGGCTCCTTGCAAGGCACACATTTGGCTCAGCCCCTTTTACGCAGGACAGAACGATCCAGACACTGAAGAGCCCTGCTGCACGATACCCAGCTGGGATGCCAGCCGCGGGCACCAAAGCTCCGGCGCCAACCATTCGACCACACTGCCTCCGTCCGGACACCGTTTCGCTGGGGAAATCTGGAGCAGCACTGAGGGCGGAGACGGGAGGCCTCCTGGCTGCGGGGCGCGGAGGTGCGAGGCTCCAGGGACAATGGCAGATCCGTGAACCCTGGCCCCTCGCCCCTGGCCCCGCCGCCCGGCGCTGCGCACGGCTGCCCGGGCGCCGCCACCAGATGGCAGCAGACGCTTTGTGATCGCGCCGCTGGAGGGAGCGCACGCAGGGGCCGGGACGCAGGCCCGGGGATCCCACCCGCGACGCAACTTTGGAGCAGGGCCCTCTCAGCCGGGGGCCTCTGCCCTCTGTGGCGGGTAACAGGCTGCTGAGGGGTTGGCCCCGAACCCCGTGCCCAGTCCTCGGGGCGCCCCCTCGGGCGGCTGTTCCAGGCATAGGCCGTTCCAGGGGCGGGAGCGCTGATCCGCTTGGAGGAGGCCCGGGACGCTCGACAGCAATCAGGCCTCAAGGGCAGCGGGCGCCGGGGACCCCCAGGGCTGAAGGAAGAGAGCGAGCCCTCCGGCCAGGGGGTTCACAAGCTGGCCGCTCTGTCCTGAGCGGAAGTGGGAGGGGGTTGTCACCTCTCCAAACTGACAGTTCCAGGGTCTGATGGCAAAGCTGGAGCCTGCGCGGCTCTCCCGGCTGCAAGGCCCACGCCAGACCCCACTCCCGAAGGCGTCCATCACACCCGAAGGTGCCCAGAGCCTGGTTGGAATGCTAGACATGACGCCTTTGGCAAGGAGTGGGTGCAAGGCCTCATAAGCAAGTCACGGGCGCTTTCTGAGCTTGAGCAAGGTGGGGTGCAGTGGCCAGGGGGCTGTCGACAGAGGGACAGAGGGCTGGGCTCCCCACTCAGAGCTATTGGAGAAAGCCTCAAGTCTGCCACCAAGAGCAATGCACATTTGGCGCCTAATGGGCTGTAGGGTCTGCTAGGCCACGGCCATAATGAGGAGGGAGCCAGAATCCTCTTCCCCAGGGAAGGGGCTGCAAATCGGGGTTCCCAGGGCCATCACTTCCTGCGCACTCTTCAGACAGAAAAGACCCGGGGAGAGATCGGCACCAGGGACTTGAGGAGAGGTGGGAGGAGGGTCATAGTGGAAGCCAGGAGGCCGACTCCCGCTGAAGCCTTTAAGGAGCTAGAAATAAAGTGTGTGATCAGTGTAAAAGCCACTATTAAGAATGACCTCCCTGGGCCACGCTATAAAAAGCCCACCTGGCCAGTCACACTTGTGCCCAGCCCTCACTGCCCTTTGCTGCCAGCCCCCCACCCACCCACCCCGGGCCTGCAGCCAGGATGTCCAGCTAGGGAATGTCC
This sequence comes from Mustela lutreola, assembly GCF_030435805.1. Taxonomy (NCBI): domain Eukaryota; kingdom Metazoa; phylum Chordata; class Mammalia; order Carnivora; family Mustelidae; genus Mustela; species Mustela lutreola. The sequence continues at coordinate 37,874,358 of NC_081305.1, read as the reverse complement.
CGCAGGCGCCAGGGCTGGGCCAGCCAGCCAGCAGCTGCCCTGTGGCCCCCGAGGGTCTCAGCTCAGGCCCTTCCACAGGGCGGCAGGTTGGGATGGGGGCGGAATGAACAGTTTCGAAGACCTGCTGACTAGACGCCTCTGGGTCAGTCCCTGAGACAGTGATTAGGCACCTACTGTGTGCACATTGCTGAGCCACACATTTCTTGGAGAGTCCTTAAAAAACCAAAGACAAAATATAATGAAGTACAACAAAAACAATGAAGGGAAATAAGAGAACAAGTACTTCTGAGTGATGTGGAGGGCAGCCTCAAGCCCCATTCCTGGCTCTCCCATCTACTTCTCTGCAAGTCCCTGCATTTCTCCAGGCCTCTCTGGATCAACCACTCAATGGGAAAATGATTTCTCACGGAGAGGACTGCCGTGTGCATTAAAAGGAAGTGTGGGAGAGGGTGTGGGATTGGGAAGGGGTTGTGGACTGTCCCAGAGCATCACTGGCTTCTCTTCTCTTCTCCCTTTACTTGTGTTTTATTGGACCTAATGCACTGTTTTGTTTTTTGTGTTTTTGAGGTGGGGGAGGGGCAGAGGGAAAGGGAAAGAGAGAATCTTAAGCAGGCTCCGTTACATGGGGCTTCAGGTCACAAGGCTGAGATCACGACCTGAAATCAAGAGCTACGCCCTGAACCCACTGAGTCCCATGGGCGCCCCCAATTCATTATTTTTATTCTTTCTAAGGACGTTAGTGTGATGCTGGTCCAGCCCGCTCCACCCCACCCCCACCCCCGCCACCCCGTTCACTACCGTAGTCCTGTACATTCTGTGTGCATCTGGGATGCGGGCTCTGATGATGACCTGCTGCATCTTTCAGACAACCCGGTGTACCCCCTGGGGAGAACCCTGATCAACTCTATTTCCCAACCCTGCGCGACCTGAGGTTAAACAAAAGCCTCCTGCAGATGGGAGAAAAAAGCCCGATTCAATCGAAAAATGGGCAAAGGTAGGACACAGTTCACAGAAAAGGAGTTGCAGCTCTTGAAAGACTCAACATTTCTAAGTGTCGGTACATTCGGATGAGAACAGCACCCACCAGGGGGACAAAAATCCAAAAGAACAGCAGCATTTGGAGCAGGTGAGGTTGGAGGGAAATAGACAACTATGGAGGTCGCTGTTGGTGGGAGGGTGAATTGCTATATATTTTGAACAGTTCACTATTTATTACAATGTATAAATGTCTGGAACAGGAGTTTTTTTTTGTTTTGGTGGTTTTTGTTTTTGTTTTTGTTTTGTTTGTTTGTTTTTTGTTTTTTTGTTTTTTGGTTTTTTTTGGTTATTGCGTGCTTTCTTTCCACTTACTATTCCCTCCCTCCCCCAGTTCCCTCTGTCCTTCCTCCTGCACCCCCATCCTAGGCAGGCACATCACCATTCTCCCCTTATTAGCTCAGGAGAGAAGTTGGGGGTTGGGGGGAAGCCTACAAGTGTTTTTACAGCTTTGGGTTTTTAAAACTAAGCCCTTACATAAATAGGGAAGGCACAGGGCCCAGAGAGCATGTTGGAGAAATATTAGGAGGGCAAGAAGAGATTTAAGGAGAGGGAAGCTTCCCTCCAGCCCTCCACCTTCCCTTTCAGAAAAGATTGCCCTGGACTCGGGTCCAGATGGGGGGCCTGCAGGGGACAGAGAAAAAGGCAGAGGATGTGACAAAAGCCAAGCCCTGAGAAAGCAAAAAATACTGCCAGGTGTCTGTGCCTTTCTGTGGGAGGCAGGCCCTCTCCTGAGATGCTGGGCTCTGTTGGTAAGGTGGCAACAGGCCCTCGGGACTGCGGGACTGCCGTAGCCCAGCCAGAGAACTGCCTGGACTTCCCAGCTAATCCCAGTCCCCCATCCCTTTCCTCACCCTCCCCTTCCCCAACACAGAGCCAGGAGAGAGAACTACCTGGGCATTTGGGGGGACTCAAACTTAGACTCACACCCAGAAGAAGGGGAACCCCAAATTAACCAAGCTTTCTTATCTACATGACATTGAAATAAAGTTTTAGTAGAAAGATCTTTTTCTTTCTTGTGCATCCAAGGGTCTCAGACCCAGTGCAGATGTCTTCTTAACCCAGTAACCCTCCTCTCCAGACTCTGCTGAAAATATCAGCATATCTTGATATCTGGGCAAATATGTTTCCTGAATCATTACGTGTAAGGTGACAGAATTGGAAATAATTCAAATGTCCATCAGTATGGGGAAATAAATTATAGTGCTATCAAGAATTAACTTTACATGAAAATGCTAATTTTTTAAAATTTAAATGAGATATTCATAGGTTCTCAGATTCTGGATAAATAGATAAAAAACCAATGGTTTTCTCAATATCCACAATAAATGATTATAAATAGAAATGGAGGGGAGGGGAAATAAAAGTACAATGTTCACAAAATCCAGAAAATAATATGGAATAAATTTAACAAGAAAAGTTCAATATTTATAAGCAGACAGCTTTTAGATCTTATTAAAAGATTAAAAGCATTATTTGCAAAATATATCATGTTTTTAGATAAGAAGGTTTACTATAATAAGTTATATTTCAAAGTAATTGGAATTATATTTGTCTCTTCTGTGTTTTATGTATACCACTTGTTTCATTTTCTTCTCTTATTGCATTAGCTTGCATCCAAAACAATGTGGAGTAAATGGGCTACCTTCCTATGGCAGATTTTTGTTTATGCTACTTAAATCTTTTATGATTTTTGGTCAACATAGATTTCTTTTTCTATGTATAATTGAATAAACTTTGATGATCAGTCTTTTTCTAGAAATTATCCATTTTTCCTCTACATTACAAAGTTGCTGCCATAAAGTTGCATACCATGAGGTCTGTACTTGGAACTACTTGCTAATTTTTAATAATATTTTTTGCTTTTATCTTTTCTTTTCGTTTTTCTTTTTCCAAAATTTAGCTTGAAAAGAATCCATTTTCTTAAAGGCCATATTTGGGTTCATTTATCTTTATATTGTTTTCAGTTTTCTATCTTATTATTTATAAATTTACCTTTAATATTTCTTCCTACTATGTGAATGTGTGTAGTATGGTCTTTTGTATTGTTCTTTTTCTAATTTCTTAAATACTTAGGTGGGGTTTTTTCACTTCATTTTTTAATACTAAAAAAGTTTCTTTACTACAAGCATCTGATTTTAACTCAACCCCTAGGTAATGGTGTGAAATGTTCTTCTTAATTCCTTTTTGGTCCTGATAACTTGGAAAAGGTTATTTAGTTTCTAAGTATTACAGATTTGTTTTCCTTGGTGATTTTTTTGAAGGGATTATTTTAAAAAAATTTTTTTTTTCTTTTTTGAGAAAGCCAACACGGGGCTTGCACTCACAGCCCCGAGATCAAGACCTGAGCTGAGATCAAGAGTCACATGCTCAGCTGACTGAACCACCCATGCATCCTTGCTTCATTTTCAGTGGGATATAATCAGAGAATGTGACATGTAAAAATCTTGATTTCATTGAGATTGCCTAAGGTTTTGCTGGTGGCCAAGCACATAATTGATGTTCACAACTGTCTAGGAGACATGAGAGAAGAGTTCTCATGGAGAACTGTAAGTTCTCCATGTACAGAGTAAAACCTATAACAATGAACTTTATTATAAAATCTTCTACATCTTTATCTACAATTTCCTGAAAAATATACAGGACATCATCAATATTCAACAACTACTGTACTGGAGGGGGAAAAAAAACCACTTAAAGTGAATCCACTTTGGAATATGGGCAGAATTTCATACAAAAAGTAAAAAGAAGGTTTTATTGGCATTATATTGTGGGAAATAACACCAAGTATTATGAAAAGGGCATTTATGTTATGGGGTATTTACCAAAATGTAGGTTATAATTGCAATAGTAATGTCATAATTTTAGAACAAACAAATATAAATCAAGTGTACTTTCCCATATGTATATAGTACTTGGATGAAAAGTTTGCTTAAAAACAATAAATCTAATGTTGACTTTTTGGAAGTATAATGTTTCTAATAAAATTGTGTGATAGCATGACAAGACACCCTTCATTTCACATTTGACGTCTGCAATGCTATTATGTTTTGCAAAAGGTAATTGATGGCTTCAGCTATCGTCCTAAGGGTCTCTCTTAATCCTTTGCTATTTGTATCAGTCAGGATTGCATTTGACAGAAACCCAATTTAGCAACTTAAACAGGCTAAGAGCTTATTTTTCTCATATGACAAAAACTCCAAGGGCAAATAGATGTGCTAGGGTGCCACTGCTGAAAGAAAGCATTGCAGATGTGTCTCCTCTGGTTTCCTGCTCTGTCATCTTTGGGGTACTGCTTTCTTCCTTGCATTCTCAAGAAGGCTGCTGCTGCAACCCCAGGCATCATATCCATGTCGCAACTCAAAGAAGGGGGGCAGGACACAATGGAAGAATGTTCTCATTAGTTTAGGCTATCCCTTATTAATCAGGAAGACAATAACTTCCACAGAAATCCCACAAGTAGACTTTCATATCCCATTGGCCAAAATGTCACATGGCTATTCCTTGTATCATAGAAATCTGGGACGTAAAATTTTTTTTTTTAAAGATTTTATTTATTTATTTGACAGAGAGAAATCACAAGTAGGTAGAGAGGCAGGCAGAGAGAGAGAGGAGGAAGCAGGCTCCCTGCCGAGCAGAGAGCCCGATGCGGGACTCGATCCCAGGACCCTGAGATCATGACCTGAGCCGAAGGCAGCGGCTTAACCACTGAGTCACCCAGGTGCCCCTGGGACGTAAAATTTTTAACTGAGCACATTATGCTGAACAAAATTATGTTGCTGTTGATAAGAAGAGAATGGCTATTAGGTGGCCATTAACAGCTTCTGTCACAATAATCAGAACATATTCTTTCTCTCTTTTTGTTTTTTGATAAAATTTCTCTTGTCCATTGTTTACTACTCTTACTCGTTCTGCATGTGATTCTAGTAGTTCTCCAGTATCACTTTTTAAAACAAATTTTGAATGTTTTTAAAAAATTAAAATCCTATATATTCGTCCTACTGCATAATATCCTATATATTTTTTGTATATTTGTATATACAAATATATTTGTAGTTTCACTTTGCAACTGAATGGCATTGTATTCTATTATAGCATTTCTAAAACCATCTTTGGGTTGGTGCATTTGTCTAGGATAGATGGAAACTGCACACTGAGAGGTATGTTTGAGTGGGGATTAATCTTATAAAAGCTCAGTTCATTGGTGCCTAGATTCAAATCATGGCTTAACCTCATAACACCTGTGAAAATTTGGGCAAAGCACTCAACTTCTCTGTGCCTGTTGTTTCTTTACTTGCCAAATGGTTTATCAGTTATCTCTCTCTATAACATAAGCCACTCCAAAAAATTTTAAACAACTATTTTATTTTCTCATGATTCTGTGACTGAGTAATTTGTGTTAAACTGGATGGTTTCTTCTGCTACTCTTGCCTGAGGTTACTCATGCAGCTACAGCCATCTGGTAATTCATCTGAGGCTGGTTATTTGAAAAAGGGCTCCCTCAAGTGCCTGGTGACTGGTGGTTGGCCACAAGTCTTCAGAAGGCTAGTTCAGGTTTCTTCACATGATGATGGGAGTGTTCCAAAAGAGCAAGAGTGAAGCTTCAAGGCCTAGCGCTTGAGGCCTAGCTTAAGTGTCACAAAAAGTCCTTTGGCCACATTCTATTGTCAAAGCATGTCACAAAGCCAGATGAGAGTCAATGGACTTAAAAAAAAAAAAAAAATTAGACCATTCCTCTTTAAAGGGGGAATGGTAAAGTCACATTGCAAGGCTTATACGTACCAGGATGGGAGGAATTATTACAGCCATTTCAGCAAACAGTAATAATCATGGCATGTATTTTGTGGTAAGGGCCTCAAGGATTAATATATACAAAGTGCTTAGTACCTTAGCTGGCACACTGTAGGTGCTTAATGTCTGCTGCTTTATAAAAAAGCATTATTCCTGTTGTTGTTGCATTAAGTCTACTTTTGTTTGCCAAACAATCACTTAACTACAGGGATTTGAATGATGGATATTCAGAGAATTAATCTTTTGTATTATAAATGATAGTATTTGTGTATTTATCATGCTCTCTGTGTATTCCTAGGAATTTTGCCCTATGTGTTTGACTATTACATTGTTTGGTACATATGTGTTTATGAAAGTTATTTTTTCTGTGAATTGTACCTTCACATTTCATAATTTCTTTGTCCTTCAGTATTTCGCCCCTTGGATTATATGCTGATTAACGTTCATATCATCACTATGCTTTCTTTTTGTCTGCATCTATCTGATATCTCTTTGCTCAATAATTAACTTTCAACCTTCTTCCGTATCTTTGCTTCAGAGCTGTCTCATGCAAACAGTATCTATTTGGATTTTATTTCTATTCCTCACATTTGTGAGGAAAATTCATAATTTATTATGATAGATGATATATATTGGGTTTAGCTTCTTTAATCTTATTCTATGTTAACTAATTTTATTAAACGTTTTTCTAGTTTATGTTTACCTTATTAATTGTTATTTTCCCTTTCCCATTTTGTTGCCTCTGTGGATTTGCTTGGGTTTTTAATCACTCTTTCCTCCTATTAATTTGGTAATTCTGTGATGCTTTTCACTTCCACTAATGGCTACCTTCCCATCTCTAACAATTCTAGAAAGCTGTATTTCTTAACAGATTGCATTAGTTAACTATTGATAGCTAACAAATTATCCCCAAACTCAGCAGTTTACAGGGAAAGACAATCATTATTTCAGTTTCTGTGGGTCAGGCATCTAGGAGTGGCTGAGGTGGGTGGTCTGGCTTGGGGTTTCTCACAAAGCTATAATCAAGTGTCAGCCAAGGCTATGGCCATCTGAAGCTTGACTGTTTCCAGAGAATATTCTTCCAAGCTCATTTGTGTAACTACTGGCAGGGTGTTTCAGTTCTTTGTCACATAGACTGATGTCCACAGGGCTGCTCTGGATACAGACAGTCGGAGCAGGAAGTCCAGTGCCTGTGATGGCTTAGTCTTGGAGTCACACCCCATCACTGTGTTGTCTGTCGGTTAGAAGTCAGTTACTAAGTCAATTCCACACTTCCTGGAAGGGGAATTAAGCTCCATCTCTTAAGGGGAAGATGACTAAAGAATTTGTGGGTATTATTTTTTAAGCCACCACATAGCTATATCAGTTTCAAGTAACTATCCCTCTATCTAAATGTTTTCTCTCCTAGATGAAAGCCTTTGAGTCACTTTATTATGTGTTTTCTTCTCACCATTCTCCACCTTCTTCCTCAGCTCCAATGTCTGGATTTTGTTGAGATCATTCTGTATTCAATTTCCATGCCATTTTTTGCTTTCCTGATCCATCCGGTTTGGGCTGAGGCATCTCTCCAGCATTCTCCTCAGATGGAGGGCACCCTGACATGTGAATGATAAACTTGTGTGGATATGGGATTCTTGGGTCATTGTCCTTGTCCAGCAAGACTCTGAAATCACAATTGTCATTGTATAGCAAGGAGGCAGACACGAAAGCCAATACCAACCTGAGCTTTCCTTCCTTTGTCAGTAATCCTTTTTTTTTTTTGGAAGTTTATAATTCAGAAATTACACTAGGGTCTAAGTATATGTCTTTTTAATTAATCCTTCCTAGAACTCTATGAGCCCCTTTAATCAAGGCTTTCTTCAGCTCAGAAAATGTTCTTTAATTAATTGTTCAATTATTGTTTTTCCCTTTATATGTTCTTTTTTTTTTTTCCCCTTTTCTGAAACCCCTCTCCTTTGAAGATTAGATTAGATTGCCCAGATTTGTCCTCCAAATCTTTCTCTGGTTTTGCACTGCAATGAGATTTTCTTCCACTTGAACTCCCAGGGCACTGACTTACTTCTCAGCAGTGATCATTCTTTTTCTGAGCTCATTGGTTGGATTTTTACATTAAGAAATCTTTTTTTTTTTTTTTTTTTTTTTTAAAGTTCCTGATACTGATAGTCTTCTGGCACTTCAGGCTACCCCCAGTTCATCTCCTTAAGAATTTTAACTGTTTTGTTAACACACACTCTCCTCTCTCTCTCTTTTTTTCTTTTTCTTTTTTTACCTATTTTGTTAAATATAACTATTTTGTTAAATAGTTAATTTTTAACTATTTTGTTAGCTCTCTTCCTTCCTCCCTCAGTAGAGCTCGCTGTTCTTTTCAGTTTGGACCACCTCCATCATGGTCCTGAATTCTCTTGGAGAGAGTCAGTGGTCCTGGTTCTGCTTGGCTGGGTGTTCTTTGGGCACTGAGAAGGATTTTTTCCTCAACCCAACTTGACTTGGGCTCCCCTGAGAGTTTTTGTAACAAGGCTTCAACTTTTGGACTTCTGTGTTTGTCTCTGTATTGTCCGATTTTAGCAAGAATCCTACTGAGTCAGTTTAACCAGAACCAGCCCCCTCAATACCCGATCCCCCTTGAAATCTGCTTCCTCATCCTCCGCCATCTTCCAGGTGATGTCTCATCAGCCTTCAGCAAGAATCCTGTTAGGTGAGTCTAGCCAGAATCCGTGTCAACCCCCATGGTCAGTAATTTTCCATCCACTGAACCCCCCCTTGCTCTCCTCCAGGTCAAGACCCCTTTTACAGGGCTCCCTATTGTCTATTTCCATGTCCCACCTTGAATAAAATCCATCTTGCCATTTTTCACAAGTGTCATGAATAATCTCTTCTTTAACAACAAGCATCTGGGGGCCAGGCTGCTGGTCCCTTCTGGGCAGTGGCAAACCAGCCCTGTAGCTTCAGCCCTTGAGGGAGGCAGTGAAAGACTGCTATGGTGTTACCCTTCCATGGAGTGCTGGCAGTGTTCTCTCGGGCCATGAAGGAACGCAGCCTCCCAGGCCTCCAGGAGGTCAAGTTCCTGATTATGCGGGTGGAAGGGACTCAGGACAGGGGAGGGCAGAGAGGCTCCCACAGTGATGGGAAGCTGTGGGGTGCCAGCCTCCTCACTCCCCAGTGCTCCACCGCAGCCTGACTTCTCTCAAGTGCTTCTAGGTAGGGGAAGGGGATCTTGGAAGGGAAATCAAGAGGAAAGGGCTGGACCTGCCTTTAAGTGTGAGCTGGGGAGCCGAGGGGAGCCTGGGAGCCCAGGCTGGAAATCCGAACCGGAGGGCCTGAGGCATATTAGAAGAGCCTGGGGGAGCTTCTAACATAGATGAGACCCCAGGCTGTCCTTCAGGCCAATTAAATCAACTCTCTCTGGAGGCTTTAGCATCAGCATTTTAAAAACTTTGCAGGTGGATTCTGCTGGACAGCCAGGAACAGAAGAACTGGTCCCAGAATGTTATCTGAACCAATCTGACCTACATCTTGAGGGTGGTGTGTCCACCCTCCTAATACACAGGTCACATGTCCCTGTCTATGGACATGCCTGTCAAGTCCCTGACTGTGTCTTACAGAAAAATCTCTGTCCCCAGCACTTAGCACAGTGCCTGACACTCAACGTCAACTGTGAAATGAATAAGTTCATATTTGAACGTGATCATAGAACTACAGATCTAAAAGGCCCCTCAGTCCCATTTAGTCAAGAGTCCCCTGCACACACTTGAGAGAAAAACCAAGGGGTGGACCAGGGGCTCCCCGAAGCTTCAGCAGCCTAGAGCCCAGGCCAAAGGGCTGCCATGGCTGCCTCTCTCCCTGCTACTCCACTTGCCTTATTCTAGGCTTCCAGCATGTTCTTTCTACACCTGTGCACACATGAGGAGAGGCACACAGGTTGTGCCAGAAGCTGGGAAGCACAGTCCTTTCTTCTTGCATGTCAGATTCATTCTCTGCTTTATGCTGGGCCTCTGTCCCAAGAATGGATCTGGATAGAAATTCTGTATTGGCAAATTGAGTTCAATCCATTGAGCAAATATCTGTGGAGCATCTCCTATGTGCCAGGAACTGTTTGTGGCCACTTTGGGGATACATAAGTGAACAAAAGAGAAAAATCTCGGCCCTCGTGGGGTTACATTGTAGTGTGTGTGTGGTAGATGGTCTCCAAAGATGGCAGCCAATGATTCCACCATACCCACAGACACACACTCCTCCTTCAATCAAGAGGGGTCTAATTCCCCTGCCCTTGAACCTGGGCCTGCCCTGTGACTTGCTTTGACCAACAGAACATAGCAGAAGTGAACCTGTGGCCGCTCTGGGCCTAGCCATTGAGAGAATTGGCGGCTTCTGATTTTGGTCTCTTGGAGGCTCAGAGTCCAGTATAAGAAGTCCAACTACTTGCCCAGAAAGGATCCCAGTCTGCCCTTCGCCACTCCAGACACCAGACACACAAGCCATGCCATCCTGATGTTCCAGCTCCAGCCAAGCTCCCAGCTAAACGCAGCCTGAATGACCCAGCCAGCATCACCCGGGACAGAAGATCTGCCTCTGCCCACTCAGCCCGGCACCCATGTAGTCATTAGAAATAATAAACTGATGTCGCTTTAAGCCACTAATTGATGGGGTGGCTATACCGATAACCGAGGGGGGACAGATCATAATAAACAGTAAGCATACTGAGTAAACATTATTTATTATTAATGATTTTATTTATTGTCAGTTTTCAGTGCTTTGGCTTTATGTCCATGAATACCCTCCATCCTTTTCTTGGGGTTAAACAGCCTCATACGCAGAACCTTCCTCACCCGGGACACTCTCTTTTGGGGACAATTAGACGGTTGAAGAGTCCCCAGCCATGTGGCTCCAAGACGTGTCCCAAAGTTCTCTGCATATCTGGTACATAGTAGGTGCTTTCTCGATGCATTAGGCTGGCTTTGTCAGAAACCCTCCCCCATCAGCTAGGGTCCACACTGTAGCTATCCTCCCCTGGCTCTGCTCCCTCAGAGGAAGGAGACATGATGCTAACCCCAGTCTCCAGGCTGTGGATCACACTGTTTACTCATGTTCCTCCCTCCTGTGCCAGCCTCACCACCATTCCCCATAGCCCAAGAGCACTGTCCAGGGTAAGGTCTCCAGTGAGACCTTAGGGACCTTGGCAGTGAAGGTCCCCAGGCACAGCGTCACCCTAGTCTAGGGTGCCACTCCTTTCCACCCACATCCACTCACTCGTCTTGTGGTAAGAGCCCTGCAAATTTTCTTGGGGACCCACCCTCCTTCTCAGGGTCCACTTGACTTCATTCCTCCTCTGGGGCAGGCACATTACTCCACTGAGCCAAGTAGTATATTCTAACAGTGGCCACAGTGATTGGCTCAGCCATGGGCACATAACCTAAGCTCATCCAATCAGTAATCCTGGAACTTCTGTGTTTCTGGGAGGAAAGATTCCCTTTTCCACAGGGCTTTCTCTTTGTAAGGGGAATGTAAGCTTGGAGCTCCTGGGCTATTAAAGGAAGAAGGCTTGCTGGAGAATAAAATCAGCATTGTAGAATACAGAGGGAAAAGACAAGGAAGGAAAAGGAAAGAGGAGGAGAGAATTGACTGAGAAGGGGAAGACAGAGAGCAATAGAGCCCCTGGATGCAGCAGTTCCTGAAGCACGCTGATCTTTTTGGCAGATGTAACAGTTGCCAGAGGAACTCATCCTTTTAGGAGGTAGATGCTTCCCTTCATTCTGAAGAGCAGAGGCCATATTTAAGGAAACCCACATACTTTTCTGGAAGGTTTATGACCTACTAACAAATATCATTTACAATTAAACAATTAAAAGTCATTTTTATCTGGATATGAGTAACTTGATGGTATTGGTTGGGGATGTTGGTCAAGCCTCTTTTGGTTGTGGATGACAGAAAACGGATTTTAATTGCCTTAAATAAGAGCACTTACTGACTCATCTATCCTACCTGAGCGAGAACGGGTATGGTTCTATCTTCAGGAAGAACTGTGTCCAGAGACTAGAACACTGTGGGACGGTCTTCCACTTTCTCTTTTCTCCTCACATGTCAAATTCATTCTTTCAATGGTTTGACTTTCTCTGGGTGTCACGGGACATGGCTTCCAGCAGGCCCCAGCTTACTCTCTCAGAGCCTAGAGCCAGAAAGAACAAGTCTTTCCCTTCTCACTGCAGGTGGATGAATCCTGGTGAAGGATTCAGAATGGCCCAGCCTGGATCACTCATCTGGCCATGAGGCCAAGCTCAGAATCTGTAATCGCCCACAGGATTGGGGAGCCCGGGAGCAAGTCCACACTGTGTCTTCATGGAGAGGAGAGGAGAGGAGAGGAGGTAGGATGGGACCCTGGATGGTGCTGGGGAGACCCCTCTGGAGCACAGCCAGCCCCGTGCCTACTCAAACAAGTGTTCAGGGCATGGGCTGCCCGAATAGGTTTATTTCCCACCAGGCAGGGAAGGTAGCCCGGAGAGAAGGCCAGCTTGCCTCTGAATCATGCGGCGTAGAGTGTCATGGTGGCTTTGATGGTGTTTAATTAAATATCTGTCACAGTTAATTAAATATTTAAATGTTAAATACAAAATTTAGTGGACACTACATCTCCATAGCCCTTAGCCATTCGACAAACCCCTGAATGGAGCCTCTGCAGCCTGGGCCTCCCCTCCTGTGTGGGGAAGCCTCCCGGAGACCCCCGGGGAGCATCATTAGTGAGACTGCACTGGGCTTTGCTGTTTCAGAATGTTGTGTGTCGCCCAGGTGGGGGTCTCTCCTGTTGGGTGCCAGGGAGGTGGAAGTGGCAGGAGCCCATACCTGGGTGGCAAGATGCACCCCCAGTCTGCACACACACCTGCACATGCTGCCACCTCCTCTCTCTGAAAATTGTCCAGATGCCCCAAATCTACCATTAGAGACTGGCGCCTTAGTTTCAGGCTCCTTCCCTTGACCTGCCATTACCCCAGGCACTGGGAACCCCTGGACAGCTTCAAAAGGGGAAAAGAGCTCCTTTCAAATGGCCCAGCATGAAGCTTCCCTTGGTTTAGTGGCCCCCTGGCACTCCCCAACCCTGCCAGCTAGCGGGGGGTAGGGGGGTGGGGGTGGGAGAGGTTCCTGTAGACAGCTTCTTCTGGCCCAGCCCACGGGGACTGTAAGGCTGGTCATTCCCCCATTGTCCTTGGGGTTGGAGGTGTGTAGCTCTTCCCTGTCCAGGTGGAGGAGCAGGCACAGGGATGGGTGCGCCCAGGGTTGGGGGGGGGGCGGTGGCTCTAAGGACATGTCAGGCTGCAGCCACAGTGATCTTTCCACAGGACAAATCTGATGGTTTGGGTGAGCTGGGCAGTTCCCCGCAGTTCTTAAGATCAAGTCCGGACTCCTCCCTCAGGCTGCCTGCACAAGCATTATCTTAACCCTCCAGCCCTGATCCCAATATCCCAACATCCCAGCCCCACCAGCCTCCACTCGGGTTCTGAAGGCGTCAGGCTCTGTGTTCTCTCTTGAGAACTTGGCATATTCCATTCTCTCTGCCTGAAATGCTGTATTGTTCTCCAGATTTCATCTCAGGTGTCAGCTCCTCCAGGAAGGCCACTTGCCTTGAATGTGGACTCAGGATAGGCAAGGTGAGTAGGCAGAGCCAGGCCAGGGCTACTGGACAGCCCCTCAGCTGCCCTGTCTAGCTTCCCAGGCAGGGCCTGGATGCAGGGACCTCCCTCCAGGCACTAAGAAGCCTATGCTCAAAGGCTTGGAACCGGCTGGAAGAAGGTGGCCAGGAGGAAGGCTCCCAAGTGCCACCTACTGGCCACTGGAGAGAGAAGGCCTGGGGTGCTGCTAGGAAACCCTGAACTTGCAGGGTCTCTGAAAGCTCCCTCACTCCCGCTGGGGCTCCCCAGAAAGGCATGGGAAGGGGGAGTGCGGCCCACTCAGTGGCTGCTGGGACATTCTTTGGAAAAGAATGAGAAAGAAAAGCCACAAAGAACTTACAAGATCCATAGTCCATTACAATGTCTACAATGAACAAAATAACAATTTTTAACACCAAGACACATACAATGCAATGCAATTATGCTTTTCACAAGATAACTGAGGAATATATCTACAAAATCTTTGCTCGTGGAATACTCCAGGTGTTGAGTGGGTGTCCGGCTTCTCTCCCTCCTCTCTGACTCAGTGCGACCTCATTTGGAGATGGCAGTCGTTCTGGGACCCTGAGGCCTGGGCAAGCAGCCCACAGGTGCCTTGTATGGATGGCAAATGGAGGCCCAGAGTGGGGATGAGGCTGGCCCCAATCTGCCTGGCAAACCAGCCCGCCTCCCCTCACCTCAGTGCAACCCCCCCCCCCAGCAGTTCTTTTTCTCCCGGCCCCACAAATCTCTGCACCATCTCCAAGCTGCCGGCCCTGGCATAAGCCGGGGCTCTGGGGCTTCGGGGTCCAGCCAGCCCTCCCAGCTCCTGGGGACGCAGTGCCATCTAGACTCTTCTGCCTTATTTCCCTGCCCTTTATAAATATGCATGGGGCCTGAGAGATGGGGGGCCTCTTTTTGAGGGGAAATTAACCACAACGACAAACTTAGTTATTCATGCAAACCATCAGCCTGTTATCCCTGATTATGCAGGATGCAAACTGTGAGTATCTGAGTGACAGAGCAGCTCTCATCAAAGGCGCCATCGGGCAGCGGCCCAGCCCACCTTGCGGCCGCCTTTGTACTGTCTTCTCAGCCCCAGCGCAGGCCAATGGGCCGCCTCCCTCTGACAGCGCCTGTTCCTGACGCAGGGACCCCTCCGCACTGTATTTTAAAGGATTAATTAACCTTGTGAGATTGGCGGGGAAAGCTCCACCTGGCTATCTACTGCATGAAAGCATCCGCTCACCAGAGTATTTTAAGCTCACAGTGCAGACCATATGGTATTTCAAAGAACAGAAGTTGAAAGTACAGTACATATTTATTCCTTCCACAGAGAGCATTAAAGGGGTTTAAGTATTTTATTAAAGCCTATATGTGCGGGCATGTGTGTGCACGTCTGTGTGTGTGTGTGCGTGCGCGTGCGTCTCTGTGTGTGTATGTGTGTGTGAAGCGAGCGGAAATATACTCGCTGTACAGAAAAAATAAATTACACAGATTTATTTTCATCTCTCTGCCAACCCACCCCATAGCAACAGTGAAAACTTGGTCTATGTAAACTTGAGAAAACAAGAAATATTTTATCAGATCGTCTCAACTCATGGCTATTGCCAATTTCTCCTCTCTGTTTGGAAGCAAGAACTGTCTCCTTGGTGTCCAGGCTGCAGGGAGAGGGGCAGGAGTGGGGTGGCAGGTCTGAGACAATCAGGGGGCCAGGTCAGCTGGTCAGCCCCAGGTTCTGCCTTCAGGAGACAGGAAGTTCAAGCCCGGGGCCACCTCACTGGTGGGGAGGTACTTAGTCTCTCTGAACCTCACATTCCCCATCTGGGGCAACCCTGACCTCCCAAGGTGGGTGTGATAATCAAATAAGAAATATCTACGCAAGCACACCAACAACGCTCCCTTGACGAGCCCTCAATCTGGAATTTGGAGAAAAACTTACTGTAGAAGCCTTTTTAAATTTAATTTAATTTATTTATTTGACAGAGAGAGATCACAAGCAGGCAGAGAGGCAGGCAGAGAGAGAGGAAGAAGCAGGCTCCCTGCTGAGCAGAGAGCCTGACTCGGGGCTCAATCCCAGGACCCTGAGGTCATGACCTGAGCTGAAGGTAGAAGCTTAACCCACTGAGCCACCCAGGTGCCCCTGTAGAAGCTGTTTAACTATTTCCCACCCAGCATCCCATCTCCCTTCCCTTGGGAACAGCCCCCCAGCTTTTTCCTTGAGGAAGCCCTCTTTCTATCTCTCAGTCTAGGTGTTTGGGTTGGAGTTAATTTCACCCATGACTATAGGGGTGATCAGTGATCAAGGCTGGGCAACCAGACCCCTTCATCTCCCTAGCTTCAGTGCGGGTTCATGGATGGTCACATGGCCCCAGACAGACCAATGGGGCTCAGCCCTGAGATATCTGGGGAATTACTAGGTAAGTGGCTCTCTTTTCCAGACAGACTTGCTAGGCTGAGAGCTTGGAGCTCACTGTTGACCTACTCTCGGTAAAAACTTACTGACAGTAGAGTCTGAGGCAGATGTGGACTCTGTCTTAAGGATAGCTCATCTTTCCTGGGAATAGGTAGAAACTGAAATCCTAAAAATAAATAAAAAGTTTAAAGGGAAAAATAGGTAGAGTAGGCAAGCTGGTCAGGTTGAGCTGCCCAAACATCTGAGTGTTGTCTCTTGACAAAGCCACAGGTTTGATCCAATCTAGAGAGGAAATTGCTCTCCCCTATGCTGCTCCATGCTTGAACTCCTCCGCCTCTACTTGTAATCTTAAATCTTCCCTGATGGGGGCAGCAGAGAGTCAACGGAACCTGTGACCTGAGAAAGGGGAGGACCTCAACAGCAGTGAGGAGGGGCTTTCAGCTTGGGACCCTCTACTCTCGGATACATCCTTTTTGTCACAAGAAGAGACTGTCAAGAAAATAGGTCGTGGACTCAGAAATTCATAAAAACCACACTAGGCCTCCCCTCCCCCACCGTTCCACTGATGAAAACTCTGCATACTGAGAAGATAATAACCACTTTACACCCAGCTTCTCCCTCACACCATATTGACCATCTTCAGATCTTTCCCTTCATAGCTCCCTGGAAGATATTTTCCAGCTATAAGATGCAAGTGGGAAAATGCAATTTTCTCTAAGATTCTATAACTTAAAATTGAACCTCCATTTTACCGGATGGCAGAAAAGTCAGTCAAGTCAGCGCCGGGGTTTCTCAAACACTTGGTGTTCTGTTCAGCCATTTCAAATTTACACTCAATCAATTTAGACTTTCTTCTCCATCCTCCTCCTCACCTAGTCTCAGTGACTAACAGAACGATGGCACTGGGGACACTGGCAGGGAGAGAGTTTTTCTTGGTTAGCTGGTATCATTCCTCAGAGGTTCTGCTCTGCTCAGGGCAAAAAATCAAATCTCCCATCTGACCAAGTCTTCCTTGGGTGACAACCACAAATTCTACACTAACTGAAGGCACTGGAGAGGGACAAAATGGCAGATACTGAAAGACAGTCAATACCAAAGGAAGTGAAGAGCACTGGACAAGTTTTCCATTAGGGGTTTAGCCTGATGGAAGGTTCTGGTCTGCCCCATGCAGGGCACCTGAAACTTGCACAGAAAATTTTGGATAGAAAAGTACTATTGGTTTGAAGAACCAGGGGTCAGGGCAACTACAACAACTAAAAAGTTATTTAAAAAGTAACAAAAAAGAAAAAGCCATAGAAGGGGGGGTCTCAAAATTTGTGTATAAAATGCCTGAATCTGTGGCCAATGTCAGATGCACAGATGAGCAAGGCAGTCACAAGCAGCCCAGCAAATGCTGAAAGAACTTAACTGACATTTCAGCTTCTATCACCTGCGGGGAACAAGTTTATGGTTTCTGTTCCACAAAGTTAATTGCCTGCTTAAATAAAAATGAACATTCTTCAGAGGACTGTAATGAAGCCACAGTCTCTATTAACATATCATCGCAACATCCAGGATAAAATCCAAAATTATATGACATATGAAGACACAGGAAAACATGACCCACAGTCTGGAGAAAGGATAATCAATGGCTACAGATCATAAAGCGACCTTAGAAATTGAAATCAGCAATAATTTTAAGGCAGTTATTATAAGCATGCATATGAACTTAAGGAAAATATGGTAAGAACAAAAAAAAAAAGATAAATATTCTCAGGAAAGAAATAGAAACTATAAGAAACCAAAAAACTGATGTCACACCTTCCTATGTGTGGAGGAAAACCTACTGGTTATAGTCAAGACATCTACACTTGCTGGCATCAGCAGAGTAGGCCATTCATTCACTGATCCACAGTTATCCAACCATACTAGCCCCTCTTCATCCTCTTCTTCAAAAATAAGAGGCCCTATGAAATCTACAAGACCTCTTTTTGAGAAACATCTCCTGTACCCACCTCACTTGGGTACAGGAATATGTGACTGAAGCTTACAAAATCTGGGGCCAAAGAACACACACACACACACACACACACACACACACACACACACACACACATATCCCTCATGAACAAAGACCCTAAACCCATAACACTTCAGCAAATAAAATCAAGAAATACACAAAAGTAGGCTTTCTTTCAAGAAAGAAAGTAGAATTCTTTCAAGAATTCTAGGTTTGTTTAAAAATCAAAAATTGGGATGCCTACATGGCTCAGTCAGTTAAGTGTCTGCCTTTGTCTCAGGTCATGATCCTGGGGTTCTGGGGTGGAGCCCTGGGTCGGGCTCTGTGCTCCACAGGGAGTTTGTTTCTCCCTCTCCCTCTGCCTGCTGCTCTGCCTGCTTGAGTTCTCTCTTTCTCTCTGACAAATAAGTAAATAATTTTTTTTAAAAAGTCCAAAATCAATAGATTCTCTATACAATAACAAAGAAGTAGCAGAAAGAGAAATGAAGAAAATAATCCTATTTACAACTGTACCAAAAATAACGAAAGACCTCTTCTCTGAAAAAAATGAAATACTGATGAAAGAAATTGAAGATAACATAAACAAATGAAAAGACATTCCATGCTCATGGATTGAAAGAAAAAAATAGTGTCAGCATGTCCATGCTACCTAAAACAATCTACAGATTTAACACAATCCCTATCAAAATACCAATAGCATTTTTCATAGAACTAGAACAAACAATCCTAAAATTTGAACCATAAAAGATGCCAAATAGCTAAAGCAATCTTGAAAAAGAAAAACAACTGGAGGCATCACATTTCCAGAATTTGAGTTATGTACATTATTACAAAGCTGTAGTCATCAAAACAGTATGGTATGGGGTGCCTGGGTGGCTCAGTGGGTTAAGCCTCTGCCTTCAGCTCAGGTCATGATCCCAGGGTCCTGGGATTGAGCCCCACATTGAGCTCCATGCTCACCAGGGAGCCTGCTTCCTCTTCTCTCTCTCTGCTGCCTGCCTCCCTTGCCTACTTGTGATCTCTGTCTGTCAAATAAATAAATAAAATCTTAAAAAAAAAAAAAACGGTGTGGTACAAGCACAAAAAGATACACAGACGAATGAAACAGAATAGAGAAACCAGAAATAAACCCATGATCATATGGTCAACTAACCTTTGACAAAGGAGGCAAGACTATGCAATGGGAAGAAAACCATCTTCAACAAATGGTGTTGGGAAACTGGACAGCTACATACAAAAGAATGAAACTGGACCAATTTCTTACATCATACACAAAAATAGATTCAAAATGGGTTAAAGACCTAAATGTGAGACCTGAAACCATAAAAATCTTAGAAAAGAGCACCAGTAGTAACTTCTGTGACATCAGCTGTAGCAATATTTTTCCAGATATTATGTCTTCTGAGGTAAGGGAAACAAAGGCAAAAATAAGCTGTTGGGACTACATCAAGATAAAAATCTCTGCACAGCAAAGGAAACAACCAACAAAACGAAAAAGACAACTTATGGAATAGGAGAAGATATTTGCAAGTGACATATCCAATAAAGGGTTAGTATCCAAAATATATAAAGAACTTATACAACTCAACACCAAAAAAAAAATCCAATTAAAAAATAGGCAGAAGACATGAACAGACATTTCTCCAAAAAAGACAACCAGATAGCCAAGAGACACACAAAAAATGTTCAACACTATTCATCATCAGGGAAATGCATGCCAAAACTACAATGAGATATCACCTTACATCTGTCAAAATGGCTAAAATAAAAAATTCAAGGAATAACAAGTTTGGTGAAGAAGTAGAAAAAAATGAACCTCTGTGTCCTGATGGTGGGAATGCAAAATCATGCAGTTACTGTGGAAGACAGTATGGAAGTTCCTTAAAAAGTTAAAAATAGAACTACCATATCATCCAGTAATCACACTACTGGGAATTTACCCAAAGAATACAAAAATACTAATTTGAAGGGAGATATGCACTCCTCTTTACTGCAGCATTATTTGCAACAGCCAAGATATGGAAGCAGCCCAAGTATCTATCAATAGATGAATAAAAAAAGATGTGTGTGTATACACATAATGGCATATTATTAAAAATTAATTAGTAATAATATAATATTATCAATTAATTGGTAATGATTTAATATCATTAATAATTAATAATAGAATGGTCAAGATGTGGTATATACATACACAATGGAATATTATTCTGTCATAAAAAAGAATGAAATCTTGCTATTTACAACAACATGCATGGATTTAGAGACTGTAAAGCTAAGCAAAATAAGCCAGTCAGAGAAAAACAAATACCATATGGTTTCATTCATATTTAAGAAACAAAACACACAAAGAGGTAAAAAAGACAAACCTAAAAGCAGATTCTCTCTCTTTTATTTTAAGATTTTAGTTATTTATTTGTCAGAGAGAGAGAGCACAAGCAGGGGGAGCAGCAGGCAGAGGGAGAAGCAGGCTGCCCGCTGAGCAGGGAGCCCAACTCAGGACTCAATCCCAGGATGTTGGGATCATGACCAGAGCAGAAGGCAGACGCTTAACCTACTGAGCCACCCAGGTGTCCCTAAAAAGCAGACTCTTAACTACAGAGAAAAGATGGTTACTGGAGGCAAAGTAGGTCAGGGAAGGGTAAAATAGGTGACAGGGATTAAGAGTACACTTATCTGGAAGAGCACTGAGCAACGCATGGAATTGCTGAACTACTATATTGTACACCTGAAACTCCTATACCACTGTATGTTAACTGCATTGGAATTAAAATTTTAAAAATTGATGGATACATCATCATAACCAAATAAAGGAAGAATACCATATCCTCATGTCAGTGGATACAGAAAACATATTTCCAAAATTCAACACCTATTCATAATTTTAAAAGATAACTGACAATCTCAACAAGCAAGAAATAAAAGGGAATTTCTTCAATCTGATAAAAGCACATTTGAAAAGACTTTAACATAGTCCTTAATGGGAAAAGAGTGAATGCTTTCCTCTTGAGATCAGGAAAAAGGAGATGTTCCAATATTCATCATTATACTAGAAGTCCTGGTCAATGAAATAAAACAAGGAAAGAAATAAAGAAATAAAAGGTATGGGGCACTTTGGTAGCTCAGTCGTTAAGCATCTACTTTTGGCTTAGGTCATGATCCCAGGGTCCTGGGATCGAGCCCCACATCACATCGGGCTCTCTGCTCCCTGCTCAGCAGGAAGCCTACTTCTCCCTCTCCTACTCCCCCTGCTTTTGTTCTCTCTGTCACTGTGTCTCTCTCTCTGTCAAATAAATAAATAAATAAATAAACTCTTAAAAAAAAAGAAATAAAAGGTATGCAAGTTGAAAAGGAAGACCTAAATTAACTTTATTAAATTTAGGAAGATCTAAATTATCTTTATTCATGGCAGATGACTATGTAAAAAGTCACTAAAAAAATACCAAAAAAATTTAGATTAGAAACTGTATTTTATAACCAATGCCACTTAAAATGGCATTTAAAAAGTTAAACATTTAGGGATGAATCTATAAAAATATGTTTAAGGTTGGTATGCTTAAATATTAAAACCGTATTGAAAGAAATTAAAAGACCTAAGTAAATTAAGATACACAGTGTTCATGGATTGGAAGATTCAGTCCTGTTAAGATATCAGTTCTTCCCAGATTGATCTCCGTGCAATCCCAATTAATATCCCAGCAGGCTTTTCTGTAGCAAATGACAAGCTGATTTCAAATTTTATATCGAAATGTAAGAGATTTAAAATAGCTAAAGCACTTTAAAAAAGACAAGCAAGTTTGAAGGAGTTTCACTGCCTGATTCTAAGACTTATGAAAAAGACTTATTCTACAGTAATCAAGAAGTGTGGTGTTGGTATATGGATAAAGAAATAAAATTAACGGCATAGAATAGAGTCCAGAAATAAACCCACAAATACATGGTGAACTGATTTTTGATAAATATACCTAGGGAAAGGACACTCTCCACAACAAAAGATGTTGGGAAACATAGGAGATCCATATGGAAAAAAGCCTAAGCTTTGATTCCTACTTCATACCACATAAAAACTTAACTCAAAGTAGTTCGTAGACTGGAACATAAAAATAGAACTATAGAACCACTACAAGAATACATAGGAGAAAATATCTGTGACCTTGGGGTAGGCTAAGATTTTAAAATAGAATACCAAAAAAAAAAAAAAAAAGCATAAACCATTAAAGAAAAAAATGATAAACTTAGGCTTCACCAAAATTAAAACCTACTTTTCAAAATTTCTTGCTAAGGAAATGAAAGGGCAAGCCACAGACAGAGAGAAAATATTATCAGTACACATTTGTACTGATAATATGAAGGACTTTATCACAAATACAAAAAACTTTCACAACTCAATACTAAGAAGGCAAATCACCCAGGTAAAAACTAGAGAAAGACCTGAAGAGCCAGTTCACAAAAGAAGATATAGAAATGGCTGCAAAGCACTCAGAAAGATGCTTTGCTCATCCAGGAAACAGGAATGAAATCCATAAGGAGATACTACTGCAAACTCACAAGAATGGCTAGAATAAAAAGACCACCAGTGCCAAAAGTTGATGAGGATATGGGATAAAAGATTAAATAGAGACTCACCATACAACCCAGCAGTCTTATTCAAGGAATTTCTAAGAGAAATGAAAACATGTGTCCACACAAAGCCTTCTACATGAATGTACATAGCTGCTTAGTCACAATAGCCCCAAACTGGAAACAACCCAAATGTTCATCAACAGGGGACCAGATAAGCAAATTGTAGCAGAACCATACAATGGCATAAGACAAGAAAAGGCAGAGAACCACTGCTACGTGCAACAGTGTGGACAGATCTCAGACTTCACGCTGAGTGAAAGAAACCAGACACAAAGTGGTAGTGTAGGTGGTTCAGGAAAGACAAATTTAATTTATGACAAGACAAAAAGAATCAGTGATTGCTTGGGGCTGACAGTGGAGGGTGTGGACCCTGACTGCAAAGTAGCCTGAGAAAAATTGTTGGGGCAACATAGAGGTTCTGTACCCTGATCACAGTAGTGGTTACACTGATACGACCCTTTAGAAAACTTACTTGAAATGGATATAACTCATTGTAAATTATGCCTTGATTTTATCTTATTTTATTTTATTTTTATTTTTTTAATTTTTAAAAAACATTTTATTTATTTGACAGACAGAGATCACAAGTAGGCAGAGAGGCAGGCAGATAGAGATGAGGAAGCAGGCTCCCTGCTAAGCAGAGAGCCCAATGCGGGGCTTGATCCCAGGACCCTGAGATCATGACCTGAGCCAAAGGCAGAGGCTTTAACCCACTGAGCCACCCAGGCGCCCCTGCCTTGATTTATTTTTAAATATACCTATGTTACTTTAATCTTTAAAATAAATAGACTTGGGGCACCTGGGTGGCTCAGTGGGTTAAAGCCTCTGCCTTTGTGTGTGGTGTAAGGAAATGGTCCAATTTCATTTTTCTGCATGTGGCTGTCCAATTTTCCCAGCACCATTTGTTGAAGAGGCTGTCTTTTTTACATTGGACATTCCTTCCTGCTCTGTCGAAGATTAGTTGACCATAGAGTTGAGGGTCTATTTCTGGGCTCTCTATTCTGTTCCATTGATCTATGTGTCAAAATGGATGAAGGAGTGCAATATGAGAAAGGAATCCATCAAAATCCTTGAGGAGAACACAAAGCAATCTCTTTGACTTCAGCTGCAGCAACTTCTTCCTAGGAATATCGCCAAAGGCAACAGAAGCAAGGGCAAAATGAACTACTGGGATTTCATCAAGATCAAAAGCTTTTGCACAGCAAAGGAAACAGTTAAAAAAAAAAAGACAACTGACAGAATGGGACAAGATATTTGCAAACGACATATCAGATAAAGCGCTAGTATCCAAAATCTATAAAGAGCATAGCAAACTCCACACCCAAAGAACAAATAATCCAATCAAGAAATGGGCAGGGGACATGAACAGACATTTCTGCAAAGAAGACATCCAGATGGCCAACAGACACATGAAAAAATGCTCCACATCACTTGGCATTAGGGAAATACAAATCAAAACCACAATGAGATATCACCTCACACCAGTCGGAATGGCTAAAATTAACAAATCAGGGAATGACAGATGCTGGC
The DNA here is from genome assembly GCF_030435805.1 of Mustela lutreola. NCBI lineage: Eukaryota > Metazoa > Chordata > Mammalia > Carnivora > Mustelidae > Mustela > Mustela lutreola. The sequence continues at coordinate 37,850,327 of NC_081305.1, read as the reverse complement.
AAGGATACGGAGAATGGGGAACCCTCCTACACTGCTGGTAGGAATGCAAGCTGGTGCAACCACTCTGGAAAACAGTGTGGATGTTCCTTAAAAAACTGAAAATAGAGCCACCCTATGACCCAGCGATTGCACTACTGGGTATATATCCTAAAGACACAAAAGTGGTGCTCCGAAGGGGCATGTGTTCCCGAATGTTTATAGCAGGAATGTCCACAATAGCCAAATGATGGAAAGAACCTAGATATCCATCAACAGATGAATAGATAAAGATGAATGGAGTACTATGCAGCCATCAAAAGAAATGAAATCTTGTCATTTGCGACAACGTGGATGGAACTAGAGGGTATTATGCTTAGCAAAATAAGTCAATCAGAGAAAGACAACTATCATATGATCTTCCTGATATGAGGAAGTGGAGATGCAACATGGGGGGCTTGGGGGGTAGGAAAAGAAAAAAATGAAGGAAGATGGGATCGTGAGGGAGACAAACCATAAAAGACTCGATCTCAAAAAACAGACTGAGGGTTGCTGGGGGGAGTGGGGACAGGAGAGGGTGGTGGGGATATGGACATTGGGAAGGGTATGTGCTATGTGAAATGTGTAGACCTGGCGAGTCACAGACCTGTACCCCTGGGGATAAAAACACATTATATGTTTATTAAAAAATTTAAAAATTAAGATTAATTTTCCTGACAGTCCAGGAATGGGGGGAGCCTTCGGCTCGGGTCATGATCCCAGGGTCCTGGGATTGAGCCCCGAGTCGGGCTTTCTGTTCAGCGGGGAGCCTCCTTCCTCCTCTCTCTCTGCCTGCCTCTCTGCCTACTTGTGATCTCTGTCTGTCAAGTAAATAAATAAAATCTTTAAAAAAAATAAATAAAATAAATAGACATGAAAATTGCAAGAGAAAAATTAAACAACAATGCAACAGCCCATTATTGTGTAAATCTGATGCCTTTTCCATACATGTGTATCAGAGATCTCTTTGCAGAAGTGCTAAAGGCTAACTAGAAGTGTGGCTGGCCAGTAAGGAAGGGGGATCCTTGTACGAAACATTCTTTTTCCGGGCAGCTATGAAGGGAGCAGAACCGGGCCACTGAAGCTTGAGGGGGATGGGGGTGTTGGTTTGCAACATTTAAAGGCTTCAGGGCTCAGATACTGTGCAGAGAGATACTAGCAATTTGCAATCCCGTCAGAAATCGGATTGTAATTTATCTGGTGTCAAGAAGGTTCACAAGTGCTTGTCCAAGGCTGCCTTAAATGAGCATCCAAATACTGAAGACAGGCTTCCAGGCCCCAACTCTGCACTAACGTGCTGACTTCCCTTCTCTGGGTTTTCATTCCCCATTTGTGCCATAAGGGGGGTAGGCCTAGATGGAAGTCTCCTACGGTGGCGACACATTCCAGATGTCTGCCCCTTCACTTGTAGCTCCAGGGCTGTACTCACTCACACATTGTCACACCCCCCCCCCCTCAGCTGGAGCACCGCCCCCGCCCAGGAGTTTGTGTTCAAGCTAGGAAAGTGGTGGGTTTGTCCTTGTCCTGCACACAGCCGGGGCCACTCCTGGACTGTCAGGAAAGCCCCATGCCCTGAGAAAACCTCATTTCACACCAAAAAAGTTCTCCCAAATCATACACTTTGGGTGGTTTATCACAGAAGTATTTTTAAAAGCACCAACTTGTGGGCGCCTGGGTGGCTCAGTGGGTTAAGCCGCTGCCTTCGGCTCAGGTCATGATCTCAGAGTCCTGGACTCAAGTCCCACATCGGGCTCTCTGCTCAGCGGAGAGCCTGCTTCCCTCTCTCTCTCTCTGCCTGCCTCTCCATCTACTTGTGATTTCTCTCTGTCAAATAAATAAATAAAATCTTTTAAAAAAAAATAAAAGCACCAACTTGTAAATAACTTAATGACCGTCACTTGGGGATGGAATATATAGCCTTTGAAGACTATAATAACAGCAGGAAATCTCATGGTATAATGTTACTTTATAAAAGCAGGATAACCACAGCTAGATTATGGAAAGAGCCATGTCCACTGACCGATGATTAGATAAAGAAGATGTGATATATATAGATATAGAGATATATATCTCTATATCTCTATCTATATACATACATACAGTGGAATAGTACTCAGCCACAAAAAAGAATGACATCTCACCATTTGCAACGACATGGATAGAACTAGAGGGTATTATGCTGAGTGAAATAAGTCAGTGAGAGGAAGACAAGTATCATATGGTTTCACTCATTTGTGGAATTTAAGAAATAAAACAGATGAACATGGCGGGGGGAGGGGTAAGAGAGACGAACCAAGAAACAGACTCTTAACTGTAGAGAACAAACTGATGATGAGCAGAGGGGAGGCGGTGGGGGCTGGGGGAAAGTGGTCATGGAGATTAGGGAGGACACTTGTGATGAGCACTGGCTCTTGTATGTAAGTGTCGGGTCACGAATGTCTACACCCGAAACAAATACTGCACTGTATGTTAACTAATTGGAATTTAAATAAAAATTTGGGGGGAGAAAAGAGGAACATTTCTTAAGCAGGATTTAACATTGTGAGCCTTTTGCCTACAACTTAGTGAATATGCATAGAAAGACAGAAGGAAATGCTCCAGGAGTCCTGATTCTTGACTGTATCCAGTACATTTGAAGCTTAGGAAGGAATGCAATGGCTTGCTGCCTCTGAAAGCAGTAGCTCAAGGGTCTCATTTTACCAGAGGCCCACCTCCTTCTAGACTAGGTTTTCCCATCAAGGGCTCTCCTCCCCAGGGAGACAAAGAGGGCAGTCGGCAGCTCCAGGTTTCTACTTTCACTGACCTAGCAATCTTAGCAAAAATGGAGAGTCTATCTGGCAAAAGTTTTGATTCTTACTGGTGAAGCCTTGGTCACACATCCTGAATTAGGATTAATGCTCTGCTGTCCCTCTACCTTGCAGTTCCTAGTAATTTTTGAATGAAGGTCCTTGCATTTCCATTTTGCACGGAGCCCTGCAAATTACTGGTCCTGGTAAATTAGCTGGTCCTGGGTTCAAACCCAGTACAAACCCATAGTCCAAGAATAGGAGGGTTGATCCCCAGTGGAAAATAGGAAACTTTTATTAGGCAGAAGGGACAGAGAGGCAGCAGATGTGCACCATAGAAGCGAATGGCGGTGGGGCGAGGGTCATTGAATTTACTATGAGGTCTACTATTATTACCAACACTATGATTGTTATAGGATTTTTTTTTCTCTATCAGTGCCCACCAGTCTTGGTCACGCTGCTTCGAAGAATGAAGAGGTAGACCCAACCCGACAGAGCAGTGGGCCGCAAAGCCACGTTCACTGACTGACAGCAAAGCAAGAGCATAAAGCTCCCAAGGAGAGAAGGGACCCAAAGGGGTTGCCACCTGAGTTTCTAAGTCTAGGGGTTTTCTAAGTCTAGGGCTTGTTGGCAGACTGTTTTAATCTGATTAACCCTTCCCGTGCCTGTCATCTGATCAGATTTTGAAATCTATCTATCATATGGGAAAGGGTGGAGGGCTCCTTCCAGTGTGGTGTAAAATTCTTCCAAGGGTGATTTCCTCTTAGGGTGGGGCCCCCCTGCCCCTGCCTGCCTGCCTGCCTTTCAACTACCCATCATTATTATTTTGCAGTGTGGTACTATTTCTCATTTAAATACAAAATAACCCTAAATAAAAGAAATGTAGTCCTCTCTCTTGGAACCGGAGTGAGAGCTGTCAGAACCATGGTCTGGGGTCTGGGGTCTCCATCCCAGCTCACCTCCACAGAGTGCAGCTCCACTGTTTCCAGAGCTGGCTCAAAGCACCCCCTAGTGTCTGCAGCTAGGAGGGGTCCAGACTTGAATTATCCGGATCTGATGGAAGACTTCCTTTGCAGCTCATGAGGTGCATTCCCCGGAGGTTGGGGGAGGAGTGGTCTCAGATATCATCTCTCTTTTGCCAAGTCTCTGAGTTAGGCCTCATTTTTATTTCCATCTCACTGGGAGGAAAATCAGGGTTCACCGTGGCTGGGTTTCCCATCCAAGTTCACAACTCCAGAAGGTAGGAAGGGGATTAGAACCTACATGTATAAACTCAGAAGTCCAGGATCCGCCCTGTGAATCCTTTCTGCCTTGACACCGGGACAAAACCTTGAAGCCTCTAATCACGGCTTCCTTAATATGAAAGTGAAAATACACCCAGTCCTTCATGAGGGATCTTAGGGCACCTTCCAACTTTCTCCCCTGCCTAACCCAAGTGCCCGTCCCGGTGGGGGAGGCAGAGGGTTCATCACAAAGGCTCAGAAACCTACCAAGCCCTCCCTGACACAGATCTCACGCCTGGTCTCCACTCACTCCCAGGAAGGGGACAGAAGTCCTTCTGGCTTGCCCAGAGCTCTCTTCACCAGGTTTCTACCCTTCTTTCCAGAGGCCCAATGCTGGACAATTCTCGTCTGCCGTGAAAGTCCCTGTCATTATCTTCATTTTCCAAATACTAATCTAGTTTCTCGTGGGAGATACCTCCAACTTTGCTTCCCTGAGCAATACCAGAATGCATGTCCTGTAGGCCTCTGAGGCAGTTTCCCTAGGCGCACACCCAGAGTGCTACTGTTGGCTCCACAGGTACAGGGCAGGGACTAAGGGGAGGCAAGGGCCTCCCGACATTTGTTCCCTAGGGCTTTGCTTGCTTGGCCTCATCAGAGCCTTGCAAAGGTATGGATGCATTGCATTCCTCTGCACCTGTCATGTGCTCTGCCATCCCTTAATACCACCTGACCCGCTCATGATCCCAGGGTCCTGGGATCAAGCCCCATGTGAGGCTCCCTGCTCCGAGGGAAGCCTGCTTCTCCCTCTCCTCCTCCCCCTGCTGTGTTCCCTCTTTCTCTCTCTCTCTCTTTCTCTAATAAATAAATAATATCACCTGACCTGCTCAACTGTGTCAGTTCAAGGGTACTGTGGCTCTCGCTCCTTTACTCCACCTTCCTCTGATCCCCTGTGGGGATGAGCCTTGTTTGTCCGTCTTAGCCATTCTGAGTCTCCCTCTGGGAAAGGCCTATACATACCCTTTGCCTTTGTTTTGCCTTTTTTAGATTTCTTTTCTATTTTGGATTGGTTTTCAGAAGTTCGTTGATTATTCTAGCTAGAGCCTTCCGTTGGGTTAAGCCATGGAGAACATATCCTCCTAGCTTATCACCCATATGTTGATTTTGTTTGTAAGTTAAGCAACATTTTCTATTTTGCTGCAGTCAAATCCATCATATTTCTCCTCATGGATTGAGCTTTAGAAGTAATGATAAATCCTTTCCTATTACAGAGATATTTCCTACATTCTAACTTATTAGCTTTATATTTTTACCTGTAATAACTAGATAGTTAATCTCTTTGGAGTTTATGTATATGGTATGAGGTAGGAATCCAATTTTTTTCTCCATTATGGAAAGTCAATATTTCCAGTGCCATTTACAAAATAATCTAGCCTTCCTCTAATAATTTGTGATGGCCTCTATTACATGCCAAGTTATCATGTTTAAACGAATTTATTCTGGACCCTCCAAACTATTCCACTTACTATCTGTTTCTGTACCAGTATCACATTATTTCAATACTATGGTTTTATAATCTATTTTCATGTCTATAAAGTAAGACCTTCCTTTCATTTTTCTTTTTCAAAATTATCTTAGCAGATCATGGGCCTTTATTTTTCCATATATATCATGGAGTCAGTTTCCCCAGTTTCAACACCATCAGGCTAGAATTTTTACTGGAACTCATTGAATACCCTGATCACTTATGTTCTTTTAAAGTTAAGGCATTATACCACTATGTATCTGCACATTTAGGTCTTTAAAAAACATCCATATATTTGAGTTTTAGATTAAACTCCTTAAAGGTCTTGTGGATTTTTTTGTTAGGTCCCTAACAAATTTCTAAATACTTCAGTATTGTGCAAGGTATCTTATTTTTATTACATTTTCAAGAAATGTATTCTTATTGCAGAGAAATCAATTATTGACTTTACATTCTGATCTTATATAAGCTACTCTTATTCAATGTTATTAGGTTCATTGATTCATCTGTTGATTCTCTTGTGTTCTATGTTGATGATCATTTGACCAAAAAACAAAAACAATGTTCCATAACATCGGTGGACCTTGAGAGCATTATGCTAAGTGAGATAAGTCAGACAGAGAAAAACAAATACTATATGATATCCCTTATACATGGAATCTAAGAAATCAAAACGAACAACAAAACCTTGGAAAACAGTGTGGAATGGGAGTTACTAAAAGCTGCAGGCAGGGGAATGAGAGTTTAAGAGTATATACAAAATGGGACAAGGGAGGGAGACAAATTATAAGAGACTCATAATCTCAGGAAACAGACAGGGTTGCTGGGGGGTGAGGGGAAGGGGTGGGGTGGTGGGGTATTGGACCCTGGGAAGGGTATGTGTTCTGGTGAGTGCTGTGAATTGTGTAAGACTGATGATTCACAGACCTGCACCCGTGAAGCAAATAATACATTACATGTTAATAAAATAAAATAAAAATAAATAAATAAATAAGTAAACACACAATACCTTAAAAAAAAAAAGTACATACTTATCAATAGTAGATAAATAAGTCCTGGGGATTTGATACACACTGTAGGAATTAGGCAACAAAACTGTATTATAAACACTGAACTTGCTAAAAGACCAAAATAAGAAGCAGGAGAAGCAGCAGAAACCGCTGCTTTTTTGCTTCCCATCCTTTATCTGCGTGTTCTCACTTTACTGCACTGCCCAGTACCATCAAGGACCATGTTCTGGCCCTGCCAGAAAAACATCCTTGTCTTCTTTCTGACTTTTTTTTGATTGATTGATTGACTTTAAGTAATCTCTACACCCAAGGAGGGGCTTGAACTCACACCCGGAGATCTAGATTGCATATCCCACTTACTAGGCAATTCTCCTTCTGATTTTTAAAAGTCTAAGAAGATTCGGATTTTCGTCTAGTATTTCGTCTAGTTTTCGTCTAGTATTTGAAGGCAGCCATTAGAAATTTGCTCTTGAGAAGGAAGGCTGGATGGAGGAGAGCGAGACAGGAGGCAGAAGGATGGATCCCCTAGAAATCCTTGAAGCTGAAGCCGGGCAGGCAAGTGTAGCAGAGAGAGGTGGGGATAGAACTGATGGGATTCTGGGACAGATTACATTCCTGAGTGAGGATCCAAAATTGAAGCCCTATTTGGGGGTTGGCTGCCCCCAAACAGGGCTGGAAGAGATGGTGATGCTCTTCACTGAGGGGAGCTTAGGGGAGAAGCAGATTTGGGGAAGGAAGCTGGGTTCCACTTCTGACGCGTTCGCCCACTTGGGGCTGTGGAACATCCAGTGAGGGGTCTACCAGACGTGTGACCAGAAGTATATAGAACCAAGGGCAATGGTCTGGGAGAGGACAAAGATTTAGGGTTCTAGGCTTAACAACTCCAAGCGGTATTAGTGAATTTCACAAAGCGCCGGGCACACAGGGGTCAGCCACTAGTAGAACTGCCAGGATTACGCTCACAGCGGTGGGAGTTCAAACCAGGGATGGACAGACATCCTAGGGCCAGCCCAGAAGCCAAGGGGGCTGAGGCAGGAGCCCTGGGCGACACCAGAACCGGAGGGTCTGAGGACGCCGAGGAGAGACAGCAGGAAGGGCGCACTGGGGAAGCCTAGGGGAGAAGGACCGAGAAGGGAGTGACTGCAGAGTTTATCGGGGAGTGAACGCGCCCTCTCGCGAATGGCCAAGCTTTACCCGGGCTTGCCTCTGGAGAGCCCGGGCTAGCACACTGTGACGCACGCACCTCCCCTCCCACCGCCCTGGGGTCCAGTAGTCTCCAACCCCGCGGCGCTCAACAGCGGCCACGCCCCCGGCCCGCCCCGCCCCCGGCCCCGCGGAGCGCCGGCGCGGAAACGGCTACGCCCCCATCCCCGCCCACAGCTGCTCCGGCCCCGCCCCTGCCGCGGGGCGCACCCCGCGGAGCACCGGAGCCCGAACTGACCCAAGGTTCGCCCCCTCGCTTCGCGCGCGCCCGACTGGCCTGGACAGGGAGCGGCCCGCTCAGTCTTCACGGCCGGCGTCGGGACGGCGCGAGGCCGCGCTCGGGGACCTCAGCGCCTGGCGGCCGCCGCCGTCACCACCAAGGTTCCAACCGCGCTCCCGCGGCCGCGGCGGGGCGGGGCGAGGCAGGGGCGGGGCCCGGGGGACGGCGGGCGGGGCGGTGTCACGTGGGTAAACACGCTGCACGTGGAGCAGAGCCTGAGCGCTGTGGGCGGTGCGGGCTGCCGGCTGGCTCCGCGGGGCCAGCAGTCTGCCGCGCGCGGCGGGTGCCGGTCCTGGAGGCCGCGGCTTGGAAGGGCCGCGCGAGCTAGGCTGAGGTGCAGGTCCCCCCATTCTGCTCCTGGGCGGCACTGAGGTCGGGCTTAGCCGCGCCAGGCCCTGCCCCCTAAAGGACGTAGCAAACCTGTGATAGCCAGATGGGGTGGGCACGGTCCCATCTCACAGATGGAAGAAGCGGCACCGGAGCGCCTAAGAAACTTTTCCAAAGCCACGAGGCCAGAAAGTGGTGCGCCCTAGGTCCTGAGCCTCCTGGCTCCTTCGTGCGTCTTGTGAGGTCTTGTTCCTCACGTCCTGTTCCCACCCGAGGAGTTGGGAGTTGGCAGGGACACTCGGGGAAGGCCTAAGGTTCCCCGTTTGTGCAGCAGGGTAGCAGCGGTGCCCGCCTCCACCGGAGGCTCAGAAGCCGCGTTCGCCAAATGGGGGCGGTAGCTTCCGCCCAAGCGTGGGGGGGGGGTGGATCTTGTGGGGGAGGGTTCTGGCCCAGCGTCGCCGCAAGACCCTTCTTCTGGGACCCACCTGTTTCTTCAGGGAGCTGGGGGTCGTCAGCGACCCTTGCATTGGGCAGCGTCCAAGACACTCGTGGGCTCATTCCCGGAGCCGCCTCCTACCCTGGCCGCCCGTTCTCTTCTCTCCTCCTCTTCCTCCTCCCCTTCCTCTCCATCCTTCCCCTCCTGCGCCCGCCCCGCGCGACCCCGAGGCGCCGCATCAGCACTGGGCCGCCGCCTGGAGTCAGGACTGGCGGAGGCCTGGGAGGGGTGGACAGAGTGTTCAGGATTCAGAGGAGAGCGTGTCCTGGCCCAAAGGCGGATCTACCTCGCTCTACGGGCAGTACCCAGCGCTCTGGCAAGTGCACGCGCGACTCGGGCTCCCTAGGTCCGGTGGTCCCTGAGGGAGTACTGGGGCCTCCCTCAGGGTTGGGACCCTGGGTTGGCTTTGGGGGTTCACCTAAGCTGGTTAATAGGATTAACCAACCCCAGGCTTCTTATGCAGTATAGACACCTGAAACAGCCCCCTACCTCCTTCCATTTGACCTTGGGCGAGAGGCTGAACCTGAACCGTCCTGTCTCAATTTCTTATTCTCTAAAACGGGGTGGTGGGAGACTTAAGTGACTAAATAAAACCTTGGGGACAGTGCTATGCACGCCGTGGTGCGCACCCATACTCTGGCTGGGAACTGTGTTTTCCTGCTGCTGGAATCCAAGCCCAACCCCTGTTCTTTCCTCAAGATCTGTTTCGTGGAAGGCTCCTGGCAAGCACCTTCGAACAGTGACTTGCCCTGATGCATTCGCTGACAGGTCAAGACAGTGACACAGGCCTGTGTGGTGCCCCAGCAGCTGAACCCTCCTTGTTGCCTCCTTCCTACTCACCTACCTACTGACCAGCCTCAGCTTGTCTCCCTCTGATAATGCCGCTTCCTCTGCCCCACCCCCATGGGAAGACCAGAGGTCTAGCATGTTTGGCCACACCCGTTCTGAGCCTCCCTGAACTGCAGTGTGAAGCTGGATAGGGCACCTTTATTCTACTGAAGAGGGAAAGTCTAACCACAATGGTTTTCTGGGTAGCAAACAGGCTTTGTGCATGAGAGGCCCAGGACTGGGGCTTTGGCTAGTGAGGACCCTCCGGATCTCTGTCTTTTTCCTCCTGGCTAAACTAGGGGATCACAGGTGTTGGTTTAAGGAAGGAAATAGAAAACAGGGAGACCTAGGAAAAGCCAGAGGGAAAATTGGGGGAGGGAGCGGAAGGTAGACCTCAGTGGGGTGTTGCTGCCACCCCTGAGGCAGGGTGTTGGGGCAGGCATCCTTATATGAGTGTCTGGAACCTTCCCTGCATGCTGGGCTGGCACAGGCCGTGGCCACACACCTGCAGCAAAAAGGATCCTGAAGTGGGATTTTTGCAGCAGCTTCAGATCTTTGCTGTTTCAGAGGGTTTCTGGTGTTTGTTTCTGTATTTGCTGCTTTCTCAGAACAGTATCCCTTTGCTTCCTCCATGGAGTCAGGTAGTTGGGATGGGACTGACTCCAACCCTGCCCCAGGGCCTGGCTACAGCCCACATTTGGCCAGTCAGAGCACTGCCTCCCTCTGGCCACAGTGATGAGAGAAAATATGGTCACGTGACCCATGCTGGACCAATGAGTGTCATCCTCAGGACTCTGGCTAGAGGTTCTGGGAAGGAGGTGCTTGCTGGTAGGAATATTACCCTGGAGATAATGGCAGGTGCCATCTGGAGGAGGAGCTCAACACAGAACAAAGCAGAGCTAAGCAAGGGAGAGAGACAGATTCCTGATGATAGCATATGAACACCCAGATCCAGCCATTCCTGAAGCTATGTGTGCCCCTGGGCTATCTAGTTAAAAGTAGCCGTGAATTCCTTGTTTCTCCTGTTTGAATTGTGTTTCACTTGCAGCTAAACATCTTTATGTCATCTGGCCATCTCATTTCTTGATGAGAAGGCTGAGACTTGGGGGCTCCAGGCCACATGGCTTATCAGAGGTTGATCTGAGCTACAGTTATCTGGAGAGTGTCTCTGGCAGGAGGCTCCTGCCTCCTACAATCTCTCTCAGTCTCCTACTCTGGCCTTCCTGACCAGTGAATCTGTAGCCTCCCAGCCCACAGAGAGTCTTGACTGAATATTCTCTGGCCAGTGCTCCCTGAGTGTGTCTTGTCCATAACCGTACCTCAGGGCCAGCCATAGAAGCTTTGGGCAAACACTGGGGGAGAGAATTAATGAGTCATCAAAACCCCTGTGCCTATTTGGGGTTTGGAGGAGTTCAGAAAATCAGGAACTCCCAGAGTTTCCTCTCTTCACTCTGCCCCCTGCCCTGGGCATGCATGACATCCCCTTGTCCCTCTTTCACTGATGACTTTACCCGAGTCCTTGCTCTAGTCCCTCAGTTCTTCCTTGGACCATCTTGTGGACGGCCGTATGGCCCGTCTTGGGCAGTGGAGTGAGGGATGGGCTTTCACTCTAATTTCCTTGCCCCATACCCCTTTGCACCACTCCAAAGGCTCAGGAACCCCAGAATTGTATCCAGGAACACCCCCGGAGTGGCCATGGCTGCTCCCCCTACTCCTCATCACTCCAGAAGGGGCGAGCGAGAATACACAGGAGGAGAGGGCTTGTTGCCGGGCCACAGGCTGTGCGCCTCCCGAAATGTGCCACGGCACATCTACCCAGAGAAAAAGGGAGGCCTGGAATCGCAAGCTTTGTTATTTTTACTTTTCGGTGTGAGGGGCCATCTGTGCAGGTTTGAGCTTGTCTGGAGGAATGAGGATTTGCAGATGAAATTCAAATGTAGGATTACTTTGCAGGCTGTCACGCTGAGACTTTCTGCCCAAGCTGGGGTGGCCGTGATAAGACTTCCAGCAGCAGAGTGTGCCAGGGTCCAGCACCTGTTCAAGATGAGCGAGTAAGTGGGGCCCTCTACCAGGGCATCATCAGCCCCCATGGTGACAATGGGTTTTCTCAGCACTGGTGCCACCAAGGCTGCCCGGAGGGGCCTGGTGCACTGGCTGAACACACTGGTCCCCGTCGCCTGCCAGGAGGCCATCCGGAGGTTAGGAAGCCAGGTGGAGGAGGAGATGGGCAATGCCAGCGTGAAGAGTTGCCTGTTCCTCCCAAACAACCTCCATGAACTTGCAGCAGCACACCCACCCTCTACTATGCCCACGGCCCCCATCGTCAGCTGTAGGACACCATAATTCCCCTGCATGGAAACCAGAACTTTGCCATCCAAGCGGCAGGGGGAGCTGGCCACTTGGGCCCCCGCTCTAGGACCTTCCCACAAACCAGGGCTATGGTGGGGAAGGGTGGGCAGGAGGGTCATCCCAACCCCATTCTAGAAGCTCTTTCTGAGCCATTGCAGCCGAGAGTCCTCACACGGGGCTCTCATTTTAGCTCCCGGCTGCTCACAGGTCGTGCACCAGCCCACCTCTCCTGCGAGGGAAGTTAATCTCCACACAGCAGCCTAAGTGCCAGGTAAGCATATTTGTCTGTTTAATTTGTGATAGGAAACATTGTTTCTGCGCTAGATGCTTTCCTCGGACCTGTCCGGAGAGGACCGTGAGGTTCAGCACTTCTCCACTTGGAAACTTCGATGCCATTCGAGACCACTCCTCCCAGGCTTGGGGGAGCGGGGGAGGTGGTGACAGACAGGGGCAAATGCTCTGGGGCCCTTTCAATCATCTCTGTGTTCCAGCACACACACCCTTGCCCAATTTATGCCAAATAGTGAAATGCAATACCAGTAGCCGGGGATTGCGGGAAGAAAGCAATCTATAACCTCTATTTTTTGTTCTTCAAAAAGAACCCTTGGGTGAGGAATGTGATTCGAGGTGCACCAAGAAGGGTTCTTGGCCCTGAGATGCTACTCCAAACATGCACACTCCTACCCACCCAGCCACCCACGTCAGCAAGGGTACCTGTCCACTGGATTATGGCAAAGCAGGAGGCTGGCAGGGCCTGGGGACAGGACAAATGGCCACTGCCAGTGCCGTTACCATTGCCCCGGTACCAAAAGGACAGGGGGAGGGGCCCAGAGGAGAGCTTCCTGGGTCCTGCTGGGCTCCAGACTCACTCTGGGCCTGACTTGCTGGGGCAAACAGACCTTTTTTTTTTTTTTTTTTTAGACACAGAAACAAAAGGATGAAATCATTAGCATCAATTGGGCACATTCAGTGAAGATTAGTGACATGCCATTGTTAGGAGGATAAAAGAAATATAATTAATAAAACCCGCCCAGCCCGCCTTTTGTGCTCCCATGAATTCTTTATTGGCACCTGCATCTATCTCGTCCACAGACGAGCCCTCTCCTTCCACTGCCCTGGACGTCGCTAAAATGAACGGTGCAGAAAATCACTCCCGGGATCTGAAAACTCATCTTTTTCTGCTGCAATGTGTCTTCTGGTGCCTCCGTGCTCTCCCTCCCAGGGCAGAAGTAGAAAGAGCATTTTGTAGCCTGACAGCACAGGTTCTATTCAAGGAAGAACAAAGCTGGACCCCAGCTGCCCCCACCCCCACCCTCGGGGACCCTGTCCAGGGCCACCCTGCACAGCCAGGCCCCTTTCAGGCACCAGCCTTTGGGTGGGGGTGGGAGCATTTTCTGGAAGCAGCCCCAGAATCACACTTATCCCCTGTCTGGCCTTGACATGCCTGAGATGGGCCGAGTGTCAGAGGTCACCCTGAGGGTCATCAGGCCTCCTGGAGGACCTGGGGGAGGTGGGGCAGCCCTCTGCCCCTGGCCAGCTTCCGGCCCACCTGCTTGCCAGCCTGTCCTCTGCCCTGTGCGCTGTCGCCCTCGTCCCCCACCCACCCTTGATGTCAAGAGAAATGAAACCTCCTTTGCATGACAGGAAGCAGGGAAGTTCCCTGAAGTGTACTGCAAACCTAAAAACACCCCAACCCCGGCTTTCATCACCACCTGGAAGACCAGCCTTTGAAGAGAAACAGAAACCCACTCTTAACCCCTGAGAGCCTGGGCTTCCACTGAGAGAACATGCTGTGGCCTCCCACTCACTGGTCCCTTGAGGGGTCTGAAGCCCAAAATGGGTCAGTGATGAGCCGGAAGCCCCACAGCATCGCGCGGGGAGCCGAGACTCTCCCGGAAGTCCAGGAATCTGAAACTCCAACGCCTGTGGGAGGCAGACAGGTAAAGATGTCTTTGGACACCACAATGCTGATCGTGAACATGCTCAAATAGTCTGGTCTCTCTGTCACTTTCCTTGAACCTTTCTGCTCTCTTTCTTTGTACTCTTTGCTTGCTTTTCACAGTTCGGGGCACAAGCATTTGTCTTCTCTGGGAGGTCGGCAGCGTGTGGATGAGAATCAGAGGCAGGGACTCCCGAGCCAGGGGCAGGGGGCCGTGGGCACTCTGACGGTCTGCACATTATGGGCCTTGCCGGCCAGGCTGTCAGAGCCTGGGGGGTGGGCACAAGCCTATGTGAGCTCTCCCACCTTTCACACATCGGCTCAAATGTTTCAAAACCTCTTAGCAGCCCAAACACAGAGCTCCCCACGGCGGCAGCAGCCCCGCAGCCCAGATGGGCAGCCTCTTCTTCTCCCCCCGAGAGCCCCAGGGACCCTGAACAGAGTCGGGGAGGGATGGAAGACACCGAAGTTCAGGGGGAGGGCTTCAGACCGAGTCATCATCTCACACGATGACGGATTGCTCGTTGCTCCTCTACAACAAGGTAATCACTTGGTTAGCTTGGCAAGAGGGACACAACGAACCATCTGGAGGACTCAGAGAATGGCTTTGCCTCTCTGCTCTCTGTGTGATGATGCACTGGAGTCCGGGCTTTTGTGTGTCACTCCACTCTTGTGACCCTTCCAGGAACTGGAATTCAATGGTGTGGGGCTCCTTTGCCCAGAAGAAACACTAGAACAGCAGCAGCATCTCTGTTCGGGTCTTGCTTCTTGCTTCTCAGTTTGCATGTGGTCTTTGCCAAGTGGAAGATAGCATGTATTCTTCTGGGCATGGAAGAGTAAGAAATTTAATGAAAACGACTACATATCTAAAAACCAATCCATCTCCCTGCTCATCCAGGGAGTGAATATTTAATAAGCGCCTATCATGTGCCAGGCCCTGAAATGATGTGCTAAGCAATGAAATCAATTGCCAAGCAATCACTGAAAAAGAAAAATGGGAGGGGGTGGGTGTGTATGGGTATGTGCGTTTTTAAGCAACTTAAGAGATATAATTAGATGAAACAGCTCTGTATAAAACCCAGCAAATGTTTTGTCCATGCATATGTTCGTGTCTGCATAGAAAAGGTTCTGGAGCCACAAACCCTATTTTAACATACAAACTGTTAAGGATGGCACCTCAGGGATTTTTACTTTCTCTGTTGTACATGTCCATAGAAGTCTAATTTATCATATCACACATGTTCTGCATCCACAATCAGAGAAAAGCCAAGGAACTTAAATAATAGCAATTTTCACAGGATGAAAAGATGGCCTTCGCAAGTCCTGGAGCCACCGCGGGAAGGCAGGCTCTCTCCTGCTCCCTGGCTGGGAGGATTGATCGGCATAATTTGGGGAATTAGCTGACCACACCTAGTAAAGCCACAGGAGCACACGCCCTTTGACGTGGTGGTTTTCAGGTCTGGGGACATGCCCAGGAGAAACCCACACACATGGCCCACGCGTGTGCGAGATGTTCATGGCAGCGTCGTCGGTGACGGTGACGGCATTGCTGACCTACTCATGGGCTGGCCTGGGAGGAACTTTATACCTCGTGGGACAGTCACAGAAGAGAAAACTTGACCACAGTTAAAAATAAATAAATCCAACCCTCTATATGTTCACGCAGGTAAATGTTGAAAATAACTTTGAAAGAGAATAGGAAGTGGTATTATTATTTTTTTTTAAATATTCATTTATTTGACAGAGAGAGATCACAAGTAGACAGAGAGGCAGGCAGAGGGGGAGGGGGAAGCAGGCTCCCTGCTGAGCAGAGAGCCTGATGCGGGGGGGCTCCATCCCAGGACCCTGAGATTATGACCTGAGCCAAAGACAGAGGCTTAACCCACTGAGCCACCCAGGTGCCCCAGGAAGTGGTATTATTATAGGTAAGGATGGATGCCACTCTTGCCGATTTTTAAAACACCCAGAGAGGTGTTTTTCTAAGTCTATTGCTTATGGAGCCAAATATAAAAGATAAAAGTCTAAAAATATGTGTGGGAATCATTCACACTGATCCCGGGGTGATTATTTCCTCTGAGGAGGAAAGACAATGGAACAGGGGAGGGAGACAAGGGGGCCCTTTGGTGGCATCCTTAATGTTGTAGTCCTTTAAAAAAAAAGTGATGAGAAATTGGGGATGGGTCTTCATGTAAGTTACTGTATTGCTTTCTGCACTTAAACGTGTTTGCCTGTCTGATGCGTGGGAGCTGATCTCACTGATGACTTGGGAATTGAGTGGTTTTCCTATGTGTATTGTGTATCGCTAGTTTCCATTGTATTAACAACGGGAAGTGGTGTAAGCAGTTTCTCTGGAGGATGCAAAGTTTCCCTAGAAGATGCAAAGTGCATTGCTAGGAGGAGATGCGCAGGTGGAGGAACCCTTCAGAGGGGAGGTTCTGGGGACAGCAGTGTGGGACAGGCGAGGCTGGTCTCCTATGGGAGCTGAGGGTCTAAGCGCCTGTGGATGAGCAGACAGGCCGAGATGCAGGTGCAGAAGTCACTGTGGCCTGGAAGGACAGGTGGGGTAGTCACAGAGGCAGGGCCATTTAGAAATCACTGATGCATGAAGCACACGGTCCTTTTCCCAGGACGCTAAGAGGCAGAACTCTGGGCTTGTTTCTTCAACTTCTGCCTCCAGACGCAGGTCTGAGCCCATCACCGTCCCCTTCACAAATACCAGCTCCCTGCTGCCAGGGACACTGGGCCCATGTGCAGCCTGACGTGTAAAAGCCCATTATGACGTGGCCTCTGTCACCTGCATTGCCTCATCTCCTATTTCCTCTACTGAGTCATGACCGTGACTCCTCTTTACTGCTGCAGACACAGCAGCACCCTCTCAAACAGACACACCGGCTCTGCTCCAGGCCCTTCCCATGCCCCCGTGCTCCTTCCCGGCTCCAGACAGGCTCACCTGAGCTCTAGGATTGCATCCCGTGTGCTTTCATCTCTAGGACTGGTGGTGCCCAGTGCACAGCAGGGGCTCAGGACTGAGGCCACCTCACATACCACAATGAGGAAGCCAGCATCAGACCAGAACTGACTGCAGTCAGATGCTACGTGAGTTTGGGAATTGGCATTGATCAGGAAAAATGATTTAAGAGACAGGCGGGGGGTTAGGGTGTAAAGGGAGTCGTTATTCAATACAGGACAGCATTGGCCTCCCGTCTGAGGCTCCTGGGAAATGGTACCTGGTAAGCCTGTGAAACTGAGCACATCAGCGTCTTCGGGAGTTAAATTTGGAATTGGGATGAGGTAGGGAAAAGTCTATGCTCATTGAATACAAAATGCAATTGTCTGTCAGTGCGGGAACTGAAGTATCTGCAGCAAATTATATTTAAGACTCTATTGTCACAGGCAGATTAGCTAATGCTTGATTTTAAGTATAGGCTTCTAATGCTATTACTCCTGGTTCGCTCTGCCTGGCAGGTAACCTTGTGGAACAAATGACTGCATTGCTTGAATAACATATTTGATCAAACAGGACAATTCTTTCAAAAATTGAGTTCTCTGTGGCAATTTGAGACCTGTAATCAGCAAATTAGATGATTACAGCAGGGATAAAAATAGTCTTCTAACAATGTCCAAGGTATAAATGTGATTTGAATTTCAAAATGTTGAACATGTGGTAGGGAAATGCACGGTTGGGTAAATATGACTAGACATTATCAGATTTGATTTCTCTTTCCAACCCTGCTCTGAGCTAGAGCCTAATTTTGCCCGAATAAACGCCAATCTCGTTTGCATCTGAGTTAGAGGCTAGAAGTCTATCTTGCTCTGTGCTCCAAATCTTAAAGGGCTCACCAGCTTTACTTATCTGCCTTTAGGAACTTCAAGTCCCTGTGAACCTCAACATCATTTATCCACTTGGTGTGAAATCCTTGCAGTAAGAAGGTGAGTTCCATGAGGAGAAGATGGCATTGGAAGGCCTTGCATACCCACTACCTGAAGACCATGGTTTTCTTTCTTCCGCACGGGGGACAGAGACACCAGAGCAACTCTGGGGAGGTCTAGCGAGTGAACTGTGAGCTAGGGCGTGACATGAGGATGTGGTTTGCTCTGCCACAATCCAATCAGCCCTTATGGTTGGTCAATAAGTTACTCTCTTAGCTTCTCCTCTAGCACAAGGAAGTCAGACTAAGGGACCACGTCACCACCTCCTCTGGGTCCTCCTGCTCACCACCTCTGCCTCAGAGTATTTACTCATCCAAGGTGGACCAGAGCTGGCATTTTCCCCTCCGATGTCTTGTTTGGCATCCCCTGGCCTCTGCTGGGTTTAGCTGAATGGCAAAACAAAAATGATTTGGCAAATGAGTATGCAGAGCCAACCAGCGAGGCAGCAAAGTTGGTGTCGACTACTAGAAAGGGAGGAGCTCCTTAGAGCTGGGAAACTTGGATGTTACTTACTAGTGGCTCTTAGTGTTTCTGGCAAAGTCACAGAAAATATGGGTTCCTATGAATTTCACTTTCCCACCTAGGATCCACCCGGGACACATCCTTCATTAGAGCTGCCTGTGGTTAACACTGCTATTTGATAAAAACAAAAAGCACCGAGGTCCAGAAATGCAGAACTCTTGAATTTGCATATAAGGCATTTGCATTTCAGCACGTGGGCTAGACTGGCCATGAAGTAGTGTTTGCCTCAAAGGTGTGTTCAGACCAGTGTTACCTCACCGGTCAAGCCCTAAGACTTA
The DNA here is from genome assembly GCF_030435805.1 of Mustela lutreola. Classification (NCBI taxonomy): domain Eukaryota; kingdom Metazoa; phylum Chordata; class Mammalia; order Carnivora; family Mustelidae; genus Mustela; species Mustela lutreola. The sequence goes on along the minus strand of NC_081305.1, from coordinate 37,831,619 downwards.
TCCATAGCTTTGAAAATAGTAATGTTTCTGGTGCCCAAAAATGCATAGAAAATGCCAAATGTGAATTAACCACTTTTAGGATTTTTCCAACAAGTCACTTATGAATGATCGCTGTTAAAAATCCACTGCTTTTTAAGCTGGGAGCATCTCTGCCTGAGATGAAGAAACAATTAGCTCGGAGTACCATTTGACTACCAGCACATGTAAATTTATAATGCATTCATTCAGAATGCTGTATTAAAACGTGCCAGAACTATAGCGTCACAACAGGAAGGAGTAGGGTCTCTCTCCAACTTCATATAAATAGGATACAGATTTTTAAATGGCTGTTTTTCCACTTCTGACAGGGTTTTGCAAAGTGAGATAAAATACCAAGTTAAAAATAAGTGGGTTTGTTTGCTCATTTGCCCTTCCTTTTTCTGAACCCATTCACCAAAGCATTGCAAGGAAGTGAGACACACAAGACCACCACGATGAGGGACACCTGGGTGGCTCAGTTGTTAAGCACCTATGGTCAGCTCAGCTCATGATCCCAGGGTCCTGGGATCCAGGCCTGCATTGGGCTGGCTCCCTGCTTAGCAGGAAGCCTGCTTCTTCCTGTCCCACCCCCTCTGCTTGTGTTCCCTCTCCTGCTGTGCCTCTGTCATATAAATAATTAAAATCTTAAAGAAAAAAAAAAAAAAAGACCACCACGATGAGAATGCTCCACAAAATGTGGGGTGACCTCTACATGTTAGGCCTTAAAATGGGCAGGGACTTCCTCCATTAGCATGGCACTTGGGGACTCCATCAACGGTCAGGGAACAGACTGTGCACTTGAGCTCTATTATCACTTTATTATACATTTTCTTTCTCAAAGTATAGTTTTAGGCTATGACATTTTGTTACCAAGCTCTACCAATGAAAGCTCTTCAGGTTAAGATGTGGGTAAGGATGAAAAGGGTGTGGAGGAACACTTACTAGAGATGCTTTATGACCTCTGGCGTGTCGTAGCGCAGACACCATCCCTAAGAATCCTCTTGCAGACTCGAGTTCCCCAGTCCTGCCACAGCCAGCCCGTGAGCCCCACCTGAGCAGCCGCTGTGCAGGGCTGGGACAATGTGGGAGAAATGCCAAATCGAGGCATTTGTGGCTATCCCTAATGCTCACTTCCGAAGTCTTCTTTTAAATATATTTGCTTGAAAGGTGGGAGCTTTAAGAGGTATGAAGCGAAAAAGGAGAACTTGATACAGCCACACTCAAAGAAGACTTCTAACTCAAATGATCACACAGAGCTCATAAAACCAGCTGTCTCAAAGACAGTGTTATCTTTATTAAAAAAACGGATAGACGTAGCAGCACTTACAAAATAACAGTTCATAAAAGGCATTGTACATTGTCAACTGATAGTGTGAAAAGGGCAGGCCCCCAGCACAGTTGGTTGTGGGCTCCACATCACAATGCTCACAACCACCTGTTCCCCTCAACGCGACACAGCCCAGCACACCCGAGAGGAGCCCTCGGCAACGTGGCACTCCGCGACTTCAAGCCTTTGTTCCGTGTGTGAACAGTCAATCAAGTCAAGTATCACCCTCCTTAGCAGCATCTGGAGCACTCATTGGTGTTCTGGAGGTGGCTGGTGTACTTGACCCACTTATTTCAAAAACTCTAAGCATTCAATAAAAAACACTTGTCCCTGTCCAATGCCATCCACAGAAACACTTCGGTTGCAGAAGAGACATGCTCTTCCATTTAAATATCTGTAAAAGCTAACGCACGCCTCCGCGCCGGTGCGCAGCCAAGAACCTGGGGCGGGCGCTTCCGCACGACTGTCTTGGGTGGAGGAGGCTGGTGTGCTCACGCGGTCCCCTGCTCACTGCTCTGCTTCTTACTGCTCTGTGGGGGGGTGAGGACCCCAGTGGGGAGGGGAGAAATCCTATTTTGTTCAGACAATATGGCTTTCTTTGCTTGGGCTTTGTCCTGGTAAAAATAAAAGCGAGAAATGGTAAAAATGGAAGAGTGCATCCTTTAGGCTTCGTGTCCTGTGTGCTCCTCTCTGCGGAGGGGAGGGCAACAGAACAGCAGAGAACAATCTGAAGTCGCTGGTCTGCGGTGCTATCTAGACATCACATCTATTAAACACAGTTTTTCTTTCTCAAAGGAATTAGAGGAATTGGAGGCTTTCGAGGATAGCTGGAGGCTGCCCAAAGAGGAGTGGAGAAGCTGCTCAGGTGGTTTCAGGAGTTTATCTGGGGAACAAAGAACGCGACTCACCAGCAAATCCAAGCTGTTTATATGGGTCTGGATGTTGTGTGCATCTTCAGCAGGAACTCCCCTGAAGTGCTTAAGCTTGGAACTTCCTGTCTCCCTTATAACCATGGCAAATGGAACCATCCACTTGACACACTTCTCTATATCACACCACTGATACCCTGCAACCAAAGTAAATGTTAGGCTCCGTCGATTTGTAAGTTCAATACTTCTTGTGAGTGAACTGGAAAGCCAACATACCTGAAACCTTTTGCATCAATTCCGATGAGGAGAAATGATACAAGGCAGAAGCAGCAAGTACGCCGTAGGGAAATTCTAAGCAGCCAACATCCAGGACACAAAGATCTAAAAGCTGCGGAGCAGAAAAGAACACTGAAGCAGGCAGCCAGCCCCTATCCCGAGTTCCTCCGTCTCCTGGTGGGGTAGGAACCCCCAGAGGTAACAAAGCCACTCACCTCTGCAATCTGTATGAAGATGTGCTGGGGATACTGAGGCAGGAGCACTTCATATAAGTCATTTAGATACGCAACCTGCATATACACATTCAGCCAGGACACAATGGTCAGGGGACTTAAGTGCCACTTAAGGGCCTAGGGGAAAACAGAGAGAAAGGTCAGATCAATGGTTGAGGGGGGCAGAAAAATAAACATTTCTGCTCCCTTTGGGCCTCTAAAGGAGTTCAAAATCCAGCCACACTCCATGCCACAATGTGTCCAGCTGGAGAACACCTAGTCAGAGGCACTTCCACTGAACGTAGAAAAGATATTATGTATGCATTTAAAGAAAAGGACTGAAAAATCAACTTGTAACCTACCTTCATAATGATTAATTCCATGCTAAGAATTTCCTCTCCTGAACAAGCCCCATCTGTAACGTAAGCAAACTGGTGCAGCTTTGGAGGGTAGATTTCCTAGAAGGAAATAAAAGGGAGAAATGACTAGCAAATTTCTCTAATAGTTTCAGTTTACAGTATACATCCACATTCACTGTTTTTAGTATACAAGCATAGAAAGAGAGAGGGAACATCATGGATTAAATACAGGAGCTACTCCACTGGTCAAAAAGTTCAATTTTTTGGCTTCAAGTAACTACATTCCCCTAAGCATTTTACATACTCACTACTTCCCTCACTTCTTGGTTAATTTCTAGCCCTTTCTGCATGTATCTTCACTTTAGATGACCTCAAATTAGAAAAATGTAGACAAACAGTTGGCCTCTTCCAGTAATCTCGGGGGATCTCAAGAAACAGTATGTGTTACATAACAAATATTTGAAAATAATTTACCTCAAGTTTGGCAGCAATAAATAAAGATGAAATCCCAATAAGCTGTAAAAGTGTTTTTACAATATTTTGTTGTGTTGCCATATACCGATCAAAGAAATCCTGGGCCAAGTAAAATGTCTCCCTGTGAAGTTTATAGACTTCGCACACCTGAAAAAAATATTTATTACATTTTAGAATAGTTACTTGAGGAAAAAAGAAAGACAAAAAAACTTGTCATGAGTTTTGGTGAAGGACAATACAACCAAATCAAGAGAGAGAACTTTGTTTTTCTGAAAGGACTGTTACCTGGCTTGTCCCTAAGTACAAGGACAGTACAAAGCTGGGACTCAGAAAGATTTAAGTGTTCTTAAGTGTAATAGTAAGAGCAAACGTGCATAGGCTGGTAAAGCAGCATTTTCATGGAAAAACCGTGAATGATAATCTCTAACTCTAAAATTAGGATCCTCACAGGATTGCTGAGAGATTGGGTAAAATGGTGCACATGGGCGAGCTGAAGAGGAAAGGACCACGGAAATAGTAGACCTCCACTCATCACCACAATCTATCATGTCTGATTATGCATATAGACCTGCCATTCCTACACAGGCCTTCTCATGTGTGAGTGCAATTTATGGGGTTAAAAAGTAGAAAAAGCACGGGAGAAACAACAGAACATTGAGAGAAAATTCCATCAATCACTAAAGAGTATTTCTAAAGTCCAGGTTGAGGCATATTTGAAGTCTGTTTTTATAAAGTAATACTATTATGATCTGATCAGAAGTGAAACTAGAGCTTCTGTCCTCTCAGGAACAAACTCTCCAACCTGTCACCCAGCTCACAATTAGGCACATGGCGTGAGCACTGCCTTTCCCATATGCACGCAGACTTTCTGGCTGGGCTCAGGGCTGAGAAACAGCATCACTGCAGACAAGCCTACAGTCTCATTCCACTGAAGACAAAAAGGTTACCATTCTTTTCTATCCTTTCAATGGTATTATATGACTTTTTTGATTTACTTTCAGAGAGAAACCTTCCCTAACATATTTAGCATCACCTGCATTATACAAAATAGAAGTTCTCCATCACAACATCTTATGAGGTGAAGCTGACAGTAAAGTATACTACATCTAATGTTTCGAGGCATGTCTTCTAGAAGATTTAAGAATCTTCATTCTAGAAGATTCTAGAATGTCTCCAAGGGCCCAGAAGGGCTATGTGACATTAGTGGGACTGCAGTGGGCAACGGCAAGGCCAAGAACTCAGTACAGAAAATGTAAACGTTTTCAGAGACCAATAAAGAAAAGCAAATCAAGGATGTTAAAAACAACTATCTTTTCTTGCCTACGATTTCTAATCCCTATAAACTCTGAAAGGAAAGTACTGGTAGAAAATGTGACAGATGAGAAAACCAAGATTCTAAGTTCAGTGACTTGCCTGACCAAGAAGGATATGTGGTGAGGCGGCAGCAAGGGATCAGATTCTAGGCTGAGCGTAAGAGGGGGCCGCATACCCCTCGATTATAGGCTTTCCAAAGAGTACACAGCAGAGTTTGTTTTTAGGGAATAGACACTTAGCTTCCCCATGTCCTTCTTCATAAATATGATATCTTCAACATTACAAAGAGAGCCCATTTCTCATCACCCAAGGCTTCCAGGTGTCCAGGAAGCACCCCTTCATCGAGGCACCACTGAGTTACCCACACTGCCTCTCAGAGGGAGGTGCAGGCCCACACAGTATCATTTTTTATGTTTAACAATTACCCATCACAATTTGTAATACTCGTTCTTTTGATCAATTGTTGCAGAGAAGTCTGACAGTGCGACCAATAAAAGATTTGAACAATATATTCTGTTAGGATGATATTCTGTGGGGAAGGAGAAATGGATTCCAAGGTGTTAAAAAGGAACAATGCAAGCTTTCTAGCTGTTAAAGATTAAGCCTGCTCATATATTTTTAAAATTTATGATAGTGGCTATCGAATAGCTGTTATCTGCATTCCACTGGATAGTTTAAAAAGCAATTTAATTAACAAAGACCAAATATCAATATTTATAGTTAAGTGGAAAATAGAACTTTGGTAATTATTTGAACTTTGGAGAAAAAAACTAGAGGCCAACTTAAAAATATCTTCATGGTAAAGAGACTTCAGAAATTCTTCTAAGGAAGCATGCAAGCAAAATGGCAAAATACATACCACAGCTTCAGAGACACAGAATGTGTCAAGGGGATCAAACACAGGAAGGATCATAATAGCATAGAAGATTCTAGAAGTGGTCAATGCTTCCAGTCAGCAGGAAGACTCAAGCTCACCTCCATTAACCAATCCAGAAGAATTGCTCGCATCTTAGGCTGCAAGAGAGGGTGCCGCTGCATAAAGTGCTTATCCCTTAAGTATGTCTTCTCCTTGTTTAGCATAATTTTCCACACCTCGTCTCTATTTGCCCAGCTACAAAATACAAAAGAAGTGAAAGACGAAAGGTAGGTGTCAGTATGTGTCCACACTAACTTGGTGAGATTGTGCACAAGGAGTAAAAGATCTGGAAGGCACATGGTATGTGACTCACTTCAATATAGGCAGTGGTGAGGCTCTGGAGGGCATGAAACTCTGCAGTCCACACGTGGAACTTGGGGATGCTGGCTCACCCTCTTCCTTGTCAGGTGTGGGAATGAAGGAGCAGGGGTTTTCACACACAGAATTATCGTTCCATGGCTGTAAAAGAAAAAAGACATTTCTAAATATTTGATATGAACCAGCTATTTTTACACCCACTGATTTGTAGAACAGCCAGTAAAACAGAAAATGTCTTCATACTGAGAGCAATCCCCAGGCCTAAATACATGTTCTGTACTAAATTCAGATGACGATGGAACATGAAGTAAAAGCCACAGTAATGCCTCCAAGCTTTCATTTCACTTGTCATTGGCTTAGGAGTCTATGCAGTAAACATCTAAGACAACTAGAAGGTCAGTAGCATTTTGTCCTCCACGTTGTCACCCTCGTGTTTGTACCGGAGCAGTAAGATGGACCCAAGAGGGGTCAAGACAAAATGCAAACAGCTCTTATATTACAAAAAATGACACTACCACCACCAATACAAATCCATCTGCAGCTCAGTGAGATACTAGGCATAACTTCTAAGGTATGCTGTGGGATTGCTTGGTCACAATTGAAGACTTGTTTTTTTTAACAAGTACAACTAATCTACTAAAATTTCTTAAAAGTGAAAGGATTTCCAGTAAAAGTATTTACATAAGCACTCCACATTCACAGACCTAAAAGATCAAAATGTAAACTGATTGCCATCTATATTTAAAGTCTCCCCATCTTAAAAACCCATCAAATGTGACATCTTTTGGTTCTAAGACTAGCCTAATATATTACATAATTGGGACCTTTTGTTTTCCTTAACTCAAAACAAAACAAAAAGAATATCTGCCTAGTTAAAACCAAATCCAAGAATGGTTATAGGCTATACCAAGAAGTCTGTGGAGATAGAAGCCAGATACCCCTGAAGACCTTTGAATCCTTTCCCAAAAGTCTTGCACAGAAGGATTCAAATAACTGATAAGTGAATAAACCATCGTTAAAAACCCAAATATGCTTTTCCTTGAAAAATTCCAGATAGTTAATTTTATTCAATTTTCAATATTTGGAGAATACTAAGGTCATTTTGCCTTTTAGAAAAGTGTCTTTTTAAAGCTACTCTGTTTATCATCCTACTCAGAAAAGAAGCCTATGATGGATTTTTTTGAATTAGATGAGTGATTCTGGTGACAATGTGGCAGATAAATCCTGCCAGTATGGAAACCCTGTGGAAGTCTGAGACTCTTGGCACTTTTTTTTTTTTTAAAGCAGACAGCTTATTAAAGTTGCCTAGAGAAGAAAAGGAACAATGGGGCAACTAGAAATGAGCATGGAGACATGGGCTCCAGGTGCTGTCTGGAGAATAGGGTAGAGCAAGGCTCTCATGACACACCGGTCACTTTCAGAGGCAGCCAGAGCACTTTCAGTATGCTGAGAAGAGCAAAGCAGGATAAAGTTCTTCTCCACCCAGGGTGCGAAGAATTGGGCATGCAAATTAACCATGACAACTCCTGCCAACAGCTGTTCCAGAAGGGCAACCTCTCCTTCCAGCTCTAGTATCATGTGCTGGTAGCATTTCCTTGACGCAGAAAGGGTCACATAACTGCTTCAAGTTGTTCTTCATTCAAGAATGAATTCTAGCTGTGAAGGCAGGAGCTGGGTGCCACCCTCCGCAGCCAGATGGCTGAAAGAGCTGAAAGCAGTTTTGAGGAGAAAATGGCAGCAGTTTCCAACTCGGAGTTCACAGACAAACTGGATGACCCACAAGCAGACATGTGGTTCAGAAAGTTTTAGGACCCAGGGGGTGAAGCACAATTTGAAGTCTCTGTCCTTTCTCTTGAGCAGATACTGGGTTTTAAAGAAGCCCAAATCCATCTGACTTTAAGAAGGAAAAGGGTAAGAGTAAGATACCAATTTCGACTATTTCTAACCACCCCAACTCTTTATGTCATTTTTAATTAATAGGATGACCTATGCAAAATCAGGGGCTAAGAAGTAACAACAAAAAAAGGCCAGGATTCACTTCAGTAAAAAAGGTGGGTCTCATGCAAAAAGTTAAACAACAGAACAAATTATGTTGAATGGATTTTAGATAAAAGGGTAGTCTTATTGGTAAGAAAGGCCTAAAGAAAGAATTCAAGGTTCTCTGTGGTCCTAATGAAGCAGTTATAAGGATTTAGGATAAAGCCCACAGGTAGCTCAAGGGTGTTGTACTGGGTTGAATTATAACTCCTCTGAGAAATTTCTGTGTAATTAATAGGCAAGAAGGTTGTGTTACCCCAAAAATCTAGGTTTATGAATCTACACAGAGAAATAACAAGACAACAACTACCCCCATAAGTAGATGGGACAATTTTCAAGCTATCTGCTCTATGAAATGTGCAGAAACCTGTTGTTGTTAATCTCGGAACAACCATGAAAATTCCTTCTAATTAGTGGGAAATGATACGGCTATTCATATACCAGAGCGATCAACTAACTGTCCACAGTTTAGGGATAGGACCACAGCCCCATTTTAGGCACCTGAGCACTGCGCGGATCCTCCTGGAGAACAGAAACTACTCTGCAACTCTAAGAAGTCAATATGGATGCCTTTGTTTCATTTTCACTTGGAAATTTCAATTCAGAAACAGTTGGCAAAATAATCTTGAGTTTCACAAAGCAGAGATCCATTTTTATCATGTCCCACACAAATCACCCTGCTTAAAGTTTGTTCTTTATTTTTTTAAAGAAGAGGAAAAGGAAAGAAAGTGTTGTCTTATATCCTTCCCTTAAGTGAAATATTTCTTCATCTAATGAGAAGGAAATCATCAACCCCTTGTTCAATATTCAGTGGACCTCCCCAGAAATGCTATTTACTAAGGTCTATGTACAATGACAACTGTTACTGCAAACCCACTGCCTTAAAGCCCCTCACTCTTCCAGAACCAACTGCTATGGCTGTTGCTCACTGCCCAACAAAGTGATGTGCCGCCCATCGTTAACCTAGTTGGGACCATTGCCCTCAAGCTCAAATTCTCCTCCTGCTCAGCTCAGCTTTTCTCTGTGATAGGGTCAGAAGGCCTGACCCACTAGTTTGGAGATAGGCTGCTTCCCCTATTAGAGCCGTAACTACCGTCTCCAGCCATTTCTGGAAGTACAGAGATAACACAAGCTTTCTCTGTTAGAACTTCTGATATTGTAATGATATCATGAGCATGCGGGAAATTTGGCAGTAACTCCATTCCACAGCGACAAGAGAAATGGACTAGTCGGTTAAAAAACTGGGTTGAGACACATGTATCGTCACAAAGAATATTCCACTAATACTCTGGCTGAGGCCAGGTCAAGCCCCAGCCAGCAGAAGTCACTGTAGGTTAACTGCTGGATGGGCTCAGAACCCCCAGAGCAGGATTCTAAAGGGGGTGACCTAAAGGGAGTGGGAGGTCCTTAAGCACCATGACATGATGGAAAAATAGAAGAATAGAGAGGGAGAATTCGTGGTTGCTTGCAAACACACACAAACCCTCATCATCACAGTTACCCAGAGATCTCTGTGTTAGGAGCCCTCCCCCACAGTTCAACAGCCCAGAAACAGGGTTCTAGGATGGACTCCGCCCCTGGATTGCACAGGACTCTGGGTTACTTTCTTCCTCTGAGTCTGGGTTTCCTCAAGGGCAAAAGGAGAGAACTGAGTTATTTGATGTCCATTCTGGTGTTTTCAGACATCAAAGATGTCTCAAAGGTGCTGGTGAGGAACCCAAGACCTTTCTGGAATCCCATGGCTGGCGGAGGTCAGTGCCACTAATGGGTACAGAGCTCAGCCATATGTACTGTGGTCATAGGTACAGAACAAGCCTTCAGCAGGAGGCAAGGGGGCTTAAGATTCAATCTAACCCACAAAGAGCAGGAGGCCCTCCACCTAGGCCCAATCAGCAAGTGTACCTACCTGACTGCCGCACTGACTTCTCACCGTCCTGTCCATTTTTGCAATCTCTTCATCTGGATCCTGCAAAAACTAAAATAAAGCAAACCCACCCCCAGGGAAACACACCAAACAGTTCAAAGACAAAAACAGAAAGAGAGAAGAAAGAAAAAGTTGGTTAGGTTGTGGGCACCACTTCTCCCAAATGCACTCCCATTAACCCCCTACAATAAACATGTGGCAGAGCCCAGTCTGGTTCTCAGGTAAGATTTTGGGGGGGGGGGGTCCTCCTCCCCCACCTGTCTCCTTTGTACTCACAACAGCCACATTTGCCTTCCTTTTCCTGGAACGAACAGAGACATCAGTGCCACTTTCCTCCTTCATGGTGTCCCGTTCCTTTGCATCCCTGCAAAGTCAGGGTGGCACAGAGGTCAGGGTGAGTTCTCCCCAAATCTGGGTTCACCCTTCCCCCACGACTGAACACCCTTCCTGTCCCCACCGCGATAGGGCCACTCACCTCTCCCTCCTCTCCCTCGGCATGGCTTGGGGCGTGGGATCAGGTCTCAGGCCTTGAGGGTACAAAACGGGCAGTGGGGTGAAGACGACCGGCGGTAGGGGGCCAGGGCCGGCCAGCCCACCCCGGGCACCCCTCCCCCTCCCGCGCGGGCGGCGGCGGCGGGAGCCTCCCGGGCCGGTCAGGAAAATGGCCGATGGGCCCCGGTGGCCTGTCACCCGCGGCGCCGCCAACAGTCTGCGATGCCGGGTCCGAACCCGGGGTTGGGGGGTACCCAGACGGCCCCCCAAATCCCCGCCGGCCCACCGCCTCCCTTGCGGCCCGGGCTGCCTCAGTCTCCCCCTCAACACCTCCTCCTAGTCCGTCTCTGAGCCACCCTACCGGGGCACCCCGCGCTGACGCCTCAGGGACCCGGTGACCCGGCCTCGCCCCACCCCCACCCCGGCCCGGCCTGGCCCTACCCGGGAGCTGTGGGAGTCCTCGCTGCCGCGCCGTCCCGCAGCTCGCAACAGGGCCCTTACCCGAAGCCGTCTCCGCGGCAGGCAGGCGGCACGAGCCGAGGCCGGAGGCAGGAGGCCGAGGCGAGCGGGAAGCCGGGAGGCGGGAGGCAGCGGCGGGCAGAGCGCGCGGCGGTGGCGGGATCCGCGCCTGCCCCCTACACCGCGCTGGCGGCCGAGCCGGCTGCTCCTGCGCCCGGCTAAGAGCGGGACATTTAAAAATCCCTGCGCGCGGAACCGGCCCCCGGCCCGCCCTCGCACCCTCCCGCCACCCTCCGCCCCGCCCCGACCGGCTCCGAGCCCCTCAGCGGCAGCTCTTGGGCCGGGGCCCGCCCAACTACAGCTTTCAGGACCGCCCCGGCCGCCGCGCAAGCCAGCCCAGGCGCTCCGGACCGCCTGGGGGGCGGAGCCTTCGCGGGGCGGAGCCTTATCGGGGGCGGGGCTAAGTGACAGGGCCTGCGCGCTGGAGGGGCGGGGCTGGGGCCGTGGCGGGGCCTGCGCGGCGCGAGCTGCGGCGCCGCGCGGAGCCGGACGCGGGAGGCCGGCTGGCGCGCGCGGTGGAGGGCGGGGCCGCGCCGGGCTGGCAGAACGCGGGGGAGGTCTGGCGCGAGCGCCGCGGAGGGGCGGGCGGAGGGGCTCTGTGGGCGGAGTCGAGCGGCGCCGGGGAGCCAGAAGGCCGCGTGGCCGGCGCGGGTGGAATGTAAACACCGCAGACGGCGAGAGTTCGGGCTTGGGCAGGGGTCTAGCAGGGGTCGCGCAGGAGCAAGCGGTAGGACCCGCCGTCTGTCGGTCTGTCGCGCGCGCGCCCTGTCCTTCCTTGCACGTCCACCCCGCCCCTGAGACGCAGGGTTCCGGGCTGTGTGAATTGGGGCGGAGATGTGCCCAAGGTCACAGCGCCTCCTCGCTGGCCTACAACCGGTGCCACTGGCAGCCCCAGCCGGTCTGAGACGCCGGTGGCATGGTGGTTGCTCCTGGACGTGCGTCTGCCCATCCTTCCAAGGGTGTATTCATTCATTCAATGAACAGCCTAGCACCTTCCCTCTCTGCCCCTCCCCCACAGACTCTTCGGGGGGCCTTAGAAGAAGCTGATTTGGACCTTGGGATTCCAGGCAGCTCCCTCTAGCCGAAAGCCTTCAGAGTAATTCTTGTGGGGCTCAGGGTCAAATTCGCACTCTCTGTCCTGGTGTCTGGGGTTCCACTGGAACTGGCCTTCATATCATCACAGACCTCCCTTCAACCCTCTTCATGCTCAGCTTCTCACCACCATCTGCCCTTTCTCACCTCAGGTCCTTGGAGCTTGTGCCCTGCGAGGACCCCCATCCGGCTGTTCTTCCTTCCCTAGAACTTCAAGGTCTTCAGTGACCACTTAATCTGCAGCACCCCACTAACTAGGACTTTCTCTCCACCTCATTTGTCCTGCTGTGTTTCCTTCACAGAACTTGCCACCAGAAGACTCTTGCTTTTCATTTCCTTGTTCAGTGTCCCTTCCCTACCTTGTCTGTCTTGGTCACTGCTGTATCCCCCCAGCTCTTGGCATAGTGCCTGGGTGAAGGGAGACACTTGTTCCTATTTGTGGGTGAATTCCAGAAAAACATACGCCGACCAAGCCCTTGTGGTCCTGACAGGCTTATGAGACAGATACGGAGCAATTGTCACTTGAAAGTGCCTTCTCTACTAAACTTGTACAAGAAGCATGTAGTAGAGGGCTCCCAAAACTCCCAAGACCTTTCCTGATGCACAGTCTCAGTCTTGTTCCCTCTTACTTCTTCTTGAAGTGAGAGCTGGGTCTTACTGAACAGTATGCCTTGTATCCTCCCCAGAGGTCCTTGCTAGCAGAGGTGACCTTCCAGGGTCTCTGAGGTCAAGGCTGCTGAGATGACTCACTCAGGTTGTCAGGGAGGCATGGATCCCAGGGTCCTGAACTCCCAGCCCTGTGTCCTTTGGTAATAACAATAAGAGGTACCATGAACAGCATTTCCAAAATGGCAGCTTTAGGCTAAGTCCTTCAGAGTGTTAGTTCAACTTCATGATAATCCTATCATGTTGATACTATGATGGTCTTATTTCAAAGATGGCAACTATCTACTTTTTAGGTTGATTGGGAGGATTAAGTGAGGTAATGCAGACTTAGTACAGTGCTTGGCACATACTAAGCACTCAATGAGTGCTTATGATTATATGACAAGGATAGATGATATATATGTCAATATAGAGATATCAAATATATCAATGTTATCGATGGTAGACAAGACAAAGTTTTCCTTAGTGGTGGTAGCAACTTAAACTGCAGCCAGCAAAGAGTGAGAGTTCCAGGTGTTCTGTATCCTAGCTGACACGTTCATCAACAGTCAGGGGATACAGAAATTTGGTATGTTCATTCAGTAGAATACTGCACAGCAGTACAAAGGCCAGACCATTGAAACCTGCAGCAAGAGGAATCATGGGGAGCACAAGAAGTCAGACAGAAAGTATTACTGTGTGATTCCATTTATTTGAAGTTTCAGAAAACGCAGAACTGTAGTGACTGGTCACAAGACTTCTGGAGTGGGGTTAAAAACTAGGAGGGCACCAAGGGAGCTTCTAGGCACTACCTATGTTTTATATCTTGATCTGAGTACACGGTTGTGTACATAAAAATACCCAGTTATGATGTATGCACTTTATTGAACATATATTTTAAAAAATAAGAATTATTTTTCAAAAAACATCATTTAAAACAAACTCAGACTTTAATAATCCCTGCCCACTTAGAAATTTCCAGTTTGGAAGGGAGGCAGCTAAATGGGCAGTTGTGATACAGAGTGGTAGGGCTGGGATGGGAAACTTCTAGGGTCTAGAAACACATGGAGTGGTGGCAGGAGAGAGTATCCAACCTATACTTGGATGCCGGGAAGGTTGCATGGAGGAAGCATCAGCTAGGCCAGAAGGATGAATGGGTTTGGCAGAGATGATAGAAAGGATACGTCAGTAGAAACAGCCTGCCACAAAGCTTGGAGTCTCTGGAAGGTACTAATGGCCACTTGTCTGGGGTAGCTCCCCTTTGGCTGTTTGGTTTCATTTCATTTTATGCCAGCCTGCATCAGGGTCAGAGTTTGCAAGCATTGGCTCAACCTTGAGGAAGACCGTAGATGGAACTAGGAAACCAGCTGCTGGGTAGGGAGGGTAGCACCTTGCTTCCACAATGATACTTTGGGAAAGTTCCTTGACTTGTTTGTACCTCAATTTCCTCATCTGTAAATGGGGGTGATTCTACTTATCCTAACCTCCATGGTTGGTGTGAGGCACAAATGTAGTAATAACCATAATGCATTTACTGTAGTATCCAGTACATAGTAAGTGTTCAGCATGTGTTCACAGTCATTATGATTCATAAAGTAGTTTGGGGGCATTAGTGTAGCTTCGTACATGGTAAGAACAGCAGCCAGGATGGAAGGATTAAGAAGAAGTAAGTCCTTCTGTGAAGTCCTTCTGAGATAAGATTCCTTAACCTGAGGCCCCCAGATAGCCTTCAGTGGCCCCGGGAAACTGCCTGCTGACAGTGTTGGCTCATTGTTTGCACTTGGGCCCCTGGTGCAGAACGTTCAGCAGTTCCTTAAAGGCTCCTGTAGGAAGTTAAGGAGTGCTGGAGTGTGTTGATCAGGGAAGGGGTGGGCTGTGCCCAGAAGCAGAGCTGGCCCAGGCCTTGCTATCAGGCAGAGCTGGGCACATGTGGCTATTTGGCTGAGCTATAGGAGGTGGGGAGGGGCATCTCGGAACACACATCTCAGCTACACATAGGAACCCCAGAAAAAGGGGGGTCAAACTGGCTGCACCAGTGTGAGCTGTGAGGTAGGGCCCAGGCAGGATGAGCAGGACCCAGTGCCAGGGAACCTGAGTGTGGGAAGGCCCCGGGGGCTTGGCTCCTGCCCTCTCTCAGGTGTGGAAATCTGTCTGCACAGGCTTGCCAGGTCAGCCCAAGTCCAGGGCCCCAGCGCATGCTCCCCAAACATAGGGGTCGTGGTTCAGAACAAGCTCACGCTGTTAGGGACTCCAGGGGGGAGAGTGGCAAACCAGTGAGTGGTCCCATAACCCTCTTTTACTCTGGGGATTAAGTGCAGTCACACTTCTTCAGACAGAGGTTGTAATCAGTTTAGAAGTCCCAGTGAAAAGGAAAATTGACCTTTAAACTTAGTACACGATAAAGCCATGGTGGCAGCTGACATTTATGTATTCTGTGCTAAGCTCAGGGTTCCCAAGGACAGAAACTAATTAGAAGATACTTCGGGGACCGGGAGTGTCTGATCAGGTTGGGGGTGTGGGGGTCAGTTAAGCAACAACAAGCCCCTGTCCCCCTTCAGCATGGGCTAAGACACAAGCGTTCTTTGTTCTCGGTCAGACCACCATATTCCCAGATTTCACTCAAACCTCCCCATCTCCGCTTCTCCCTTGTGGGATATTTTCCTCCAAGCACTGTACTCCACTCTTTGATGGGGGGGGAGGCTTGGCCAATCAGAGAACCACAGTCCTGACCGTGTGATTGGTTCAGGGGTGGGCACATGACCTAAGCTGGACCACTAAAAATCTCCTGGAGTTGCTAAACTGCCCGGAAGTGGGTCTGGAACCAGGAAGTCCTCTTGCCACTCAGGGTGACCTTCCTTAGAAGGGGGTGTCTTAGGAGTAGAGGGAATCAGAGCCAGAGGTAAGGGGAGGCAGCCTTCTGGTTCATCGAGCTCCTGGGTCCAGTCCAGCCCAAGACCAGGCCACTAGGAACTTTACAGATGCTGGAGCCAACAATTTTCATGTACTCACGTAGCCTGTTGAGGTTGGGTCCCCCATCCTTGGCAACCAGGAGAGTCTTGGGTGTTAAAGTGTGCATGAAAGGGTGATAGACGGTCCTACTATGTCCATTTGTGGCCACCAGAGAGTCTCCCAGTGCTCGCCTGGACCCACCAGGACTGCTCTGTAATATCGTAATTCCATACTGGCATGGCTGGTGGGCTCATGGCCCTGGGAGTGCCAGGCCTGGCTCTCTGTCTCAATTCCCCAGGAATCCTGACTTCCCAGGCAACATCCCTCAACCACTAGCTTACGTCAACCACATAAGAATCCACTTTTTAATCAGCCTGGCAGCCTCGGGATCCCCTGGGGCCTGCCCCCCACCAAGTGCCAGTGGGCCTGGGGTGCACTGCCTTGACCCTGGCCTCCAAGAGCTCCCAAGAACACTTCACACCTTCTGGGGGCCAGGAGTCATTAAGTGAGCAGGACTCAGTCCAAATGTGAGTGAACAGAGGTCACAAACCCATAGACTCGCCTGTAGGATATTAGCAAAGAAGTTGAATTCCTGTACATAGGAGGGCTCCTGACTCGCTGAGCAGTAGGATGGCTTGGCAAACTGGGCTTACATCTGCTCAGGGCAACAGCAGGCAGCTGACCTGGGGGATGGAGGTGAAGGGGGAGACAAGGGGGTCAGCTTCGCCCTATGCCTTTATTCCTTTATGTGTCAACCTGGCCGCATTAGTTCTCTGACCTTGGGACCTCCACCACCCAGGAATTCAGAGTTGAGTAGTGGGGTCTTGGATGAGGGAGGGTGTCAGGTGAGGGAGGGTCAGCATTACATAAACAAGAAGAAAAGAAAAAGGTCCTAAGGAGGGGGTGGACCGGAAGTAACGCAGGCCCAGAGCCTGAAGATTCCCCAGAGCCAGCACAGGGTCTGGACTGAAAATTTTGCAGAATAAATAAGTGGGTGAATGGATAGGGGCAAAGGTGAGAGGCACAGAAAGTGTTTCCCAGATGGTGACGGGAAGCTGAGGAGGATGGGCGCACGGAATGGGGCGCATTCTTGTGCTGAGGCCCTTGCGGCTGGCTGGGACTGCGCCGTCCCCCGCCCCCACCCCACCGTCTCTCTCCTGCTCTGTTTGAGAGCCTCTCCTCCCTCAACCTTCCACTACACATTATATTTCCTTATCTGTTTGAAAAGAAAAACCTCCTCTAAGTGGAAAGCCAGCATCCCCAGCCCCCAATTGAAAGGAAGCCATTAAGGGTGTGAAACTATAGAACAGAGGCAGGCCAGGGCCCCGAGGCCCGAGCTCCTTCTCTTTAAAAGAAGAGATGATGGTCTAATTCCACTTCTGTGAGGAACGGGGGGGGGGCAGCTGGATTTGTAGAGACGGAAAGCAGAAGGGTGGTTGCCGGGGCAGGAGAGAGGGGAACGGGGAGTTTTGAATGGGTACAGAGTTTCAGTTTTGCAAGATGGAAAATTTCTGAAGATGGATAGTAGTAAAGGGTACGACAGCGTGAGAGTACGTAATGCCACGGAATGGAACTCTTAAGTGAAGATGGTACCTTTTATGGCATGTGTGTTTTGCCACAATTTTTAGGAAAGGAGACTGAGAAACAGCAGCCAGGTGTCCGCCATCTCAGCTTCAAAAGGAGCCTTTCTCCTCGATGAAGCAGAACACGTGAGAGTAAGTTGAAAAGGGAATGACTCACTCCCGGTATGATGTGTGTGGGCTATTATTTAAAACAAACGCAGCCCACTGTGGTCAGAGTAAGAAAGGGGCTGACTACGGGGCAGAGGTGTAAGCAGGCTGGAAGAGGGACAGCCCCCCTGCCATAAGGGCTTGTGGCCCACATCCTACAGAGCTGGAGCAGTTGGGGCTGGTGCCCGGGCCACGCTGGGAGGCATGGGTCTCGGCTGCTGGGTTCCAGCTCAGTGTGGTCTCAGAGAAGACATCTCCCCTCCCTGTGGGTCAGCTTTCTCCCCTGGCCCAGAGGGGGATGAAGAGGGTGTGTGTGGTGGGCCTGGCTGGCTCAGTCAGTTAAGCCTCTGCTTCGGGCTCAGATCTCAGGGTCCTGGAATCGAGGTCTACGTTGGGTTCTTATCTAGCACAGAGTCTGCTTCTCCTT
Source organism: Mustela lutreola (assembly GCF_030435805.1). Lineage (NCBI taxonomy): Eukaryota > Metazoa > Chordata > Mammalia > Carnivora > Mustelidae > Mustela > Mustela lutreola. The sequence goes on along the minus strand of NC_081305.1, from coordinate 37,813,721 downwards.
CTGCCTCTCCCCTTACTCATGCTCACACACTGTCTCTCAAATAAATAAATAAATAAATAAATAAAATCTTAAAAGAAAACAAAAACAACAACAAAAAAAGGTGCATGTGAGGCTCAACTGAGTTTGGCCATGGCAGAGTACTTGGGTCGGCTCAGTGCCCATGGACTAGCCGTCCTGGATGGCTGTCTTCCCAGGGTTTCCTGGATCTCATAAAGAGTCCCCTAGCTTGATTCAGATCGGGGAGGGGGGGCGGGGGGTCAGTGAACTCAGTGTCCCGTGGGACATTTGACCCAGTTCCCTGTTTTCACATCCTTCAAGACGTCAGATAAGAGAATTGGTGATTGTACCGTTCTGCTGAGCCCACAAGGTATGGGCGTACAGCTGGTGCTCATTAAGTGTCTGTTAAATGGTTACAGGGATGAATTCTGTTCTAGGGGTATGAAGGTTGAACCAAGCATCTTGTCTTCAAGATGCTCAGGTCCGGTGGAAGAGAAGAGAAGCCCGTCCTTCGTTACCAAGCAGCGAGAGCAATGCAGGCAGAGGAAGCACCTGGCGGCAGACGTCCTCATCCAGCCCAGGGAGAGGAGAGGGTGGGGAAGAGAAGGGTCACCGAAACTGCCTTTGCCAAGGACACCAGTGCCCCCCATCTCACCAGCTCCCCTGGGCTCTCTTCAGGGTTCTTTTCCTGGCCCTGTCAGGAGTGCTGGCCATGGTGGCCCCGTCCCTGTTCCCGAGGACACCACTGCAGTCTCCTGGTTGGTCCTCTTCCTCCTTCACCTCCACTTCAGTGATGGACTGGTTTGTCCACACGCCCTCCTCCCTTAAGTGGTCTTTTCTTTCTACTTTCTGCCCACTTGATATATCTATTTGCCCGTCTTTTGGACCTCTCGGCATAAGACGCCCACCGGTGGATTGTGGGTTGCCCAGCCTGTCCCACTGTCCTCTCCATCTGGGCCGCCATTCACTCAGTTGCTCAAGGCACAAACCTGGTTTTTGTTGCTTTCTCCCTCTCCTCATCCTCTGTACTGCGTGCATCAGCAAGGCCCAGACTCTCTGCCCTCCAGATAGCTCCAGTCTGTCTCTTCTCCCTTTTCTGTCCTGCCCTGGAGGGAGCCACAGTCTGCTGCCTGCACAGGTGTATCCCGTCCTGAACTGCTTTCCCAGGCTCTTCCCCACCAGAATGTCTTTGTCACCAAACAGCCAGAATCATCTCTTTTCCCTAAAAGATAATTGACTTGCGTGAGTCCAATCAAACCTGCCCCTTCTGGAAACCATATGACAGTTTCGCGCTGATTGCAAATAGTCACATTGCACGAGTGCCAGGACCTGCCCGACTTAACTTCTGCCGCAGCCCTCTGGTCCTGGGGTCCTGGGCACGTACCCTCCACTCTCTGGGCTCCAGCCTTTCTCTGACACGCTGTGGGCTCGGCTTCTGGGGTGTGTTTGCACCTGTTCACCGGCTCCCTGCTCCCCCCTCCTTCTCAGGGGCCAACTCAGGCTGCAGCCGCTTCTCCCAGAGGAGGCCTTGCCGGCCACCTGCCTACATCAGGGTCTCTCTGGTGGGGCTCGCTGCTTTCTCTCGGCAGCCTGATTTGTTTTTGTTTTTGTCTTTGTTTTTTAACTATAAACATGACAAACATACACTGGAGAAATGATAGTACACCTCATATACTTATCCTACAGATTTAATACTAAAGATTTTGTCCTATTTGTTTCGTGGACCTTGTGGCTCTTTTTTTTTTTTTTTTCTTTGCTAAAAGATTTTAAGGCAGATTCCAAACATTGTCATTTCATTTTTACATGTCTGAGTATGCATCTCTAAAAGTGTGGCCATATTCTTCCATAACTACAATGCTAGTAGGACACCTAACAGAATGAACAATTCTTGGTAGCATTTAATACTCAATCTACAGCCTCTTCGGTTCTACATTTGCTGCAGAAGGCAGCTCAGTCTCCTGCAGAATCACGTTGCTTCCTGCATTTGTCCCTTTTGCTTCTCCACAGAGTCGTTTGACTTGTTCCTCTCTCCCCTGTAGTCCTGTCTGAGGAAGCCAGCTCTCCTAGCTGATTAGGTTCATGTCCATCAGTGATGCTGTGTGCGAGGTTGTGTGCTCCAGACCCCATGTGCCTGGCCGTCCACTCTTGTAAGGCTGGGACTGATCAGTGGGGTCAGGTGGTGACAGCCTTCTCTGTCCATAATACCATCTCAGCTCTCATCTCTTAGTTTCATCCATTCATATTGTTTCCTGAATCAGTTATTTGATTAGGGTCTGCAAAATGGCGATTTTGTATTTCCTTCATTTCTTCCAAATTAGAGGCATGCATAACCAGGGGGATGGTGTGTGAGAGCCCTCGGCCCTGATGCAAGCGATAGGGGAATGCATTGTCTGTAAAGAACTTAAAAAAAAGAGAAATGGACTAAGAGTCATCTTAGTCACATCATTCCCACAGCCTTGCCATTCCAAACAATGTCTGGGATGGAATACTGCTCCTCCCCAGGCCCCAGGACCCCTGCTTCACCCTGGCCTCGACGCACCTCTATTCAGTCTACTCACTGGAATCTTCTTTAAAGTAATATTCTATATCAATTAGGGTTATTTGGTTGCCCTGCAATGTGGCTACTATGGTGGCATGAACGCTTAATTCTGTCTTTTTAATTAAGCCCCATATTTTTATTCTTCATTGCATGTCCTGGAAGTGACAGTCGTCAGGTCTGTCTGGGGCTGAGTGGAGGTAGAAAGGAAAGCACAGAGGCCGAAGTAGACTCGGGCAGGAGCGCAGGGAGCACACTCTGTGTCATGCTTCATGAGGAGCTGGACCCTATCCTGGAGGCTGTGGGGCCGTAAGATCTCTGTGCTCGGCCCTACTTGGCCATGACCTCCTGGAGAGAGCCCGCCCTCCACGGGAGGCACACATAATTCTGGAGACTTGGCCATGGTCTCAGGCAGCACCCGCCTCCTCCCTCCCTCTCTAATTGCTCTGTTTTCCTCCCACTTCACAAGTGGGTTGGCTAGTAACACCGACGTCTGTTTTATACACATATAGATAGTCAGCAAACACAAAATGTGTGGTAAGCTATGTTCCATCTTTATGTTATTAACACACAAAAGCAAGAAAGCTCCAAGTTAGAGCATCTGCAATTCAGCCCAATGTGCAGCAAGCCATATGGCGAAAACATGGGACGGAAGGCAACAGAAGTGCATTATCTCTGCCTTCGTCTGAAGAGCTGCCTCTTCAGCCCAAGCCAGGGCCATGGACTCCTCCAGCCTGCATGTCCCGGTTGAGGCCAGCTCGCTTCCATCCATCCATCTATCCATCCATTCCATTCATTCATTCATCAAATATTCTTTGAATTCCTATCATGGACCAGGAAGTGTTCCCTCACCATGACAGAGGAACCAAGACAGGCAGAGGTCTGTCCTCAGGGAGGGAGAAGGAGTCAGGACATAGGTAAGCAAAACACATGAGAAAGACACGATGATCACCTCCAGTTATGAGAACTCCTGAAAAGTAACAGGGCAATGGGATAGGAAGTGGAGCAGAGGCTTGTCACTAAGGATAAGGTGACTGCAGGAAGACGTTTCTCAGGAGGAGGCAATAGAGCCAAGCTCTGAAGCATGATGAAAATCCAGCAAGAATTGCTGTGAAGAAAGTATCCCAGGCAGAGGGAACAGTATGTGCAAAGGCCCTGAGGTGGGAATGAACTAGCGCTTTAGTGGAACTGCTAGAAGGCTGGAGTAGAGTGAGTGAGGGAGAGTGGGACAAGACAACAAGATAGCTGGGAGATGGGCAGTAGGGAGTTACAGGCTTGTAGGGAGTTTTGAGTTTTACTCTGGTGCTATTAGAAGACCTTGAAGGGTTTGAAGCAGGAGAGTAACTCCTCTGATTTACCTGTTTATGGATCACTCTGCAGCTGAGAGGCGTGTGGATGGGGAAGCAGTCATATCCTAGTGTCTAAGAGGCTGGTCACTCAAGCCAGGGAAGATGGCATCTTGGCCAAAGTGGGGACAAGGTGGAGGTGGACACAGAGGTCAGATGTGTTTGCAAATAGAGTGAGGGAGGGCTGCCCATGGCCTGTTAAGAATGCAGACCTGTGACCTTTGGTCCATGGTGGCTGACAGCACAGCTTCCCTGCTCTCTGCAGGTGAGGAGCCCCATGTGTGTCACTCCCCATGGAAGGCCTGGCTTTTCTTTCCTGTCCCTTCACCTCCATGGTCATAAGCATTGTGACACGTCACTGGCATTCTCCTGCCAGGTGGAAGTGTAGAGAGAGGAAGTCACTGCCTAGGATCACACAGGACAAGAGGCACCTCAGGAGGACTCTTCTCCATAGACTGCATGAAGCTTTGGGGTGTTAGTCAGCATCCACCTGAGTATCCCTCATCCCGGCTGGCAGAGGAGGGTAGTTCCACCCATACCAGCAACAACACACATTCCCTCGTAGCCCACAGCAAGTGGCAGGGCTTTCCAACTTCGTTGTGAGAGCACCCTGTTGGCTTCTCCTAGAATAGTGGGAAACTGCACATGGCAGTGTGCAGACCCCAGAAGCAGAGTGGAGCATGTGGGAGGCAAGGAAGGACTGCCAAGAAGCCATGACTAAGGACAGGGGAGTGTAGAAGTAGGAGTGGGAAGAGGGCCCTGGAGTGGATGTGGCCCAAGGGCTGTCCTGCTTTGGCCAGAGTGACCAGGCCTTTCTATCTCTGCCTCCATCAGCCACTGTGTGGCAGCATGTGGCCCTGGCAAGGCTGAGGCAGTCCAGGAAGGCTGGCAGCTGGAGGCTGAGTGCTGGTGGCACCCCAGCAGCCGGGGCACTAGCACCTCCTACAGGGGGCCTTGGGGGCTGCGTCTCCATGTCCACCGCAGTCCATCCTACTAACTCAGCCATGACCCATTTATACACCAGCAGTTGGGGTTGTGCTAACGTGACATAGGGTTCTCCGAAAGCAGGAATAGCCAAAGGCCCAAGGCCATGAGCTGACAGCTCTGAAACTCGGAAGGGGCTCCCTTTATAGGCCACCAGCCCCTGGAGAAAGACACATGTCCTATCCTCTCCATCTAGACAGGTTAGTATCACACAGCCCTGTGTTCATCCAATCTGTTCCTTAATGTCCTTTAGAAACATGCACTGTGTGTCTCTCCAGTGCTCAGGCTGGGAGGAGCAGAGACTCCCAACTGTCCTTCCCTGTGGAGTCCACAGGTTTGGGGGACACCAATCGAATGCCCACACAGAGGAGCTCATCATGAGTACTGGCAACAGCAGACGCTTCCTGTTTTCACGTGTTAAATCATGTCTCAGCAAGGTTGAGGACTAAGGCCATGCTGTCCCCAAACGCCCGATTCTGGGTTAGGGTTAGCTTCACTTCTAGTCATGACACAGCCATGGAGAGGTCATGGGCAGCCCTCAAGGTCACCAGCAAGGACACAGTAGAGTGCACAGGTGTGCTCTGAGATCAGGACCTGTTCTTTGGAACCTGATCTGGACTGGGGAGGGGGCGTGGGGAGGAGGTCACGAATGGTGCCCCTTGAGGAGTAGATGCTAGTGCGGATGGGGGAAGGGATGAGAAGGAGTGACAGAGACGGGAGGCGTTGGAGTGGAAGGAAGGTCTTGGAAGAGGCCCTGGGATTGCCGAGACCGAGGCTCATCTGGGGAACTGGGAAGCGGCTGGGGTGCTGGGACTTGCAGGCTGGGGGCACAGCCCACAATGAGCCCCTCCTTCTTCATCCTGAGAGCCACAGAGGCCACCTTGTTGCTTTCCACCTTGGAAAGACTCCTCAAGCTGCCTCGTGGAGCACGGGCTCCTGGGCGGCCAGGTGCTGGAGACTGCCCCAGACATGGGGAGAGCCATAGGGCAGGCGCAGCGGGAAGCGGCTGGATTCAGAGTTATTTGGAGTAAGATCAATGTGGCTAGAGTGGATTTGCAGTGGGGAGCAAGGGTCTGGGCAGGGTCCAGAGACCCAGAGTTTCTGGCCTGCAGAACTGGACTGGCATGAGACCTTTCACTAGAGTGAAAAGGGACATTCGGGTCCTGAGCGGTAACACAAAGGCAAAAGCAACATTTAGAAATTTTTTGTACCTCAAACATCAAAACACTGAAGGGATAGTAGCATCAGAAATATCTGTTGACTTCATCTAAACAAGCAGTTGTTAATACTTTGCTGTATTTGCTTTTCCGGATCCGGGAGGCCAAGTCTGCTGGGGAGAGGCTGCGGGAGCAGAATGCCAGCCCGACTTAGAGCAAAACCTCCCCTGAGGAGCACTGAGAAGGTCTGTATCAGAAAGTCAGAGAGTAGCAAGCACTGGTCAGGCTGCAGAGAAGTCAGCCTCATATGCCGCCAACAGGAATAGAAAATGTTTCAGTGGCTTTGAGAAGCCGTCTGGCAGTTCCTCCAACAGTTAAACATGAAGTCGCCCAGAGGGCACCTGGGTGGCTAAGCTGCCTTCTCGGGGTGGCTGCAGGGTGTGTCTGCTCCCCATGACTGGGTGAGGCTAGGGCAGGCAGCTGTTCACCTAGGCAGGGAAGGCCTCCCCTAAGGTTCAAGTCTCCCAGCCCACCTGCCCCAACCCTGTGCTTCTGGGACTCTAACCTCTTCTTCTGTTCACCTGTTTTCTTTCTGGCCCATCTTCAATTGTCAACATCAGATTCAAGGCCTGGCCAGATATCACCTCCTCTTTGGAGCAGTCCTGCTCTGCCCTTGTCTGAAGGTCTGTGTAGTAGAACATCTGTGCCTCCTTCACACACTGACACAGCGTCCTATGGTTCTGTGTTCTTGGTATCAGGGCTGTGACCTCTGGTCTTAAGAGATACTCTGGGGTTTCCTTGAGGGCAGGGCCCGAGTCTGGCTCTCCTTTTCTTTCTTTATTGATTTGGTCAGGATTATTTTGGCCACCAGTAACAGACTGTTAGCTCAGATTGACCTAAGGAAAAGGATCCACTGGTGCATGTTACTGAAAATCCAGGAGCATCAGGTACAGCTGGGTCCAGGGCGCATTTGTTTTGGCTGTGCCCATCTCCTGGTCCTGCTGTCGGCAGGCTCTTCTTGGGTGCTGGCAAAGGTGGCTAACTCAGCTATCCTGGCGGGATCCCAGACTGAAGGTCCATTGGTCTGGCTTGGGTCATATGCTCACTCCTGCGTCAGTGGCTGCCCAAGGAGAAGCCAGCTCTGATTGGCCAGGTTTGTGTCATAGTCCCATTTTAGGATTAGGGGTGTTGTCATGGACCAGTTGTTGGGCGCGGGGGAGAGGGGTGCTTTCCAAGGCAAATCCTGGCCACTAGGTGGGCAAAACAACTCCCTGGAGATGATTTTCTTGGACTCCCCCGTCCCTCTCATCTGTAGGTCTTATTTACCTTCCTCCTGGATATTTCTCACCCCTGTTCCTTGTTCTCATCAGTAACTCGCCCCCGTTCCTCTCCTTCTCCTGGCCTATCACTGTTCACTTTCCCTGCAACAGCAAAGAAGGGTCTTCCTAAAACAAACGCTGATCATATCCTAATTAAAAACCTTGATGGTGCCCCATTGCCCCTTGGATGAAGTCCATTCTTCTGAGAAAAGCATGTCCATCGTTGATGATCTGGCCCTCCAGCCCTCTCTCTCTCTGCTTCTTCCTCCCTCTGGGGCTTATGTTCCATGTTCTTCAAACCATCTCGAATTCCCCCATGCTTCTGCCTAGGATGCCCTTTCCCAGCTGGTCTGACTGGCAGACTCTTCCTTTCTAATACACAGCTCAGGTATCCCCTTATCCAGGAAGGCCTCCAGGACTTCCCTGAACACATAAGAGCACCTTCTGCTTGGTGCCCATATCTGTTCACCTCTCTGAACTAGGCTGATTCTGAGGATCATGCTCTCTGGCCCTTGCTTTCCCTTTAGGTACTTCTTCCCATCTATCTTCCTAGGGCTGATCCTGGTGCTAGGCCCAGTGATGTATTCTGAGCAGTGACTAAAGACAGGTCAGAGAACCCAAGGGAATGAGGATCCTGGGTGGGCCCTGCCTACCCTTGGCAAAACAGAGTTGCAAGGTTCCTGCCTAGACATATTCAGCCCTGGTCTTATATGCCCCTCCTCTACCTGCCCCGCCCCCATGATGGGCTCCCTCCTGCTACCTTACTGTATTGTAGGACTGCTTTCACTTTCTTCCTAACCTTTAGCTTGGCTATTGTTCTTCTGTGTGTTTACTTACCATCTCTCTTCCAACCACCATGTCTATGACCTGTCAGCTCCACCAGAGCAAATTTTAGTACTGGCCATATCCTGGTACTGGGCACAGTACTCCACACTAAAAGGACCCAATAAATATTCACTAAATGAATGAACTCCCTGGCTGGGGCATTTGACCTATCTTTGGGGAGAATATTTATGGTTCCCAGGTTCAAGGGGCTGATGCCAAACCACCAATGTGGTTGGTGATTCTCCCCGCCAGAGACCCCTGTCTACTCCAAGCCTTTGGCTGAAGAGGCTATTCCATTGAAAGAAGAAATGATTCATTCCAGGTTCTTAATTCTTAAGTCTTAATCTTAAGACTTAATTCTCAGCAAAACCATCAATAATGACAAAGAAGATGAATCTGCAGGTGGGAGTGGGAAGGGTGAGCTTTCTCAGATCTGTCCTCCTTTTTGCTGAACTGCTAGGCTTGCTCAGTCATCCCCAACCTTACCATCCTGTCCTTGCAGACTTGGGGCTTGCCGTCTCTTTCCTGTCCTCTCTCCTTGTTCTTCTCTCTTTCCTTATCTTTTCCCCTTACTCCTTTCATCTTCCTCATCCACTGCACAGCAGGTGGCATACAGCATGTGCACCAATTATCTGCTGACTGATTCCACTTACAACATTTTCCTTTTCTTGGGAATGAAAAGGAAATGCAAACCCAAACCCTTACTGATTATTTTCTTCTAGCCCTGAGGTTCCTAATGCAGAGTATGTAGGTGTCCATGTACTCTTTCTGTTTCATTTGGTTCATCTATGCAACCACTAATCAGTCCATCCACCCATTCATCCATGCACCCACCTATTCATGCATCTGCTTATCCACCCATTCATCCATCCATCCATCCATCCTTCTGTATGTCCATCCATTCATCCATTCATCTATCGGTCCACCCATCCATGTAGTCATCCACCATTTGTCCATCCAACTGTCCATCCATCCGTTCATCCATCCATCGTCCCCATTCTTCTATCCACCCACCCAACCACCCACTCATCCAACCATCTGTCTACCCACTCCTTTGTCCATCAATTCATCCATGCATCATGCATCCATTCAGCTATCCATCCATCCATCCATCCATCCATCCACTCATCCACCCATCCATCCATTCATTCATCTATCTCCATCCATCTGTCTACCCATCCATCTGTTCATCCATCCATCCCTTCATTCATTCATCTGTCTCCATCCTTCTGTCTACTCATCCATCCATTCATCCATCCATCTATCCATACATTCATCTTTCCCATCCATCCATCCATTCATCCATTCAATTATCTCTATCCATTTGTCTGCCCATCCATCTATCGACCCATTTCTCCATCTATCTGTCTATACATCCATCATTCATCCATTCATCTGCTTCCATTCATCTGCCCATCCATCCATCCATCTATGCATTCATCCTTTCATCTGTCCATATATCCATCTAACCATCTCTCTATCATCCATCTCCCCATCTGTCTCTCTGTTCATTTATTCATTCATTCATCTATTTCCATCCATCAGCCCATCCATCCATCCATCCATCCATCCGTGCATACTTTTATCTGTCCATCCATCCACCCATCCATCCATCTCTTCATCCATCTACCCATCCATCCATCCATCCCTCCATCCACCCATCTTTCCATCCTGTAGTCCATCCATCTATCCATCCATCCACTAGGCATGGACTGGCCCTGGATCAATGTCACACAACAGGTGGGTGGTGGGTGGAGGAATAAGAAAAATGCACTCACAGATATAGTGTTAATTGGAGACTACAGGGTCAGGTGCTGGCAGAAAGAGACACCAGGCATGGTGCCTATAGTATATGGATCCTCTTAACCCACCAGGCTGATATCACAAAATATCCCCCTCTGCCTGCTGGCTGCCAGTTAGTGAATTTGACGTGGAGCTACTGCAGGAATCTTAGTGGAGGGAGAAATCCCATGTGGCTGGGGGCAAGAATGAGGGTGCTAGGCAGGGCTTCTGAGAAGAGGGACATTTGAACTCAGCCTGAAAGCTGAGTACAGTCCATAAACCCAGGACTTATGGAAGGGGCTTTGTAAGGAGAGGGAATGACCATATGTCATCCCATTTCCTGCATCTCTGGGACAGCCTACTTACTATTCTCCTTCTTTCCCCATCCTTCAACTCAAGGGTGAGGGACAACAACTGCCATTGTCCCTCAGACTATGATCAGGAAAGTGAGGGCGGAAACCAGCTTATTTTACATTTCATTCCTTTTTAAATGATTATTAACTTTAATTATAGAAGCATGCATGAATACATCCTTGTCATAATGGGAGTAATGCAAATATTGCAGATAAGGCCAACGTACTCCTTTCTCACCAGTTCCCCTCTCACCCCAAAAGTGGGCATGGTTGATGGTGTAGAATGTTCCCTTCCACAGCTTTCTCTGTGCATTTCACATATTTATATGTGCACGTGTGTGCGAGTGTGTGGAAGCACTGATTGCAGTATATGGCATAGTACTAGGAAAAGCCATTGAGGTCCCTGGATGGCTCCGTGAGTTAAGCATCGGACTCTCGATTTTAGCTCAGGTTATGATCTCAGGGTTGTGAGCTCGAGCCCCACTTTGGACTCCATGCGGGGTGTCTGCTTCTCTCCCTCTGCCCTCCCCCCAGACTCTCTCTCTGTGTCATGAATAAATAAATAAATAAATCTTTTTTTAAAAAAGATTAACAAAGAAGTGGAATTACATTCCAAGTATTGTTTGCATCTTACTTTATTTTAAACTTATTTTCTTTTCCTGGAGTAACATTTCCTGGAGCTTCCTCTATAGAAGAACACATCTCATTCTTCTCCTTGCTGCTGTTGTGGACTGAGGTTCTGTAGTTCTTTTAGCCTCTCCCGTTTTGCTGTCAATTTGGGATGTTCTGAAATATTTGTTCACAAAGAGAGTGCTTCAGTGAGTGTTCTTGGAACCAGCTTCTCACGTCCTCTTGACATTGCCCCGTCATAGATTGGCATGACTATCCCTTTCCTGATGATTGCAGTGGAAAGAAGGCCCCCTCCCTGCCTACAGCTTGCAGCACTGGAGACCCAGGAGACCACACAGCCTGAATGTCAGCAGGAAGGGCCCACTCCCCATAGAAGGAGTCTTCTGACCTGGCCTTAATTCAGATTTGAGGTACTTCCCCAGTACCCACGATGTGCCAGACCCAGGGTGAGGAACAGAGCATGTTAGTGGCTCCATTCCTACCTCATGAGCTCTCAGTCCACCATGTGTTTGTATCAGTCTTGTGCTGGAGGTTTGAGGGAAGGATGAGGTGGGGTGGCTGCCCACGGGTCCTGGAATGAGTGGCTTCTACAGGAGCACAGAGACCTAGGGCAGGAGGGTACTGGTATCACCTGGCCCCTCCTGTGTAGCATCACTACAGCCCATGGCCAGCTCTAATGAGCTCACCTCTGCATGGCTTGGAGGCAGCCCTGCTTGGCCCTCCATGCCTCTGCTCTCCTCCGCCCCTCCTCTCCTCCAGGGCCGGAAAGCATCTCTAATTCCGGTGGGCACCACAGTCTGCAGCTCCTCCGCGGGCAAACTCGGCACAGGTGCCAACTGTTAGTGCACTCTCCCAGCTTCCATTTCCGCAGCTCAGCACCTGCAAGGCCCCCCATCAGAGTCGTGCCAACAAGAGGGGGCTGCGGCTGTGTGTGTGTGCGTGCCCGTGTGTGAGCCCACGTGCCCGGCTGCTGGAGCCTGTGGGAAGCCACGAGGGAAATTTCCAGCACAAAGACCGTATGCCTGAGAGCGAGGGGAATTGCTCAGCAAACTTCAGAAGCGATCAAAATGTCCTTTCCGTAAAGTCCCGGCTTAAAAAATGTTAGCAGGTGCGTATACAATAGCGAGTCAGTTGGGATGGATTACTATAGAATACCATTTCCGCTCATTCCGAATTATGAATTCAGGGCATAATTTTCTGTAAATTGTCATTCTTGTCTGGTAAGGAAGGCTAATTTTTTCCTCATATGGAAAAAAACCCACCACTATCCTGGGCCACTGCTCTTTAGATCAGGCTCTGCCAGCTTACCTCCCATGGGGACGGCAGGATGGGTGAAGCTGTGTCCCAGAGTGACTGTGGCCAGAGACACGGCAGGAGGCCTTTTCCTCCCCGGGTGACCAGGTTGCTGCCATGGGTTACTGAGACAGCTTGGGGGAAAGAAGAAAGACTCCTGATTATGGACGCTGGGCCTGCTTTGGAAGGAGGATGGGTAAAGAGGTTGGGCTGCTCTGGATGTGTGGCGTGAAGATGAGATGTAGGAAACCAGGAGAGAGGTTGCTGGCAAGGCACTGGAGGCATTCATTCATTCATTCATTAACTCATTCATTCATTCATTCATTCAACAAGGGTTTACTGAGTGCCTAAGGGCTGGGGGAGGGGCCCTCTTCCAAGCCATGTGGTCACAGCAATGCTAAGATTTTCTATTCCGGTGGAGAGAAGCAGCCAATCAACAAGGACAAAGACAAGCATCCATCTTAGCTGCAAAGGAGTGAAGGCAGAGGGACTGGTGGGGGCCCATCAGAGAAGGCTCTGGGATGAGGGTGACTGTGGGATTGAGCAACACAAAGAGGAGGAACCAGACATGACAGGTGAGTGGCCTTCCCACTGTGCTAAGCCACTGCGAGTATGAGGCCTGGAGGTCAAGAAAGCTGGGCTTGAGAGAATAGGGCAGGAAGCCTGGAACCCAGGGAGGAAGGGCGAGTGGAGAGGCTGGCCTGGGTTGGGGACAATTGAAGTGCATGAGAACTGGATAGTTTTGAGTGAGGGAGAGACGTGCCTGGTTGTTGCTAGAAGCTTCCTCAGACTGCCATGTAGTGGACTCTCAACAGAGATGCCATGGTAGGAGAGGGAGCCTCTGGGAGTCACTGCACTTCTGGTCCTTCATCCCGGCGCCCAAGGCCTCGGGGAGTGTGGGTGGCTCTGTGCCAGCTGCCACTTCTTCTCCTGATGGAACACAAGGAAGGACAGTCCTTCCAGAATAGCTAAGGCTGTTCGCTCTGTGTGATGGCTGGAGAATCCCGAGGGCGGGGGAAAGCAGGGGACTTACTCTAGTGTGGACCCGTATTTGTCCAGATTCATTCACATGAAAATGGTGGAAACCCAAGTCACCAGGCTCAAGTGAAACTTGAAAGAGTATCAACAAATTACTGGCCCTGGCTGTCAGAAAGTCTAGGGGTTTCAGTCATAGCTAGATCCAGGGGCTTAAACAATATCGACAGGAATCTTTTTTGCTTTGTCTCTACTTTCGTCTGTGCTGACTTCATTCTCAGGCAGAAGGTCCCCATGTGGTGGAAGAGATGCCGTTGGCACTTTCAGACTGAACCTCCTGTCAGCTGAGGAACAGTCTTTGCCCAAATGAGACTCCTTGTGGGAGTCCCAGAGGTAAGCCAGACCAAGAAGGAGGTGCCGTGGCTGAAGTTGGGGAAGTCCCTTCTGCTCACTGTCCTCTTTCCTTGAGACTTGGCAGTAGCTTCTGACAGAGCTCTGGCGACCACAGCTGTGCTCCCTGCCTCAGTGGTCACCCCCGCCCCCCCCCACTGTCTGTACTGGCTCCCTCTGGTGATGACCCTACAGTCCACACTGAGGGCTGGGCCAGAGTAGCTTTTGTCATCACACACACACCCTGCCTGGGGAACCGGCCTAAGCTACATGACATCCTCCTTCTTTGTGGGGGACCAAGATTGTGCAAAGGCCCTCATAGTCCCATGGTAGAGGAGGTGTAATAGGGGGAAGTCACTTTATCCGCCTCCCCTTGCCTCTGTCCTACTTCTGCCTGCGAGACGCCAAGAAGCCACTGTGCTCTTTTGAGTCAGACCAACGTGCTCATCTAGAATGCAGGCTCTGGGGACAGATGGCCTGAGGTGTTCGCTGTGTGACCTTGGATGGGCTCCTTAACCTTTCTGTGCTTCAGAATCCTCATCAGTGAGGTGGGGCTGCTGCTAGCGCTGCTGGAAAGCCCAACCGAAGTAACTCAGCAGGTGCCTGGGACGTAGCAGGTGCTCCCCACACACTAGCTCTGGTCTTCATCAGGTGTGATGGAGCGTGGGGCATGCCGGGCCGAGGTTTGGTGCCAGCTGATAGTAACCGACTCCAGCCATCTCAAACAACAAGGGCACCCGTGGAGATATCTGACTTCCCAAAGGACACTCCCTTCCTCACCGTAGCTCCTGCTTCAGACTCCCAGGCCCTGGGAACAGGTTTGTGATCAGCTATGCCTAGCACAGGCCCTGCCGTCTGGGTCCACCCAGGGTGGGTGCAATTAGGCCAGAGCCCACTCTCATCTCTGTGGTGTGAAAGGGCAGGAAGGGGCCCTCTTGACAAGATCCCTTGTCGAGACTATACCCATGAGGAAATTCTCCTAAAGGGACAGATTTCTGAAATAAGGGGGACACTGGAAACCTAGTTCCACACCTGTGCACTCTGGCTGTTAGGTTCACAAGTCATTTTTCATCCACTGCTCAGCTCCTGCTGGCACTGGCACACACACACGGTGGCCTGCAGGGAGGAGCGTCGTGGATGGGGCAGCCTGGGGCTTGGTTCCTCCGGGCACCGACCCTGAGAGTCTCATCTGTGCAACCTGGGGCTTGGGCCCAGGCTTTGGAGCCGTGAGACTGTCTGAGGTCCTGGGGTCCAATCAGCATCACACCTGGGGTCCCGGATCCACCTCCTCACCCTTCACTGAGCTCCAGGCTCCAGGCTGAGCGGCTCATCCTTGCCCTTGATGAAGGCACACCGCTTAAGGAGTATGCCCGCACGAGGAAGGGGAGAATACCCATCTTTCTCCTGGAGCGTTTAGCCTCTGGGGGACATGGCACTTAGGGTGACCCCCCCCTTTCCACCCACACACTGAGAATGTGACAGCAGCTGGATGCTGTGGGGGGCCCACACCATGTGCTCCAAGCATCGTTGGAAAAGGCCCCAGAGACACTGAAGGTGTTATTACTATTATTACTGACCATAAAATACTCGACAAATGATTGCGGATCTGAGGTGGAGAAGGAGTCTTCCTTCCTGGGGAGAGATTTGAGGGCTGGTTTAAGAGCCTTTTGGAGCCACTAGGCCCAGCAGAGGGAGCAGGCTCTGCAGAAGCCTTCAGGAGCAGAGCTGTTGGGGCTGGGAAGTCTTTGATTACCTACATCTGTTTTTATGGAAACTTCTGGGAGCTGCGGAGGGGAGAGGGAAGTGTAAACAGCCGGAGTCGGTGGCCTCCTCGCCAGATTGTTGGTGGGGCATGGGCCACACAGACCTGGCCTGGGCTCTGCAGCAGGGGCTGCTAAGTGTTCCGAGAGCAGAGAACAGAGTGCAGGATGGAACCCAGGAGAGGAATCAGGGCTTCATGCCCTTGCTTGTGCACAGCAAGAGAAAATAACCCTGGGAAGTGTGAATTCATTGGCTTGGTCATTGGTGCATGGTACTGCCCTAGCCTCCTAGTGGGCTGGGGGAATCCAAGGCCTGTCCATGGCAACAGAGGCCATACGGCCCATGAGCAGGGTGGGGGTCTACGCAGGCCCACTCCGCTGACGGAAGCCCTTCCTGCTGTTCTGCACCCAGGCTGCCCTGAACAGCACTCACTTCTGGCAGGTTTTGTCTGCAGCTGGCTGGGGAGCTGCCTGCCTGGCTCTGGGCTTCTCGCCCTCTGCGGTGGGGGCAGGGTGGTGGGTGGTGGGATGTTCTTATTTCTATTGCATCTTGTTGCTGCAGGAGAATGGGTCCTAGCCAGGGCTGTAGAACATACACACACACACACACACCACACACTGTTCAGCTCCAGAAAGGAAGTCTCAGGTGGATTGCTGAGGTCCAGCCAGTATAGTCCTGACATTCTCGTCAGGGTTGTTACACACAGTTGTGCATGTTGTGCACTGCACAACCAGGCCCAAAACCATGCTGCTTTCCATTTGCCATGCCATGAACCCTGGGATTGTACTAGATCAGAAGGGCACCTTTTGCAAAGGGCACCATGCCAGCTCTCAGAGACGTGGTTCTGGTGTTGTGGCTCCAACCGTACCCCAACACTGCAGTCACACCCGGTTATAGCCCCTGCCCCCACATACCAGCTCCTTCAGCTGGTTTTCCTCACCTCTCTGTGCTGTGGACTGCTGCCCACCCTTTGAAGCCCAAGCAAAAGACACTTTCCGCCAAGTCCTTTGTGTTTTTTTCTGGAAACAGTACCTCCTCCCCTCACTCCACCTCTGCTCACACACTTGCTCTTTTTGGGAAATGGCTTGTCCTCAGTCCATTCCCGTGGTCTGGCAGAGGCCACAGTCACCTTCCCTGCCCCCGCCCCCCATGATCCCTGAAGCAGTTGATTGGCCCCAGTTGGGCCCAGGACCCCAGCCAGGCCCCAGGAAGCTGTTCCCTGGGCTGTCCTGAACCCGCAGCTGGAAGGACAGATTGGTCCTTGTGTGAGCGGTAATGATAGAAGAGCCTCCAGGAGACTTGCTTCCTTCCCTGGTAGGGAGGTCAGCCTTAGAAAATATGAGAAATGCAAAGGCAGGCAGTCCTGACCCCTCAGGCTGTACCCTGGCCCAGAAATGTCTACTCTGCTCAGGGCCTGTCCCTGGACATTGCCCTCTCAGGCTCCGGAAATCATGCCTATCTACAGACTGGGGACAACTCAGGAGCCTGCAAGGGGTGTGGAGGGAAGGTGGGTCAAAGAGAAGAGCCCCACTTCTCCCACCCTGACAGCCTACTGTACCCCAACTCTCCTCCTTCCCTTTCAGATGGGCACAGACAAAAACAAACCATTGACAAGACCACACGGAATCTTCTTGCGAATTCCCAGGGCTATTGTCAGCCTTTCTCAGCCTATATCCAAGGGCTGGGCTGGAGCGTTCAGGAGTAGTGCTCCGGGTCCCGTGGACACGGGTGAGGCCTGTGCTGTAGGTGTCCAGGAGTGGGCGAGAAGCCTGAGGTGCCGGGGCTCAGGCCTCTAGAGCTGGGCCCAGGTGGGGTCAGGTGACGGTTCTGCCACCTGTGGCTGTGTGAGCTCATGCAGATCGCTTACCTCTCCCAGGCTCCGGGTCCCCTGACAAATGGGCAGGGGCAGGACTGGGTCGGGAGGAGGCAGACTAGTGTGGGAAAACACCAGGCACTCAGGCACACTGTCCTCTCCTTCTGGAGACAGGCACTGTTCTTTTGGCCCTCGGCTCGTTCCTGACCATATGCACCCTCCTCTTGCCTGCCACGATGCCTCGACCCTCCTGGGAGTAGTCCTCCTGTGCACCCGCCTCTTACCTAGGAGCCATAGGAGGACAAGGGGACGTCTCCCCTCTCTCAGCCCCCCGCGACACCCCACCCCTGCCCTGTGCAGGCGGAATTAGATGCAGCCTGCGGAAATTATAGGCTAAGCAATATGTTGAAAAGTGTCCAATTGTGTCTACAATGTAGCAGATGTCTGCACCGCCTCACACAGAAGAAGTGTCAGAACTTTGCTCAGTGGCAGCGGGAGCCTGTGAGGAGTCCCATGTGTTTTCAAAGGCTGCAAACCGGGGGGCTTCCCACCAGACACCCACTCTCCCACTGCAGAAGCTTGGCACCTCAGAGCCTAAAGGGCCTTCTCCTCCACTGACCACCCCCCCACCCCGATTCTCACAGCTCTTGGCATACAATCCAGCTCCTTCCCAGGGCTCCCGCACGGCCAGGGTCTGGCCACTCCAAACCTCTGCCTTCCAGAACTTGCTACACTCATTTTTACCAAAGGGTCTTTGCGTTGGCTGTTTCCCGTCGGGAGAGCTTGTCCCCAGGCGTTGCTATGACTGCCTCTTTCTCCTGGTCAGAACCCTTTCTGATTGAAACGAACTGCCCTCACCCCAGTCAGTCTGTCGCGCCCCCGCTCCCCGCTATGCTTTGGTTTCAGCAGCACCCTTCTTTCCACCTGCTTTCCGGGGTTCATCTGTGTATTGGCCATCGGTACCCTTGCAGCCAGATGTGGCCTCTCTGACAGCAAGGGCTGGCGCGCCCTTAGCACCCCCAGCTCAATAGTTGTCCACTGAGTGGAAGGGACCAAGACGCAAGCACCGCCACCCTCAGACAGGGAATCGGCTCTGGCACGGTGGGGGTGCAGCCTGGGCCCTCCACAGTTTCCTTCCTGTGCCTCTTGATCGCTGCCTCTTGGCAGAGGCCCAGGTGTCATTTAGCAACTCTGACCTGAGCAGGAACTGGGCTCTCTCTGTCCCTCCTGGCAGCTGGCCCACGGATACCTGTTTTCTACCCTAAAAAAGACCCTCAGCCCCACAGAGACATCTTCCCCACTTTCAATCTAAGTGGCTCATGGGGGGCTTTTCCCATGGTCCTCCCCCATTTCAAGGTGAGCCTGTGGTGAAGGCCTTGCTAGTCAGAGTTTTCCTATCCCCTGGATATAAGGTCAGCCCTGGACTGGTCCTGTGATGCAGCTTAGACCAACAAGGGCTTTCATTACCACTATCAGCATGTAGTTGGGGTTGTGATAAATGTTGCTATGAAGAAGGTTTGGATTTCATGAGAGCCTAAGGGGAGATTTGAGTGGTTGGGCATGGGGGAGGTAAGAGGGCAGTCAGGGAAGGCTTCCAGAGGAAGTGAGCTATGACTTAGGACCTGCAGGATGTATAGAAATTGCCTAGGAGAAGAGGAAGGGGAGTGAAGAGGATCTAGTTACAGAGAGAACAGTGTGCAAAGGCCCTGTAGCAGGTGTGAGCATATTCTAGAAACTAAAGGTGGGTGTGGCTGGGGTGTGGAGCCTAGGGAGGTAGAATAAGGAAAGGCTGAGGGTTGGGTGAGTCTAGACTCTGCAGAACCTTGTAAGCTGGTCTCTTGGAAGGCCCTGAGGTTTCAAGTGTGTGTGTTTGGTGGCACAGAAGATGTGATGTGTGTCTCGCTGGCTACTATGTGAAGACTTGTCTAAACCCCAGCTTTCAAAGAGGTAGGCCAAGACTGTTGTGGCCCTGAGGGTTCTTCTAGAAGCCCTGACTACCCTCCAAGACCACCGACCAAAAGATTCCTCCTGTCCTCTTTGGCTCCACCCTGTCCTGTCATCTCCTGGCCACCTTTCTGGATGATAGATGCCAGCCAGCTGGGCTCTTCACTGAGGACCCAGGACAGGGCCCTGGGCAGAGCTGGGATAGCGCCCCTTCTTCCACTACGGACACCTGCACACCCCCAGCCCCAGCACACCTCCGAGGCGTGGCTTCCACGTCTATCAGCTGGGGAAGGAATCCCACCAGGTGGTCCTTACTCAGGCCTGGGAGACCCAGGAGAATCACAGGGCCAAAATGTATGTGTAGGTGCTTTCGACTTCTCCTAGAATAGGAGGGGGGATGAAGAGAGGGAGTTGTGGGGAATGATGGGGATGAGGTTTTCTTGACCCAAGCCTGGGATGCCCAGAGGAGGAGGACCCACAGGGCAGGACAGGAAGGGCAGACCAGGGAAGGTGGCACAGAGGGCTCTCCCTGCAGGACATCCTTTGGAGCAGGGAGGCCACCCTTGTGAAGCATGCTGAGCAGGTCACTTTACCAGGCTCGTGTGACCCTCTTTCTGGATTCTAGGGGCTTTCACCCCCTTGCTGGAGTCCTAGGGCAGAGAACTGTATTGACACCTTGGGCGCAAGGGGATTTCATCTGAAGTCTCCAGCCTGTTTCTGCAATAGTGGAGGGATGTATGGTCGCTTCCTGACACGTTCTGGGTATGAAGTGCCTAGAGTTGTTGGAACGAATGACCACAAACGTGGTGGCCTTAGAACAACAGATTTACTCTGTCACACTTACAGAGATTATCAGCCTGCAGTTGAGCTGTCAATGGGGCCACACTCCCTCTGGGGGCTCCTGGGGGGCTCTTCCTTGCCTCTTCCAGTTTCTATTATCTCCCCAAATCCTTGGCATCCCTTGGCTTGTCATTGCATCATTTCCATTTTGGCTTCTGCCTTCTTCCCTATGTGTGTTTCCATGTTTCTGTCCAATCTCCCTCGCCTTATAGGGACACCAGTCATTGGATTGAGGACCCATCCTGCTCCAGGATGGCCAGGGATAAACTTCAGTACCTCTGCAATGACTCTACTTCCAAATGAGGTCACATTCATAGGTACGGGGTGGGGGGGATGGGTCTCTTTGAGGGACACAATTCAACCCGCAACATTCCCATCCAGAAATTTTCCATGTAGTTTGGGGAGGAGGTGAGGATAGCCTCGGTGTTTGCTAGAGAAGCTCTTATTACCCTTGAAACCTCATTACACAGAATCCACTAAAATTGGAAATGCACTACATGTGAGGCAGCATGCACACCTCTCAGTGCTCGTATGGAGGAACTCTCCCATGGGCACAAGGAGATGCCAAGGATGGACACTGTACCAGGCTCATGCCCGTGAGCTGTGGAAGACCAGCTAGACACACTCCAGGCCCCTGCCTGCAGGGTAGGAAGGAGCAGGGACACTTCTAGTCTGGAAAGCAGGGGACAAGGTGCAGTGTTCATGTGAGCCTCTTCCTCAGGCTCATATGTAGGTGGGCACATCGAAATCAGGCTGGGACAGACGTCCCCAAAGATGCCAGCATCAGGATAATGGGCAGGGAGAACTCTCCGTGGCTATGACATTTTTGTTTTGCCTGGAGAATGTCTTTACAAGTAATTTGATCCACTAGTCACAGATGACTTCCAGTTGGGACCGGAAGTCCCATATATCCTGGGCATCCTGAAATAGTCCTGAGGTCCAGGTCACCTCACTGTGGAGTCATGGGCCCCAGGTGGATGGAGGAGGGGTTTGGTTGAGAAGGGTTGGTAAGAGGGCCCAGCCAGACATAGCATAGCCACAGATCTGGCCTGGAGTTTGGGCCCTATTTGTCTCACGTGGGTCAGGTTCCAGCTGAATAGAGCACACACACCCTGAGGGGCAGAAAGGTCAAGACCTAAGCTTGGTTTGGGAAAGGAGGTCTACCCCTCCTGGTTTCTGAGTTCCCACAGTCCATAGCCATATAGGCCACTGCTCCAGAACATTTTGTCATCTACGGACAGTGGGATGGCCAACCTGGGTGGGACCTGGCCTGCTTTGGGTGGCTGCTGTGAGGAAGTGCCCCGCCTGATCCTGAAGGAATATCTGGAGACGATCAAATATGTCAACGCAACTTTTGATGACTTCGACACTTTAACTTCCCAGCTACTGGAAAAAAGATGGTGTAGATGTATGAATCAAGAATGCCTCATCTTTGGATTCCCTCTGGCTAATACCTAGTTTAATCTGGTTGCATGAAACACTGGGAAAGGAGCGCATCTGACAGGCCCGTAAGCAGAACTCCCAGTTATCCAGCACTTCTCAGTGTCCATGCTGTTGCAAATGGCGTCGTGACTCCAGGGACCTGCAGGCTCATGGAGCTTCTGCTGAATTACCAACAAGACATTTAAAAAAGTTCCACATATGTTCAGTAAGCTATTGCTTATATCCCTGGTCAGTTGGTTTTTGAAACTGGTCACACCATCCAGACCCCCTAGAGTTGTGCTAACGCAGCAGCCGTGGGTGCCCAGAGCCACTCCTTCAGGGAGACGTGTTCTCTTGTCCTCCCGACACTCCAGGATTATGAGTCGTGGCTGCTTCCCTGAAGGGACCTCAGGTATCTGTTGGACAAATGAAGACACACCGATTACGTGGCGATGAGTTCACTGATCCAACCATGAATAAGAATCAAGAGATGGCCTGAAACTGGCCTAATCCCAGCGTCCAGTTAGAGTGGAGAGGGGCCCGAGTGTGTGTAAGGGGTGAGTGTGCACGTGTGCATGTGTATGCGTGGAAGGGCCAGTGGGAGTTTGGGGTCTCAATGTGTGTGTGTGCAAGGGGGTCGTTGTTGGGGCTTGGTGTGTGTACACGTGGTCACTGTATTACCTCGGGCCACCAGGCCATGGCGCACAGAGTGAGTGGCTTAAACACCAGACATTGATGTCCCTGCAGTTCTGGAGGCTGGAACTCTGAGATCAGGCACATGGCTATCACCCATCTGACACGACCCTTTTGTCCCAGCTGGGATATGCATTGCTTTATTTTGTGTAAATTTAATTTTTGTGTCATGTGACTCTGGGTGCTTGTCCCACCTGCCTGTGAGAAAGTTTCTTCATTTTAGGGCTCCCCATCCTCTGTATCATGCAAAGTGCTCCGTGTCTTTATACACACTTTTGGGGGCACCCTCCAGTCTTAGGGTAGCTCTGGTTACATCGAGATGCTCCCTGCTGGCCTTGGGAGTCTCCACTGCTCCCCCCAGACATGGGGCTTTTGGAGCTCGGAGCCTCCAGGCTGAGGCCCAGCAGCACCCACTCTTCGATGAGGTCCTGACAGGTGCTGAGAAAGAAGCTGGGCTCCGGAATCTGAGTTCTCCAGGCTTGGGAACCTCCCCCTCTGCTTCCTGTGCCTGAGGCTGGGGCAGGGGAATAATTGGGTGTGGGGGCTGCAGGGGTGATGGGGCGGGTGCTGAGCTCAAAGGACACCCCACAGAAGCCCCTCAACAGCCCCCAGATGTCATGGCAGCTGTGTGGACTTCAGCAGGGACAAGAACACCCAATCTTTGTGTTTTCCCAGAGAAGCAGGGAATCTTCCATTTTTAATGTCATTTCTCCCAATGTTTAATCGCTGTCAACTATTTTGAACTCTTCTAAAACCCTGTTTAAAAAGCAACAGGTGGGCCCCAATCAAATGTAGCCTTGACTGGGTCTGAGTCCCGGAGGAGGAATTCAGCCTCGGGCCTGGGAACTCCAGGAGGTTTTGGTGGAAATCTATACTTGCTTAGGAAAGGATTTGTGGGGAGCATGGGGAGTAAGCAACTGAGACCCCCCCCCCACACACACACACACTCAGGAGCTTCCCTCCTGTCCCCAGGAGGGATCTGAGATGAAAGTCTTGGTGTGATTGTCATCCCAGTGTTGGTCCAGGTATGGCCATTGCTGAGCACACAGACCCCGGATCTGCCAACCCTCTGACCTCTCTGTGTCCTCTCCCTCACCACAGCTCAGCCGCAGAGATTGTGCCCTTCAAATGGCCTTACACTGAGCGCATGCCAGCTCTAGACCTTGCACCTGCTGTTCCTCTGCCTGGGACGCCCTTCCTCCAGAATGTCACATGACTAGTCCCTTCTCCACATGCAGGAGGCATTACCCCACAGAATGTGCTTCCCTGATCTCCCTCCATCCCCATCTATTGTGTACCTTGTTGTGTTATCTGCATAAGACCTACTGGTCTGGAAATGTGTCATGCTTGTTGTGACCTTCATGCCCCAGGAATATCAGTTCAGTGAATTCAGGGATCTTGGACTATCTGTTCACTTCTTTACCCCCTGTGCCTAGAATAGTGCCTTCTACATTGTACATACTCAGTAATTATGTGTTCTGTGAATGATGCATAACGGATGGATGGATGGATGGATGGATAGATGGATGGGTGAATGTAGATGGATGGATCACAGGTGGATATGTGGATGGATGGATGGATGGATGAATGGAGATGGATGGAGAGATAATGGATGGATCAAAGGTGGATGTATGGATGTATGGATGATTGGATGGATGGATGGATGAACGGAGATGGATGGACCAGAGGTGGATGGATGGATTGATGATAAGTGATAGATGGATGACGGATGATGGATGATAGATTGATGGGTAGATGAATGCATAGACAGGGATGAACGAACAGATGGACAGAGTTGGAGAGAGGAAGGCGAGTCCTGGGATGCAGGAGGGTCAGCTAGGTTGAGCTAGAAGCCACGGAAGCCATGTGCAGTGTTTCCAGGCTTGGGCTTGTGCTGGAAAGTAGGTATGTAAGTAGGTATGGAATGCTGTTGCTCAGAAGAGGTCCTCTGACCCTGGCTGCTTTCCTAGAGCTGAGGAGACAGCTGACCTTGGTGCCTGGGCCTTGGTCCGGTGCTACTCCTCCCTCACTAGGCGAGCTCAGGAACATCTCTGCTCCTTGGGCTCCAGCTCCTCCTCCATTGTCCATAAGTTACAGTCCCCAGGCTGCCTTCCTCAAACGGCAGAGGATGCATACAAGAGATCACATGTGTGGCCGCTCTGGCAAGCTCAAGGAGGGTATAGATAGTGACACATGTGTCTAAGGAGGCAAGGACATGTTTGCTCGTGATGGAATCACTTATGGCAAACCTTTAGAAATACCCTAAATGGTCAGCAATTGAAGCAATGGGTACCAGGCAGCCCCCATATGCTAGCCAGCCCCATGGCACTGTGTGGGTCTCAGAAAGGAGCCCCCTCTGAGCAGGCGAATTACAAGGAGACCCCCTGCCTCTAGGCTGACAGAGACTCATTTGGCCAGAGAGCAAGGCTGATTTCAGCCCTCACTCACCTGTATGTATGTGTGTGTGTGTGTGTGTGTGTGTGTGTGTGTGTATGCATTCATGTATGTATGTCTGTATCTATGTAAACACATTGGGATACAGATCCAGCAGTGACACCCCCCACATTGGGCTAAGAGTGCAGAGGTGAGGGGTACGGTGGGCCTTATGGCAGTTTTCATTTGTCCTGAGAGAACACCAGATTCAGGTTTCAAGCAAGAGCTTAAACAGTAAGAAAACATCATGGGCCATCCCCAGCCCAGGTCTTGGTACTTCTGGATCAGAGGAGAAAGCCGCGCCTTGTGGAATGTTCGGATAACACTACAAATGTCACTCCTTCCCCACCAATTGTCAGGGGGAATTCTGCAGAAGCCCATGAGGTTGGGGGCACTTAGTAGCTTCAGTGAGCTAACGGGAAGTTGGTGTGGAAGCCATAACAAGTTTGCTAGTATGATGCTTTGGGGAAAGAGGCTGTTGTTAAAAACACTTAGCAAAGTTGCTAAAAGTCACATTCATTATGGGGAGTTGAAAATCAATTATGTTGCTGGTGTGGAGTCACAACATTCCTGGGAGTCCAGGGAAGGAGGGCCTGAGTACTTACAGCCTTCCCCAAGCCAAGGCCCTTTGGACTGGAGTGTGGGGATAGCCGTGACCCAGTGAGCTTCTGGTACTCCTCCTATCCCCTCCTATCCCTCTACTGCCCTGGAGACATGGAGGGGCACCCCAAGCCCAGGCCCACTGTGGTCCACTCTGACCCTCCTTCCTTTCTTCTGTCCCTGTCCCTTCATTTATGCAACAGTGTACAAATGCATTCTGGGAAATAAAGGGGAGAGATTACCCCCAGGATGAAAGTTCTTTTTGACCAGTACCCAAACTTTGTATCAGTTTAATTTGTGCGCTTCCAGTTACTTTCCTCTTTTAGAGCAGGCTTTTCAACCTTGGCTCTACTGACCTTTGGGGCTGGGTGATTCTGGGTTGTGGGGACCGCCCCGAGATTTGTAGGATTTTTTTAGCGTTATGCCTGGCCTCTATCTGCTAGGAGCCGGTCATACCTCCTGCCTAGTCGTGATGACCAAAATATCTCCAGACACTGCTTCATGTCCAGTGGTGGGGTGGGTGGACAATATCACTTTCTGTGTGAACCTACCCAGTTCTATACCCAATTCCCAACATGTGAGTGTGTGTGGGTGGGGGTCCCCCAACAACGCGCAATGCTCCCACACCAGCCGAGTGCCCTGCCATTCAACCCAGCTCTGACACTACTTACTGGGAGACCAGAGTTGGATCCCATAGGTCAGGAGCTCGGGCCCACAAAGCTGGCGCGGCCCCTTCACCTTCAGAGGCCAGTCCCGAGTCGGTTGTCTCCTGCACTTTAACTTACTAGATCACTGGTTTATTACAAAAGGATATAACTCAGGAGCAGCCAGATGGAAGAGATGCACAGAATGAAGTTCAGGGAAGGGGATCAGAGTTCCCTCGTTTTCTCCCAGTCCGCCATGCCCCCCACATCTCCACGTGTCCACCAGCCCAAAAGCTTTCCTAACCCTGTTCTTTGGGTTTTTATGGTGGCTTCATTACATAGTTATGATGGATTAAATAACTGGCCATTGGGATTGGCTCAACCTCCAGCCCCTGTCCCCTCCCTGGAGGCTGGGGGGCAGGGTAGGGGGGCGCTGAAAGTTGCCCCCCTCACATCACAAGATTGGTGCCGCTTGGTAACCAGCTCCCATCCTTGGGTCACCTAGGGGCTTTCCCAAGATCACCTCCCTAATAGGAAAAAAGACACCTTCTAAGTTATCATCACTTGGAAACTCCAAGGGTTTTAGGAGCTCTCTGTGGAAAACTGGGACAGAGACCCAATATATATTCTTAGTATAAATCACAGTATCACAGAACCACTGCCCAGATGATCGGCAGTATTACTTTGTGGGATGGATTTGTTTAAAAAACCAAAAATAAATAAAAATAAGATTATAGTCTTACATATATATTTTTAAAGATTTTATTTATTTATTTGACAGAGAGAGAGAGAGAGACAGACAGAAAGGGAACACAAGCTGGGGGAGCAGGAGAGGGAGAAGCAGACTTTCCGCTGAGCAGGGAGCCCAATGTGGGATTCGATTCCAGGACCCCAGGGTCATGACCTGAGCTGAAGGCAGACGCTTACCGACTGAGCCACCCAGGCACCCCGGAATATAGTCTTATTATAATAGGCATCGTCATTCTTTATTCTCTAAGATTTCTCCAGGGTAGATATGAAGAATGGAACTGCTGTATCATAGAGCACATTTGCTTAAAATGCTCAAATACACCCCAATGTGCATCAGAACAGTCCCAGTTTATACTCCCACCGTTGACAGGGGGTGTACCTCCCCACCACCCTCTTCAACATGTGAGATTATCATACTTTTACATTTTTGTCAATTCTGTGGGTAAAACATGGTGTCCCCTTGTCCCATTCACTGGTATTTGTGCATTAATTTGTTGGCATGCTCCTCACGCCTGTCTGGCTCTCTACTGGATTCTCTGGAAACCAGAAACAGCTCCTGCCTACAGCGGGGGGGACAGAGAGGCCAGGCTCAAGGTCAGGGCCCACTGCTCAGAGGAGGTGGGGTGGGGAGGAGAGAGTGTCCAGGCAGAGGGAGCGGAGGCCCGGTCTGGCGGGCAGTGAAGCCTGGAGCATGGGGAGCCTGGGCCAGCTGAGCAGGGCAGAGTTTAGGGAACACTGGCAGACAGAGTTGGGGTCCTGAGGACCTGGCCACGGGAGCCTCCAAAGGGTCTTTGCCAAGGACATCAGGCACTCACAGAACCAGAGGGGGCATGTGTTGGAGCCACTCGTCATTGAGCGTCTGAACTGCCCACCATGCCCAGGTGAGTTTTCTGGGGCTCTTCCAACAAAGTACGGAAAACTGGGGGCTCAAAATGGTAGAAATGTGTCCTTTGTCAGTTGTGGAGGCTGGAAGTCCAAAAGCATGGTATCAGCGGGCCTGTATTCCTTCCTTGCCTTGTCCGGCTCCCATGGGGCTCACAGCTGGTGGCTGCATAGCTCCAGTCTCTGGTCTGGTCCGTGTTCCTGGGCCCTTCTCCATGTCTTCCCTATGGTCCCAGAAATAACGCTCAACACTGTTTGAGGCTGAACTCATCTCCAAGACCCTTTCAACAAGCCAGGTTACATGCACGGCTTCTAGGACGTGGCCTGTCTTTCTGGGGACCCACCATTCATCCCACGACAGTGCCCATCTGGCCCTGCTGTGGCCCAGTCCTTGTCCTCAGCCCCCTACTCTCCCGGATCAGCATCCCCCAGGAAAGCCTGGTGGGTGGCCCCTGTCCTGTCCACCTTCCAGAGGAGCAGCCACCCCCCAGAAGCTTTGGCTGCTTGTTGCCAGAGTTTCTGAATGTGATTAAGACAAGAAGCGCTCAGGATCTTTAAGTGAGATCTCTGGCTCGTATACAGGGCTCAGATAAATAAATGATCATTGACCAGCTGTGTCTCCATGGCCAGTTTGCCGTCTCCATTCTAGGCGGAGCATTGCACAGCCAGCCCTGCTCTCTCCCTCTGGTCCCGCTCAGCCCTCCCCAGACCCTGGTGAGCACTTTCTCCACATCCCCATCGGACTTCGGTCACGCCTGTGGGAAGGGTCTGTTGTTCTCATCTCAGACTAAGCCACAAATGCTTAGAGGGGAGGTCACCTGTCCAAGGTCAGGTCGGGTGGAGCTGGAATTTGAGCTCGGGCTGCTTGATTCCAAAGCTGATGGGTTTAAGAGCAAACACCGCAAGGCCGTTGAGAATTCCTTGGAACTTCCTAGCTGGATTATGGGCTCCATCTGTAACCCTGAACCACTTCCCTTAGGCATTTTGAGCCTTGGCCATCTGTTCACCATGGCTGAGTTCACCACCGGCAGTGTGGGGCTGATGCTCCCCAGCCCGCTCACCTCATGGGGAGGGTTCTTTGGGGGCGCCCAGGGCTACCATGCCAAGAAGGCACCTAGAACACCACCCCCCACCCCTGGGCTGTGCACAGAGAGAGGCAGCATCAGCATGCATGTGGGATAGCTCTGTTCCTGCTGTTCCTGTTACTAATCCAGGAGACCTCGAAGGGCCGCACCGACACTTTCTCATCCTCCTTGGCTAATTTTCGCAAACATCAGGCACAGTAGGGGAAAAGCTGCATTTTCAGATGTAAATTTCTGCTCTGAACCGCAGAAGCTTTAAAACCACCAGATGAAGTATAGAAAGTGCTTGACAATGTCTTTAAGACTCTCTCATTCTCTGGGTTAGAATATCACGCGTGAGTATATGTGTGTGTTGTGTGTTTTTTTAATCCTGCTATCGTGAGCAGCAGGTAGCAAAATGTTGATCTTTAATGTGTTAGTAAAACAGCATACATTTGAATATTGGCTTTTTCTGCCATCTGCACCAGTCGACACTGTTTTTCATACCAGCTTATTACATTTCTTGTACAAACATACTTTTGGGTGTCTCTGTTGATTTATGCTATAGTTGCTTTGGTATTTGTGTTAAAATAGCATTTTAAGACTTATAAAATATTGCTATTTATTCCTGCCTTGATTCTTTGCCACTCGACAAGCTCTGGAGCCGTGTATGGTTCCCGAGGACTGAGTTTTCCGTGGTGGTTGTGTTGGAGGGGGCAGGGGGCAGGAGGCAGGTGGGCCCGCGGGAACCCAGGTCTAGGGGTCACCACTGGACCTGCAGCGTCCGAGGTCATCAATGCCCCTGTGGAGGAGCCATGGAGTCTGTAGGGTTATTTTTAACTCCAAAGGAGAAAAATAAAAACAACATGGTGGGGGGGTCTTCACGAAGCTGGATTTGCTCAATTTAAAGAACTTTTATTCTTAAATTCTGTCTTCTTTCCCTTCCTCATGTCAAAATTTCCTTTCTTAGGTGAGCTGAAGAAGGTTTGGGATGCTAGCTTTTCGGTTTTTTTGTTTTCTCTCCGATAGCTTTCCTTGGCAAAATCATGAATGGTCCAGTTGGTTTGGGGGCTTAGCTTCAGTGGTCTGCAAACTCCACAACTCTGGGGCCCATGTGTGCAGAGCTGGGTGGGGGTTTGGGCTGGAGTGGGAGGTCTGGGAGAGGGGTCTGCACCTTCCAGGGGGAGGCTCTGTTGCGATGGAGGGAGCCTGCAGCCGGCTGGCGGGTAGATGAGGCATTCTGCCACTCTAAAAAAAGTCTGTGCAAACTGCTACAGATGGGAGGAAGAGCCGGTATTCAAATTGGAGGCTGTTTTGCTAACACGTTAAAGATTAACGTGTTTTTACTGGCTGCCACATACTAGAGCAAGATGAGTTGTCTTTTTAAAAAAGCAAGAGAAGGAAAAGAAAAAGAAGGAATAAGAAGAAGGCGACGAGGGAAGAGCAGCCTGTTTGGAACCAATGCTGGGGGGGTGGCGTGCACTGGGCAGCCCCCCCACCTCCTCTCGTCCCCACTGCCTGAGAGAGCCCAGCGTTCTGAAACCCAGCCCCCATCTCCAGCGTGCTTGCTCTTGCCCTTTTGCTCAGAGATATTCAGCCCACTTCGTGTCTTTATAGAGGCTATGCCTCCTTCCTTCTGGCTAGCAGATTCCAGTCCCCTTTCATTAAGGCACAGCCCAAGTGTCAGGACGAGAACTAAGATTTCTTATGTGTGGACATCTATGCTCAGCCCTTCCCTGTGATGTCCTGCTGAATCCCCCTGAGAAGCATCCAATTAGCCTCATTTGATACAAGGGGAAATTAAGGCACAGAGAGGGTCGTGACTTGTCCGAGGCCACACAGCTGAAAAGTGGGGTCTGAGTCCAGGCAGAGGGCGTCCAGAGTCAGTCTCTAACTCTTACAGCAAAGCTCAGATGCTCCCTTCTACCCCCAGCCTCTCACCCATGGCCAACAAGATCCCCTCTTCCTGGAGCTTCATGGCCAGCTCACATTCTTATCCCAAGGGTGGGGGGTGTAACTCTCATCTCTCCCATGACTTCCAGCCTGGCCCTAGGGACAGAGCCAAGGTTCTGTGGGTCTTCGTAAGTTGACATAGGGCTCTCTGCGAGGGATTTCATTTTAATTTTTGCAAAATGGGGCATGACCTCGGGACCTGGAGGGGGAGAGGCGGGGTTAACGCATAATAGGAGACAATGGCAGAAAGCCTGATAAACAGAACTGGAAGCTTCCATTGGGCCAGTGTGTGGGTGTGTGCGGAGGCTGTCCGGAGGCCTGGGGTCCAGTCCCAGCTGCTCTCCTTTTGAAGATGCTTCAGGTTGGCTCCCCGGAATAAGGACCGTCCTGAGCCATCTACTGACTGCGGCCCTCCTTAGGAGCGTCCCGGCCTGGCGCCTTCTGATGATCAGTGGTGGTAATTCAGCCGATCTCTCCCTGGGGCAGAGAGGTCCCTGGAAAGCTGGGGCCTGGGGTGTGCACCAGTTAAAGAAGGCCCTTCCAGTGGGGGAGAGGAAGGTGGGGTGGAGAGGTGGGTACTACCCCTGACTCATGGTCACCCCGGGATGCCCACTGAGGAGGAAGGCCCCTAACAAGCTCATCCTTGTGCCCTCCGCAAGTTAGGGCCTCCATCATTAGGGTCAGTGGTGGCTTCTAACACAGGCCAGGCCAGGACAGGGGGAACCCTAGCTGCCCTTTAATCTAGAGAAACAGAACCAGGACCAGCTCCCAAAGATTCAAGCACTCTGATATTTGTGAAAGTTCACCCCACCCAACCCCTGGGGGCAGCCCAGGTGGGAAGGTTTCTGGCAGGCAGCAAGAATGCTATGGAAACTGGCTGATCTGGCTAAGCCAGGCCCTTGCCACTCCCTCTGTGCATGGTCTTGTACAAGTTGGAGCCTTGGTTTCCTTATCTCTGTAATGGGCACACTGGTGATCTCCGAGATTACTGTGTTATGTGTCTGGACTCAGATTCCAATGAACACTGCTCCTTAGGGAGGTCCTGGCAGCACCCAAGGATGGTCTAAAAAGGAGTCTCCAGCTGTGGACACAAGAGGGTCATGTGAGGTAAGGACTCTGCAGGAGGAACCTGGAACCCCACATGAGCTCGCCCCAAAGCCTGGGATCGCAAAGCATCCCCCCACCTCCCCGTGATGCTCATCACTGGGGGCTTTTTATCCAACATTGGCCTCTTGTCTGAGACTCTGACCATCCCCTGCACCCATCAAGTTGTCTGCACACAGCTGGGGTTCAACATGTACTTGCTGAATGAGCCATGAACCCCAAGACTCATCCCAACCTGAGCCCCTGTGTACAGGACCCCCTGGGACCCCTTGTGGAGTCCACACCTCCACACCTCACCCCTCCCCAGGTCTCTGACCGAGCGGAGTTTGTGAACACACATGTCACAGGTCCTCACCGGGAGCAAGGACAGAAGCAGAGGCTGTAGACCACGTATCTCAGTATTTGTTTTCAACCAAGCTTTCAAAGGCCTAAACAAAATGTGTTCCACCTGCCTTGATGAACATGTCATTGAAAAGACTGGGAAGCCACGTTCTGCTTTAGAAATCCCTTACTCTTCAGAGCCCCACGCTGTATCATGGCAGCTGGGGGACTCCACCCCTGCCCCTTCCTCCCACCCACACTCCTTGTCTCCCCACCCTCTACTCTGCGCCGTCTTGTCCCACTTGTGCACAGGGACACCTCAGCCTGCACCCCAGTGCTGAGTCTCTTTCCCACAAACTCTGCGCCTCAGCTGTCCCCGGGGCCTAGGGCAGAGCTTTTCAATCTGAACACTATTGACACTGTAGGTCTAGTAATTCTTTGTTGTGGGGCCCACTGGTGTATTGCAGAATGCGAACACCCTACCTCTACCCACTAGAGGCCAGGAACACCCCTCCTCCAGTTGCGAAAACCAAAAATGTCCCTGGACATTGCCAAATGTTCCCTGGAGGAGGCAGAGTCACTCCCCCAACCCCTTAAGAAGCACTGACCTAGAGGTTCACAGTCCTGGGTTCTGCTTGGGCCCCAGAAACAGGCCTCGGGCTGTTTGGGCCTGGCATTCCAGGTTGCTAGGCACCCAGAGCGTGGTCAGGAAGGGACCCAGTCTTTGTGTGGGCACATCCCCTTGGCCAGGTCGGATTCTCACCCCGTGGGGAGGAACAGGCCCAGTGAAGGCTGTCTTCAGCCCACACTGTCTGCTTGCATCCCCCTAGAGACAGGGAGCCCACGGAGCCAGCGGCTTCTCTCATGGTTGACTCTGACCAGTTCAATGTGTTTTCAGAATGAAACTGAACCCCTCCCCTGTGTCCCACACCCCAGCGGCGAGCCCTGATCCTAGAGCATAAGGGCTCCTTCCTCCCCGAAGTCCCTGATTCCTACAGTTTGCCCCCAGGGGGGTGCGGGGCCTCTCCGGGCACCCAGAATAAGTCTTGGCAACACATGGGTGAACGATGCTTATTTTAATAGTTCCAAGTGCTTTGCATATGTACTTAGAGAAAAATAGCAAATCAGGCCTATGATGTCAGTGGTGTCTTAAGAAAGGATGGGAGTTTAGAAGTGTTGACTTCCTAGTGGCCAAAGATAGCACGATCTGAATATCAGGAATAATGGCTCCAGTGAATAGAAACAAATGAGCAGTGCTGAGGTCTGTTACTTTATAATGACACTTAAAAGGAAACCTGTGGGCACCTGGGGTGCTCAGTTTACCTTCTGACTCTTGGTTTTGGCTCAGGTCATGATCTCAGGGTTGTAGGATCGAGCCCCACGTCGGGCTCCGTGCTCAGCATGGAGTCTGCTTGAGATTCTCTCCCTCTCCCTCTGGTCCTCCCCTACCCTCTCTAAAGTAAATAAATCCTGAAAACAAATTTAAAAATTAAAAACAAAACAAAACAAAGGAAACCTCGTTGGTCACTCTCAGAGATGTTGACCCCTAGTGTCCCAGTTTTTGCCTGTTGCTCCTTCACTCAAAGAACTGTCCCACTTTGCGTGACTTGTTCATAATGAGTTATATGGTCACCTGCAGCTCTGCAGGATGCAGCTAACTATGCGGGATGCAGTTTTTGAAAACTGGTAGATAAAGCAAATGTATGAACATTATCCTACCTTTCTTCTCCAAGCTAGATGTCAGGGGAACCAAATAATTCTTGGCCTAAAGGGAGCACACCTAGCTTCACAGAGCAAATGAACTCAGGCGGAGAAGGCCCAGTCCCTCCTACTGGCAAGGACCAGAACAAGGGGGCTGGCCCCACGTGGGGGTTGCTGGGGTTGTATAAAGGGATACTCGCAGACATGGCAGATGCTGCTTTGTAGGAGACAGGAGTTCAGGGCCTTCTAGTATCTGCCTCCCCCACCGCCCCAGCTCCCCATGCTGAAGTTCACAGCTGTGTCCACTCTTGAATGTAAAGTAAGCCCAACATCTGGGCCCATGAAGTGTATGATGCAGAAGGGGAACAGGCTCAATAACAGAGCTATGTGTAAAATGGAGTGCTAGGTGTTCAGCCAGAGCAGCTGATGTGGGGCTACAGAGGAAGGACTGATTAAGAGAGCCAGTGCTTGATTTGGTTGCATTAACAGAAGCACAACCTCTGAGGTAAGGGAGGTGAAAGCTTTCTTCCTGCTAGGCTGTCCAAAGCACAGCTGAAGCTCTGGCCCTGTCTATGGAAGGATGCACAAAGTGTATCAAGGTCCTGACACTGTTCAAATGACGTCATGGACAAGGACCGAGGAAGCTGGAAGCCAGCCTTGCCCACCGCCTACCCCTGCCCAGTGGGGAGCCGAGTGAGTGGGACAGGAGGAGCTCCTTTGCTGGTCACTGAAACAGCCTGAGACCCCTCACCTGGGTGCTCTGGCCTTGCTGCCAGGGGGTGGGGGAGGCAAGAGAAGGGAAGCAGGTAGGGAGGCACCTCATTCCTCCAGTCCTCCTTGGGGGAGCTTCTGAATCTCCTGGGTTCATTTTGTAGGGCTGACATAATGACACACACAGTGGCTTAAACAACAGAAATGTATTTCCCCACATTTCTGCAGCCTAGAAGTCCAAGAGTGGGTGTCGGCAGGCTTGGTTCTACTGAGGTTTTTCCTTGGCATGGAGATGTCCTGTCTTCAAACAGCCTTCCTCATGTGTGTCAGAGTCCCGATCTCTTCTGGTGAGGACTCCGGTCATATTGCCTTCTGGCCCTGCAATGACCTCATTTAAATACAATTACCTCTTCAAAGACTGCTCCCAAATACAGTCCCATTCTGAGGTTCTGGGGGCATATGGATCCTAGAAGGGATGCAACTAGACCATAGCCCACCCACCCACCCCAACCCAGCCCAGGTACAGAGCTCAAGGGCAGTTGTCCTTCCACTTGCTCAAAAAGGGAGACCGTGTCCCCTGGGACTGCCCAGCCTGTGCCCTTCGTGTTCTTATACAACCCCAGCCCACCCTCAACCACGTCGCTGGAAACACACCGCTGGTCTCTCAATGGGTCCCAGTTGGTTAGAGGGACTGAGCCTGTCCTCGTGAATTTTCAGCTGTCATGTTTATGTCCCCAGAGTACCGGCAGCATCCTCGAGTGCATGCTCCTCCCCCACCCAATCGGTCTCTGTCTCTGGGTCATTTGTCTTCTCCACCCCATCAGGATCTGTCCCAGGACCCTGAGGAGTCCAGCTCCCAGCCCAGCCTCCCGCCTCTCAGTCCAGCATTGGGCATGCCCAGCTCTGGCTCCTCCTGGGCGCTGTGTGACTGTGGCTCAGCCCAGCAGAGGTTGCTGTCCCAGTCTGTCACAGCAGTGCCATCCCCTTGCTTCCCTATCTCCTCCACTTCCTGCCAGCCCAGAGCTCTGGGCAGAATCTGCGTGAAGATGCCCCTCCTCCAGGACCCCTGGGAACGAGAACCCCTTGTTGTGAGTGAGTGGGGTGAGTGGGGACCCGGTGTCAGATCCCCAGAACGGAGGTCCCCACATCCCTCAGCAGTGACCCAGGGAGTCCCCACATTGAGCACTGTAGAAGGAGGGCTATGTTTCATTTGTGCGACGTTTGTGGGCTTTTGAATTTTTTTTTTTTTTTTTTTTTTTAGTGTTCAAGCTGTCAAAAAAGTATGTTTGCCGAGTCTGCATATTTGTTTTGGATTGTTGTTCCCTAGAACAATACTGGAGGGGGTGGAAATGCCTGTTCTGCACAACCAGGAGGGTGGGCAGCGAGGGGGAGGGGGGCGCGGCTGGAGCTTCCAGGGTTGGCTGGCCTGGCTGTGTTCCTGGAGGCCAGCACCTGGGCTTGACCGATTCGGGAGCCCACAGCACGGCCCCCGGCCAGCAGCCTGCCCTTCTGTCCGGGCCTCATGGCACGGGTGTAATACGCGGCGGCGTGGAGCCTGGCGCTGTTCCTCCTTACAGCCCACCCAGCCTCCCGCAGGCAGAGCCTGATCTTGGCGATGGAGAGCTTGCTCTCTGGCTGTTCCGCTTGCACCAACTCCCCCCACTCTGTGTGGCAGCTGCGCCTAAGTGACACTTTGTGTCATCAATTGTCAAACGGATTATTGGCGGTACCAGACTGGGGAAAATAAAAGAAATAAAACCAGGTGCACGTTGATCCTAAGATGCACTGTGATTCCAGGGTATTAGAGGGTGGGAGAGAGAAATCTGGTAACAGTCTCTTTGCTCAAGGCTCTCTGGCTGCTGGGGGTGGCGCGGCCTCAGGACCATCTGCCTCCCCTTCCCCCAGAAGCCGGGGGGCAGAGGAGTGGGGATGGGAGGCAGGTGTGGTCCTCCTGGCCTTTAGAGGATCAGGCAGACAACCGGCCCCAAAACTGGGGAAGGGGCCAGACCTGGGGGGACACAGCACCCAGACCCTGTCCCCATGCTGGAGGTTGACTGAGTTGCTAGGAGGACAGCAGGCCTTCTGGGACAGCACCCCCACCCTGGGTCCTTCAACCCCTGTGAGGTGTGGTAGCCCGAGGCTCAATGAGGTCCTCACCTCCTGCTCCTGCTCCTGCTCCATTTGAATGGGAGGGAATTTTTAAAAGTCGGGGGGTGGGGTGGGGGGTGGCTTTAGCAGAATGGTGAGCGGATGTGAGGATGGCGGGGCAAGCAGAGGAGAAGTCAGAGGGTAGTTGAGGCAGCCTGTGGCCCTGCTCTGAGCTAATACATTTCCTTTATTGCATCCACGTCAGTTTCACTTGGCCTCCCTGCCTTATAACAGAAAGCAAGCCCCCAAGGATTCTGGAGTTGGCATCTCTTATACCCTCCAGATGCTCTTCCTGAATTTTACTGTAATGTTCTGCCTCAGTGTGCTCATCTGTGAAATGGGGACAATAGCAGCCCCTACGTCATAGGCTGCTTATAGTAATTTCAAGAGCCACTGCTCGGGAAGGGCCTCGGAAGAGTGCTTGGGGCCCAGGAGCTGTTATGTAAGTGCCTGCGGTTATTGCTGCTGGTCGATCACTGAAGCACCACGAGGCTGCTCATGCGTGCCTGTGACTCAGCCCCAGGGCAGCCACATCTGTCGCCAGCCACACCTCTGGCTCCAAAATACAGAGAAACCTCAGAACTAGGGCTGGTTTAAATTTCCAATAATTTATCAAGAATCAAGAGGCAGAGTTCCTCTGGGAAATATTGGTTCTTAGGTTTACAAAGTGTCTTGGTTGTCAATAGCCATAAAAATGACATGGTGTTGGGCCATATTTATTCTTAAGCTGGTCAGCAGATATTAGCGCATTTGCCTGTGTAAGTCGGCCAGCCCCTGGATTCCTCCGTGGCCCCCGGAATGCACTCCGAGCAGGGCATGAGTCGTCAGGACGTCCCAGCTGGGGCTGAGGACGCTGGGCTGAGATGGGGGCACCTGCCGGGTGCCTGGGGCATACAGGCGGGACCAGGGCAGGCTGTGGCCGGGTCGGGGCAGACCTTCCCACGGAACGGTCCCTGGGGCTGGGAGAGTCGTGAGAGAGGCCCGCTGGGTCTGACTGCTTGAGGGGGGCGCACCTGCGGGAAGGAGCCAGACTTCCCCTGGTGACTGAGAATGAGCCCATGTGAACCCTTCGAGGACCACCTGCTGAGAAGCAGCCCTAGTGTTCCGACCGTGACTCCTCCAGAGACACTCATTTTGTCTCCCAGACGCTGCCAACACGGAAGACCCTGTTCTCCCCATCTATACGGTCGGGTTCAACCCACACCCTTCTCTCTGAGCGGCTCTAGCACTGAGAGCACTGGGCATTTCTTCTTTCTTGTCCCAGAAAGAAAATGTAATCTCCTTGAGGCAGAGCCTGTGCTGGAGATCTCTTGGCCCTCAGAGCACCTAGGACAGAGCCGGCACACAGCCTGTCAGCGTGTCCCTGGTGGTGACAATTGCCACAACAGTGACTGTCACTATTTTCTGCCTGCCTGACTTGGTAAGTCCCTTTCCTCATGATCTCATTTAAACTTTGCTGGCTACGGGTGGCTTATACTCACTTTGGAGAGGCAGACACTCAGGCTTGGAGACACAACGTGGCTGGGACTGAAATCTGGGCCACCGTCCCACCCTGCTTGGCACATCCCTCTAGGGCTGTGTGCGAAAGGGGAGCACAAGCAGAGGGAACAGTTCCTGAAGTGACTTGGGTGATTCAGGAAAGGAGGGGTGGCTGTTTAGGAAAACGGGGTTTGGGTGCCAGCTTCAGTCCTCTCGTTGAGTGTAGACACAGCTCCAGACATCGTGGCCAGTTTCTGGATATTGATTTCTGCCTTGGGAGATACTGCGTTGTGCGAAATGCAGAAATCTTGCAAGCGTCTGTAAGCACCAATGGCACAGGGGAATGGACACAGTTGGCTTGTGGCCGGTATTGGCCAGTGAGTGACACTGAGGTCCACAGCTCCACGTGGCCCTTGTGAAAATAATTGGGCGTCCATCCCTGAGAGGGCAAGCAGGGTGTTTAAGTGCAAGAAAGGGAACCCAAGCAAGAGCAGCGTTTAGGGAGTCTGGGGGGAGGGCAGTGCTAGCTGGACACTGGGTGTCATAGACCAGGACCCATCGGGACCCATCAGAAGGACGCGAGGCTCCTTGCATGGGGGAAGCCTCACCTTCTCAGGTAGGTCCTGCCCACTCTCGACTGCCAGGTCGCTGATAAATCGTGAGTTCTTCCTCACTCATAGACACTCTCTGCGATTCCATTCCAAACATTTAACTTGCAGACTTGACAGAAAAGCTATAGATTTCCCCCCAAATATCCATTTGCCTTGCCATTTATCTACTTCGATCTGAGATACAGAACATGATGGGTGCCCGAGGTAAATCAAGCATTTCCTGTCTTCCGAAATGGGTTTGCAAACGCTTATTTCATGCCATTACCATTTTTC
This sequence comes from Mustela lutreola, assembly GCF_030435805.1. Classification (NCBI taxonomy): domain Eukaryota; kingdom Metazoa; phylum Chordata; class Mammalia; order Carnivora; family Mustelidae; genus Mustela; species Mustela lutreola. The sequence continues at coordinate 37,774,990 of NC_081305.1, read as the reverse complement.
TGTTTCTAACAGTAAATCAAAAAAGTATCGCCCATTCATCCACTTTAAAAGTAATGCCTTTCTTATGCGTAATTACACATACCCAGTGGAGATCTGTATGTGTGCACTGTAAATCTACTCCTTTAAAAGGTTTCCCCTTAAGTACATCGGTGACATAAATTGGTGTAGAGCAAATTTATTTATTTAATAGGTTTATTCTTTTAACTGGTCTGATAACCATTACTGTTCACTGTTTGGTTTGGGGGGAGGAGAGAGTTCATATTAATTTATCTGATTTATTTCCGTGGCAGATATTTATGTAAAAGGGTTCCTCTGGAAATGAGGGTGAATGTAATTTATTGGCTTTAGCACGTTTATTCTTAACTGGCCTTCAGGCAACCCGCGTGGTGTTCACAGAACCCGGGAGAGTTTCTTAAAATAATTGAAGAGGGAGATGCTACAGGCCAGTGGGCGAGAATTTTGGAAGCCTGCTTTCTGACAAAAGTTCTCCTAACTGCTAAATAAAAGAGCACAAGTTACAAAACCTGAGATGACTGGGGGTTGGGGGGGAGGAAGGAAGGAGAGAGAGAGAGAGAGAGAAAAGAAAGTGTCTCAATAATAACATCCCCAAAATGTTTTGGCAAATTGAAGAGAAAAGAGAATCTGCTAATCAGGCCCGTGTAAACTTGCTCGCTTTTGTAAATCTTGTTTGTAGCTCCTGATGGTGTTGGAGTGAAAGCAGACAGGCCCAGCTGGTGGAGGCGAGGGAGAGAAATGCTGAATTTTTAGCAGATCAGGGTTATTTTTAGGCCTTTAAGAGTATCTTTAGCTTCCCAGTAAATGAGTCCATCAGAAGACCGTATATGATATAAATCAGAATGTAAAAGTACGGAGCAGAAATCCGAGGGCCCCCTAACCCGGTGTGCATGGCAGGACCTCTGAGGCCTAGCACAGACCGGGACGGGCCAGCTCCCTACCCCCTCGCCGGGCCACCCAATCTGGCCCACAGTGGGGACGGCAGGGCCCCAGGCAGGCAGCTCACTGTCCTCTACTGCCTGCTCCTTCTCTGTCCTTGGTCAAGGGCCAAGGAGCCGGGACTGGAGGCCAGGAACAGGGACTGTCTAGGACCTGGGAGCCTGGGCCGTGGGGGACAGGACTGAGAGCTCCATGAGGGCCCGTGATCTAGAGCTTGCCTGGGAGGAAGCAGAGAAGGCTACACCATCAGGAATGAGTCTCTCTGGACAGGGAACGGGGGTGAGTCTCAGAGAATCTTTGGAATCTGAAAAGAATCTGAGGTCCTAAATCCTGCCAGCAGAGGCCCTGAGGCTGGTGATCAGAGGTGTCCCATTTGCTGGGCCCACATAATGATTCAGACCATCTGGTCATGCAGAACCAGGAGGCATATCAGAGCCTCCATTCTCTCCCCAAACTCCCAGGTCTGCCCTAGGAATGCAGCCCTTCGCCAGACACTGAGCAAAACAAGCAGACCTGATCCTCAAACACCTTTGTATCTGGTGACACTGACCATCCTGTTCAAGAGAAAGATCTCTGTAAGCCTGTGCTGGCTTTGCAGTGACACACGTTGATCAAACCGTGCTCAGTCCCTGCCCCCTAAGTAGGCTCCATGTCTGGGGCAGATGAACAGACTGATGGTGACAAGGTGGGATTATCCATGACACAAGTCAGCTGCTGTCAAGTGCTGGGGAAACCAGAGCACTTCTTCGAAACCTTCATCCAAACTCTTCTCCTTGGACCCTGAAGCTGGGCGCACAGTAGGTGTTTCCAATGTTTTGTTGAAAGTTGAGCGGCAGGCAGAGTCAGCGAGGCAGGCAGGGGGGGGGGGGGGCATCCCTGTGACACAAATGTGCCAAAAGGGACATGCTAAGAGCCACATAAAACCACCTGCAGAGCGGGCCCAGCCTCGGCTCGAGGACCCCAGCCACTACAGGTGGGGCCAGCCCCCATTCTGCTTCCAGTTGGCCCAGAACAAGGCTTGGTGACCTGCTGCTGTGCCTTCCTGCGCTGCTTCTACCTTCCCATAGCCGTCACTGCCCAGCATACTGGAGCCTTGGAGTCCTGTGCCTGATGACTGCTTAGGCCACAGAGCAGCTGGCTTCCTGTCCATGCTGTGAGGCAGATATTTATGTAAAAGTGTGCTGGGCTTTAAAGCTTTCAGCAGGTTCTGTTCTGTAAAGGTGTGCATCCAAACACCAGACGGGCTACAATGACCAGTAATGGAAAAGAAGACGTGTCTTGGTCCCTGTTCCTCCCAGGGCCTGAGCAGGAGCTGCTTTCAGGCCTGGGATGGTTAGATTATCATGTAAAGTCGGAGAATTGACAAGACTCCCAGGGTCTTGCCCTGTCCTTCTGAGGATGTAAGGGGATGTTCTGGGTAAGAAATAACAAACGCCTAACTCGACGATTCTGCAGTGCCTTATTGTTTGTTTCCTTTAAATATCTGCTTTCTTATGGGATTGGGAGGGAGACAAACCATAAGTGACTCTTAATCTCACAAAACAAACTGAGGGTTGCTGGGGGGAGGGGGGTTGGGAGAATGGGGGACATGGACATTGGGGAGGGTATGTGCTATGGTGAGTGCTGTGAAGTGTGTAAACCTGGCGATTCACAGACCTGTACCCCTGGGGATAAAAATATAGTATACGTTTATAAAAAAAAAAATTTAAAAAAATAAATATCTGCTTTCTTGTCTGAACAACAGTGCTGAAAATGCGTGGGTCTTGTTTTTGGGACCGCCTCGAGGCGCTGGCCCAGCCTCGGCCTCTGGTTCCCCTGGTGGCAGGTGTGGGTATCCTCTCTGCTCTGAGAGCCCTTGTTGGGGGGCTCAGCAGAGGGCCAGAGAGCCCTGTGGGAGAGACCCAGCGGGGGCCCCCCAGGAACCCCAGAATCACTCCCATCCTCTGTACCTTTGCCCTGGCTGTTCCCTCGGCTCTTTCCTCTTCCCCAGACCCTCCGGGGTCTCCTGTCACGTGCTGCTGAGTACAGATGTCACCTCCTCAGGGAGATCTTCCTTGGACCACCGCTTCAAAGTGCCCTGCTTCCCAGCCTCTCACCTCACTTTACTTTTTCTGTGCCTGTACTGTTGTCTGAATTGTTCCATCTGTTGGCCACCTCCCCCAGGCAGAGTGTAGGCTCTGTGACAGCAGCAACCTCTCTGTGCGCCAATGGCTCAGACCCATGGTGGGAACAGGGCCCCATGGCCACGGCAGGAGCCTTGGTAGATGTCTGTGGAGCGAAGGAGAGGCTTGCTGCAGAGATCGGCCTTGATGTGCACGTGGCTGGGACAGAAAAGCGGGACTCTGGGCTGTGGGATCCTCCCCATCCCTAGGCCTCTCCCCCTGAGAGATGCTGATCTAGTTCCTGGGGTGTACGTGTTGGCTGGAGGGTGAGTTTTAAAATTATTGATCTCACTCTGTTTGCCTTAATTCTCCAGTTAGGTCACGGAGGACCGGCCAGAGCCATAAGGACTCCTCTCCTGCTCCAAGTCTTTGTGGTGCCTGCCAGCCCCTGCTTTGCTGTCTGGCCGCCTCTGGTCTCTTCTCCTTCCCTGCCCAGCATTGCTCGGAGCCCCCCAGCTTTCCTTTGAGGAACCATCTCTCTCCTCTCTCAGACGCTGCCCTGTGGGGACGGCCTGTGATCACGTCCCAACCTTCTGCCACGGAGGAGGCTTGCAAGTGGCCTGGTTCCACCCAGCAAGGGGAGGACCCTGGGATTTGAGCCACAGCTGTGGCTTCTAGGCCGGAGGAGAGAGGCCCTGGATCGGGCCGGCCCTGAAGCGAGCCTCAGCCATGGGCTTTTCAGTTATGAACGTGAATTTCCTTCCATGCTGAGGCCAGTGTGACTTGCCCCTTCTGCCCCCACGCTCTCGGGAGGCCCCTGATGGATACGTGCCTGCCCTCAGCCCGTGTTCTATGCAGACATCTTTCCCTGTGTCCGCAGAGCTCGAGGTGGTCTTGGCCATTCCCTACGAAAGAGAGGGCCCTCCCCGCATGTGTGCAAAGGCATTCAGCACCTGAGAACTCCAGTGGCCTTAGTCACCCACTTTGGCCGATGGCGGGACCTTGCCAGACCACGTACATAGCGGTATGGATGTCCCTGAGAACCACATAGGGGGCCAAGGAGAGATGGGGGGGGACCCATGACAAAATAAGGGTGTGTGGGGGCTGGCGGGAGGTGGAGTTGGGGGCCCTCTGAGCCCTCTGGCCCGGGACGCTTGCCCTGCTGCCCCCTACTACACTAGTCAGCCGGGTTATCAGGGTGGCCCCGGGAGAGACAAATGTGACAGAGATGCCAACAATTAGGTTTGTAAGCTCCCTGTGTCAATTTGCTCTGAAAGCAGCGAGCACGTCTTTGTCAGGGTAGAAGCTCATCTTCGCACTCGGAAGCTGTGGAGGGTAAGCATTTTAAGCTGCAAATATTGTTATTCATAATAGGTTGGCAAATATTTTCAGATTAAGCTAAGTGCCAAACTCTGGAATTATGACAGTGAATCCTTCAGCTTTCCGTGCTCATTCTTCTTGCCTTGTTCTTAGGCCGGGAGCCCCTCAGAGCAGGTAGCCACTGTCCCTCGGGGCCGCGAGGTCTGACCTTCCCCCACAGCAGGCGTCTCTGTCCCACTTCCCAGCCCAGACAGGGTCTGTGTGCTCAGGGACGTCTCTGGGGATGGGCCGTTCATCCCTTCAAAGGCACAGCGCATTCCAGGCAGGCCTGTTCTGAGTCCCAGAAGATGCTCTGGGTTACGTAACCCACTCTACCAGTGCCGTGTTTCACTGTGCTGACAGCCCTCCGTGTGTGTTTACCGGGTGCCTGGCCCCTTTGCCAGGACTCAGAAGAGAAGGAAGGAAAGGTGACCCCTGCTCGGGGGAGCTCATCTCCGTTCCTGGGAAGTAGGCGAGAGCACACACAGCTCTTGTGTCAGACAGAAGAGGGGCACTGGGGTGCTGGGGGAGCTCAGAGGGAGGAAGTGGGGCCACTGGGGGCGGCTGCGGAGGTCGGACACAACATGAATCTGCAGGGTCGGGGTGATGGGGGGCTGCTTTGCGGTTGCTGGGCCCTCCGCACAGACATGCACCCGCAGAAGCATCCTTTTGTCCAGGGTGGAGCATGCTTGAGTGGCCACACAGGCTGGGGGGAGGAAGTTTGGGGCCCTCTATGTTCAACAAGCAGGTCGTGAAGGCCAGGCCTCCTCTTACCATGGTAATCCACTGCTGCTTTCTTTGGGGGGGCTCCCTGTGTGCAGCCCAGCCATCCTGGCTGCCTCCCATCCCCTGGGTCCCTCCCTGACCTGATCGGATGGTGTGTACTCCATGCAGGGGACCCTCCGCCCCCACCTGCTGCCCTCCAGCCTCCCTTCCCAGAGCACTGCAGCTTCATCTGCCCTGGGGCTCCGGCTGAGCCCTGGGAGTCATTCCCGACACCCCTTTTCTGCTGTGCCCACATGCAAAGTGTGATCAGTGGGGTCCTGCCATCGCGTGTGTCTCACAGCCGGCTCCTGGCTGCCACTCTGCTCCAAGCCTCCGCTCCTAGCCTCCGGTCTTAGCTCCGGATGCTGCACAGATATGCCACAGAGTGGGTGGTGTATGCAACGAAAATTTATTTTCTCCCAGTTCTGGAGGCTGGCAGTCTGAGCTGAGGGTGCTGGCGCGGTCAGGTTCTGGTGGGAGCTCTCTTTCTGGCCCGCAGAATCTGCCTTCTCCCTGTCCTCACACCTCCGAGGGAGGGGAGCACTCTGGTGTCCGCTCTGATAAGAACACGAATCCCCTCACGAGGGGCCCACCCTTGTGACCTCATCCAACCCCAGTCACCTCCAAGGGCCCCCCCCTCCTAATACATCATTTTGGGCATTAAAGCCTCAATATATGAAACGGGGTGGGTACAGACGTTCGTTCCGTCCACGACACCTCCTCCCAGACTCCTTTACTCTGCAGTCCCTGCTCCTCACTCGAGGCCCCGGTTTAAAAGTCAGTCTGATCCGCTTTCCTGCAGGCCCTGACCTGTCCCCCCCCACCCCCCGCCTAGTGGCCTCCTGTAGTATCAAGGACGAAGCCCCATGACCTAGTGGGTCCAGAAGGCCCTGCAGGCCCGGCCTGCTCTCTCCTGCCCCAGCTGCTCCTGTCTCCCCCTCACCCCCAGGACACGGAGGCACAAAGTGTTTAAGGGACTTGAGATAGCCACACAGCCACAGTAACAGAATGTAATGAGGCCCTGATTTTTCCTCCCTTCCCCCGTTCCCCAGGCCCTGACTCTACAACCCCGAGAGGCAGCCCTTCACCCCGTTCTGCAGGCTGCTGCCCTGCCCCTCCCCCAGCCGTCTTCCACCTCTCGTGGACAATTTCCCTACCTCTTCCCATACCTTCAAAGCTCTCTCCTGTGTGCAGTCCCTTTAGGACCCTATGAGACAGGCACCTAATCAAATAAACCCTGTGAGCTAATGGGGGACGGGACTGCCTGAGCAGGTCACACTCTTGTCTTTAACTGGCACTGGGGGTAGGGGGGCGGCTAGTGGGTCTCAATGGAGGACCAGCGCAATGGTGGGGTTCGGGGTAACACATCAGACCCAACTAAATGGTGGTGGTCTGTGAGCAAAAGGTATTTTACTAGGAACTCCTTGTAGTCTAAAGTTGATCTTGGTTACTCAAAGCAAAATAATGAAAGGGGAGGGGCACCTGGGTGGCTCAGTGGGTTAAGCCGCTGCCTTCGGCTCAGGTCATGATCTCAGGGTCCTGGGATCGAGTCCCGCATCGGGCTCTCTGCTCAGCAGGGAGCCTGCTTCCTCCTCTGCCTCTCTGCCTCTCTGCCTCCCTGTGATCTCTCTCTGTCAAATAAAAAAAAAAATAATAAAATAATAATGAAAGGGGCCTTCTTTACCCCTCAATCAAAGTACGTATTAGGAAAGAGGATCCAGTGACAGGACTGGCCTTGGCCTCAATATGCCCACGTCCCCAGTGGGACTCTGGGAGGCGGGGCTGGGCGTCAGAGCAGCCCCGTTGGCTGGACCCCTGGAAGCCTGGACCTAAAGGGCACCGGATGTGTGCAGACTGGCACAGAGGCGGAGCCTGTGGGTCGGGGGGAACAGGGCAGGTGGAGTGAAACCGACCTCGTCAATGACTCAGCTCAACAAGGCAACCAGCTGTGTGACTGTGTGACTCCCAGTCTGAGCTTCATTTTCACCCCATCTGAACAAGAGTGAGAGATGGCAGCAAGAGGACACTGCTGCCCAGTCTCCAGGACCCCCACAGTTTACTTCCCAGCTGAGCAAGACCGCCCTTGAGAGTACATCTGTGACAGGTGCCCGGTGCAACAGGAGCCTCGGGGCTCTGGGTGAGAGGCCTCTCTGGCCACCTGCTTGGCAGCATGCATAAAAAAGAAAGAGGAGGCCAGTTGGGAGGGGGCCTGGCCAGCCTGGGGCACATAGGAGGGCAGCCTTGGAGCCTAGTCTGCAGTCGTGTTAGCTGTCGTGCCCAGGACTATTTCCAGGGACACTGGGGTCCGTGGGGATGCACCCAGAGCAGGTAAACTTCCTGTTACCTGGAGGTCTGGCTTCTTGGGCAGGTCTGTGTCCCAGAGAAAGGATACTGGCCACACAAACAAGAGGATCCTGGTCTGTGAGACGGTTTTTCTCTTGCTACCCAAGGGGAACTTGACCCTGTGCAACACACCCTGGGCTCATGTGCGGGGTGCTGAGCTTGAGGGAGTCAGCCACATGTAGACACTGGGGTGCCCATAGGAATCTCACCTAGGTGCTTGGCTGAGCTCAGAACCGGCAGGCTCAGCAGAAGAAGCCAACTGGAGAGTGTGTTCCTGGGAGCCAGGAGGCTAAAAGGACGCAGTGATGGGGACAATCCCAGGTCAAAGGATGGAGGACATTGAGGTGTCCTTTCTGAGCAGGGAAGCTGGAAGGGACCACTGTGGCGTAAGTCTGGGAAGAAAGATGGGGGCCTCTGCCTATCCCCGGTCCCTGCAGTCCCCTGAGAATGAGAACCTCAGCAGGTCCCCAGGCTCCAGGAAAAGGAACATGGAGGACAGAAGGGGCAGGAAGCCTGGGATGGATGTGTAGATCAGAAGGCAGCCCGTGGCGGGGCCGAAGGGATCCCGGATTGCCTCGTGGAAGGGGCCTGTGGGTCCAGAAGGGGCCAAGGTGATGTGAACATATTATTCTCCATAGAGAACCGGGAGGAATGGGGGCTGGAGGTGGTACTTGGTAAAATGCACCGAGTTTACATTTTCCATCAGTGAGAGGCGATGCTGCCCAGAAGTGCTGGGAGACATAAAGCTCACAGCCCCGAGCTGGCAAAACCACAGTCAATGATCCTCCTGGGCTCCAAGTTCAAGTGCTGAATCGACCTAAAACAAATCCTCCAAATCCTCCCCTTGTTTAAGACTTATTTTTTTAGAGCAGTTTTAGGTTTACAACAAAAGTGACTGATGGCTAGAAATTTGCTGGTTACGCCCTGCCCCTGCCTGGTGCACCACCTCCCGCTCCCACGCCCACCGCTGCCAGCCGGCCCCCACCGCAGTGGTGCGTTTGTCACTCTGAATGAGGCTGGCGCAGCGTCCTCCCCAGCATCACCGTCTCCGGTTCGCTCTCGGAGCTGTGTGTTCGATGGGTTTTGAAAATGTGTAATGACTGCATCCATTATTATGGTCTCGTACAAGGTATCTGTCCTCTGTGCCCTACCTAGTCATCCCTCCCCGACCTCCCTTTTTAAAAACCACTTTTTCAAAGACCCCAACCTTCACCTAACACTCACTGTCTTGAGTGTTAGGAATTGAGGAACTCCCAGGAAGCAGGCAGGAGGATTTTGACTCCAGGGGTAGAACCATTTACCAGAGAAGCTGCTGGTCTTTGACAAATTTCTCTCTCTCTCTCCTCCAGCAGACCTCATGGGGTCCCTGAATCCATAGAACTAGGAAACCTGGTGAATGCCAAGCTTCCTGCCAATTCTGCAGAAGAAAAGTCTCCACCGTCCCACACAGTCCCATGGCTTCCTCTGCTTAGACAGCACGAGAGCGGGCAGGGACCTTCCCCTCCCCCCAAACTTCTGCCCCCCACTGCTATGACAGGCACAGAGGAAGGGGAAACAGAGACCCCCTCTGTGTACACTGATGACCCAAACTTCATTTTCTTTTTGACAACAGAATTTCTCCCCGCCCAGCATGTCAGCACCTTGTTCTGACGATAGCACGTCCACCAGTAAAGAGGAGATGGGAAGCAAATTGTTGATGAAGTGAGGCTGAAAATCCTGACGAAGACCAAGGACTTCATGAAGTTGATGAAAATAGTGTTGGAAAGTTTCTGGGATCATGTGGAAAGCCCTGAGCCTCTGGCCAAGTTAGATCAGATAAGGATCAAAAGAAAGAAAATCGACAAAAATGTTGACTTGTAGGAGTTCAAAGGAGAATGATTCGAATATCAAATAGTTGAAGCCTCACATGTTTTTAGAAGAATGATAGTTTTGTGATTACCCTGTGGAAGTCATAAGTAACCTGTCATCATGCCCTTTTGCCAGAAAAGCGTTCCCCCCTAAAAATAAAAGTTATGAATAACAATACGAAAGTTATAAATAAAATATGATGAAATAAAATAAGTAACTTATAAATAGAAAATAGTTGATTCACTCTTTGTCCTAAGATTTAGAACAAAGTGCCCATAATAATCTATATTTTAGTTAAATTTAGTAAAACATTGAGAAAAACCTTATTTTCAATAGTTGACAGGTTCAATTTTGAAGACAATAACCAAATTGTATTTTGTATCCATTTTAAGTGGCTTCTGTTTGGGGCTTTTTGTCTAGTTCTGAGTGAACAAAGATGTCCCAGAGAGTCAGATCTGTTGTTTCTTTTTCTTTTGATTTTTTAAAAAGATTTTATTTATTTATTTGTCAGAGAAAGCGAGCGGGCGTAGCAGGCAGAAGGAGAAGCAGGCTCCCCACTGAGCAAGGAGCCTAATGCGGGGCTTGATCCCAGGACCCTGGGATCATGACTTGAGCTGAAGGCAGATACTTAACTGACTGAGCCACCCAGGTGCTGCCTGTTTTGGATTTTAATGAAAATTATCATTTATAACTCATCATATTGGTAACAAAATTATTAATATATTTATTTCTAAATTTTATTTTGAAATTATCTTAAACCTATATAAAAGTTGCAAATAGAATGAACTCCTGTGTATCTGTCCCTCACTCAGATTATCCAAATGTTTTCATGTTACCACATCTGTCTTATCATTCTCTCTTAACTGATAGATAGATAGAAATAGATGTATAATTTCTTTCCTAAAACATTTGAGAATAAGTTGCAGATCTTCCCCTTTCTTTTTACATATTTTTGTGTATATTTTCTAAAAACAGAGACATTCTCTTATACAACCACAGTTCAATTATCAAAATCAGGAATAACTGCTGATATAATAGTGTCATCTAATCTATAGATCTTGTTCAAATTATACTGTAAGTTGCTCTTTTTGACCCTGTGCGACCTACTGATATCTTGGGAGAAGTTCCAAAGAGATAGAAATCCACTCATGTATTCATCCAACCAACCAACCAACCAACCAACCAACTAACTAAGCAACTAACTAACTAACTTTACTGACCCCTTGCCATGTGCCAGGGAACATGCAGGGGTTGGAAACTAGAAAGGGATTCTACATAGACCCTGTCCTCAAAATTTTATTAGGGGTGCCTGGGTGGCTCAGTGGGTTAAGCCTCTGCCTTCAGCTCAGGTCATAATCTCAGGGTCCTGGGATTGAGCCCCACATCAGGCTCTCTGCTCAATGGGGAGTCTGCTTTCCCCTCTCTCTCTGCCTGCCTCTCTGCCTAGTTGTGATCTCTCTCTCTTTCTCTGTGTGTCAAATAAATAAAAAAAAATTAAATTAAAATCTTTAAAAATGATTTTATTAAACTAAGAACCAAAATGTCACAAATAAAATAACACCTCAGTACTATCTATCACAATATGGTCTGAAGAGCACAATGGTGCCCCATTATGACATTAGGCCAAGTGGATCTGGTAAGCAGTAAGTGACAAGCACTGGACGTTATAATAAGAAGATGCTTGCGTGCCAATGGTAGAAGGTATACCCTAGAAATATTCAGGGGACTGCCATATTGGCAAGTTTTTTAGAGGTTCCAGTGGCCTGGGACATGGCAGGCTTCCCTTCTAAGGTAAAACACGAACAGTGACAATGTTGTATCATCTCCTACTGAGAAAGAAGCATAGTGCTGGGTGCATTCCTGGGATTCTAGGAGCAACATACTTGGTAATATTTCTCCTAATCCATTACTCAGATGACTTGGAAGTTTGCCATTTTTGTGGGATTCCAGAGCAAGGGAGGGCTATCCAGAAATCTGCCCTTCTACTAAGGTTATGTGCCCTGGATGAACCAATGGTGATAGACTCAGTATCCACTATGATGGAGAAGGGTTCCGCCGTATTGAGTCTCTGGAAAGCCCCAGTGGAAGAGTCACCATATTGACCTTCAGCATTCTGGAGAAGGACCGACCATTCCTTCTGCTGCCGATAACTATTCAGTTTGAAAACGAGGTCCTGTTGTGCAACTGGGTCTGGTAGAGACTTAGTACCCATTCATGGGAGAGCAGTGACAGTGCTATTGGGCTAACCGTAATGAGCTGGCAATGGTCAGAGTCATCAAGCCATTGATTGGGAGGGCATAGTAGCAATCTATCATGCGATGAAAATGGCATATTTGGGATCAGGCCCAAGGAAGTCTAGTAGGAACATATAACTTATGTGAACAGGTGGCCTAGACACTTAGATCATCTATCTCTGATGCAATGACATTTCTCCCTCAGCTCACACTTGTAGCGTGCTATGGTCGGAATGCTTGTGCCCCCCCCCCCCAGTTCATATATTGAATTCCTAACCTCTAAAGAGGATGGTATTAGTAGGTGGGGGCTTTGGGAGGCCATGAGGATGGGCTCTCATAAATGGGATTAGTCCTCTTGTAAAAGAACCCCCAGAGAGCTCCATAGCCCTTTCCACCATGTAGGGACACAAGGAGAAGTTGACGGTCTGCCACCTGGACAAGACTGTCACAAGACACCGGAACTTCTGGCACCATGAGCCTGGACTTCGCAGCCTTCAGAACTATGAGAAATAAAGACTGGCTCTGATGTTTTGTTATAGCAATCCCAAAGGACTAAGATACGGTCTTGTGGGCACATGGTGGGGTGGGGGAATGAGTGTGCCTGTGTCCCACTGATGGAGGAGGAGAAAACTTGGACCTGGTTTAATATGTGGGCGTTAAGTAAAAATAAACGATTGCCCCCAGGCTGGGACAACAGTGGCACTCACCTTGGGTGAAAAAATTTTCAGTAGTGAATATAAATCTTACTGTAATATTTAAAAAGTCAAAATTAATGCAAAAAAATCCATGATAAGTAAAATACCAAAATTTGCAATAAACACAGGATCAATAACAGAACTGTGTTGGGCTATTTTGGACCTTGATGCAAAAGGAAAAATCAGTGATACTAACCTATGGCAATGGGCACCAGTACACCAATCTTTGGATTTATGTTAAGGCCCCTCGACCCCAGAAAGCATCTTCTGCGGAGGAAGCACTGGCATCTGGATAGATAAGATGATTCATCCTGTGGATCCACCATAGTTTCATGAATGGCATGGCCAAGGTGACAAAGATCAGGCTCTACATGGGGCCCAACTTACGACTTCCCTCTTATTAAGGATGATCTGGGGGCATCTGGGTGGCTCAGTTGTTCGGTGTCTGCCTTTGGCTTGGGTCATAGTCCTGTGGTCCTGTAATCGAGGTCTGTGTTGGGCTCCCTGCTCGGAGGGAAACCGGCTTCTCCCTCTCCCACTTCCCCAGCTTGTGTTCCCTCTCTCTCTCTCTGTCAAATAAACAAATAAAATCTTTAAAAAAAAAAAGTGATCTGGCTACTGTCAGTGCTGAATACCTTATCTGCCAAGAATTTAAACCACTCCTCTATACAATACCATTTCTTAAGGAGACCAGGCCACTGATGAGAAATTAATTACATCAGATTCCTTCTGCCCTAGAGGGGGCAGTGATCAGTCTTTCTGCTGGAACTCACACCTCTTCTAGATATGGATTTCCTTCACTGCCATGGCGCCTTCACCAGCATAACCACCCAAGGCCGTACAGATGCATGGTTTATTGGCATGAGGTTCAAACATTGCCTCAAGCTTAAGATCTGTTTTACAACAAAGGATGTGGGCAGAGGGCTCACGACCACAGGATTTGTCCAGAAGCAGCTGGCCTGACGGAAAATCAAAATGGCTTATTAGAAGACCATGAAGGGGAGATCCTGGGGACAACACTCTGTGTAGTTGGGGAGCTATCCTTTAGACTACAGTATATGTGCAAAACCACATGTTGGTCCTACGCTGAAATATATGGGTCTGAGAACCAAGGGGTGGGGGTTAGAGTGACTTCTGTCACCATCACTCTCGGTGACTGACTTAAGAAATCTGCTTCTTGACCCCACTCCTTGGGTCCGTGCTCTCTGGCAAATTAGTGGTCTTGATTCTTGATGAGGGTGGAGGGAGTGGAGGACGCACTCTCCCACTAGGGGGCATCATAAATGTCATTGAATTTAAACACATAACTACTGCCTTGTCACCTTGGGTTTCACAGGTAAGTGGGGAGAGTGTGTGGGGGGGAGGGACTGGCTAGCATAACTAGATTTCTACATGCAAAAGAATGAAGAGGGACCCTCTACCTCACATTATACACAAAAATTAACTCAAAATGGATCAATGACCAATGCATAGAAGAGCTAAAACTATAAAACTCTAAAAAGAAAACATAGGACTAAATCTTCATGACCTCGGATTTGGAAATGGGTTCTTAGATTTTGACACCAAAAACAGGAGCAACACAAGAAAAAAAAATAAATTGGGCTTCATCAAAACTTAAATGTGTGCATGAAAGGACATTAGCAAGAAAGAGAAAAGGTAATCTATGGAATGGAAAAATATTTGTAAATATACATCTCATAAGAGTTTAATATCCAGAATACAGTTGACTTTTGAACAAGGTAGGGGTTGGGACACTGACCCCAACATAGTTGAAAATCTACGTATACCTTTTTTTTGAAAGCCTTTTTATAAAAAAGATTTTATTTATGTATATGTGAGAGAGAGAGAGCTGGGGGAGAAGTGGAGTAGAGGGACAAGTAGACCCCATGCTGAGCTTGGAACCCCCTCTGGGCCTCTATCCCATGACCTTGAAATCAGGACCCAAGCTGAGACCAAAGATTGGCACTCAGCTGACTGAGCCACCCGGATGCCCCCTAAAATCCATGTATAACTTTTGACTTTCAAAACTCAATTTTTAGTATCCTACTATTGACCTTATCAATGACATAAACAGTCGATTAACACATACTATGCATTATATACTGTATTCATAACAACAGGGTCAGCTGGAGAATAAAAATGTTATTAAGAAAATCACAAGGAATGGGGCACCTGGGTGGCTCAGTGGGTTAAAGCCTTTGCATTTGGCTCAGGTCATTATCTCAGGGTCCTGGGATCAAGCCCCGCATCAGGTTCTCTGCTCAGCAGGGAGCCTGCTTCCTCCCCCTCTCTCTGCCTGCCTCTCTGCCTACTTGTGATCTCTGTCTGTCAAATAAATAAATAAAATTTTTAAAAAAAAAGAAAGAAAATCACAAGGAAGAAAAACTACATTCATAGTCTGTAATATATTTATCAAAACAATCCACATGTGAGTGCCTGGATGGCTCAGTTAGTTAAGCATCTGCCTTTAGCTCAGGTCATGATCTCAAGGTCCTGGAATTGAGTCCCGCACTGTACTCTCTGCTCAGCAGGGAGTCTGCTTCTCCCTCTGCGCTCTCCCCCCCTCCTCTCAAATAAATAAAAGTCTTTTTTTTTTTTAAATCCACATGGAGGTGGACCCACACAGTTCAAAGTGTGTTTTTAAGGGTCAGTCATATATAAAGAGCTTCTGCAACCCAACAACAGAAAGACAAACAACTCAATGAAAAAAATGGGCAAAAGACTTAATAGACCTGACCTTATAATAAGCAGGTCTGAAAGATGTGAAAAGATATTCAACACTAGTCCTGAGGGGAATGAAAATCAAACCATTAACAAGATAACACTTCATGCCCAGTAGAAAGGCTAGTATAGAAGAAAACACAGAACAAGTGTTAGTGACAATGTAGACACATTGGAGCCCTTGAGCACTGTCAGTGGGAAGGTACAATGACACACCTGCTATGTAAAACAGCAATATGGCGGGTCATCAAAAAATTAAAAATAGAATTGCCAGCAATTTCTTTTGCAGGTATATATCCAAAAGAATTGGAAGCAGGGACTTCAGCAAATACTTGTATGCCAATGTTCTCTGCAGCACTACTCACAGCTGCCCAAAATGTGGGAACAACACAAGTGTCCGTCAACAGATAAAGGAACAAACAAAAGTTTGTGTTGACACACAATGGCATATTAGTCAGCCATGAAAAAAGAACGCGATTCTAAGACATGCTGTGACACAGATGAACCCTGGAAATACTATGCTGAGTAAAATCAACCAGCCACACAGAAGGACAGAGATCGTATGATTCTGCTCATACAGAATACCTAGAATAGGCAAATTCACTGAGGCAGCAGGTACATTAGGTTACCAGGGGCTGGGGGAAGGGGGAATGAGGAGTTATTACTTAATGCATATAGGGTTTCTGGTTGGGTGATTTAAAAAAATGTTTTGGAAGCAGTGGTGATGCTTCTACCATATTGTGAATGTAATTAATACCATTGAACTGTATACTTAAAAATAGTGAATTTTGTGCCGTGTGTACCACAATAGTGAAAAGTGACGATTACAGTAGAGGGGAAATCAACCCTGGTTCTCATGAAGGATAGCGATGTGGCTCCACAGTGAGGGCGGGCCAGGCGTGTCCCAACAGAGGGGAGTCACTGGGGCATCTCCTGGCAAGGTAACTGGGTGATTACAGCAACCCTGGGCTAAAATGGGCAAGTAAGGAGTGAGAAAGCTGCGGGTGGATGTGTGGTCCCCTTACTAGGCACGCGGTTGAGACCAGCTGCAGTGCTGGCCAAGAGGGAGGAAATCTAGAATGGCTGGAACGGGAGGGAGGTGGTGAGTATCACTTGTGTCTCTAGGGCCATCTGCAGTAGAGATTGTGGCTGGTCTCCGCCTTCAAGACTCGGTGGCAGATTGGAGATACTGCGGGGCACGAGTGTGTCTGAGGGGTAGGAGGTGGACTGTCTCAGACATGTCTTATGCACTGCCCCACGTACCCCTGGCCTCAAATCTGACGCCAGCTGCAGCTGGGGTGTGAGCCTCAGCTTACCCTGTGCTGATAGCTCCTTGTCTCAAGGGTGCTTTTTGCTTTGGGCCCCAGGGTTTCCCTAATGCCATGGCAGGGGATCCAGAAAGAGCCCGTTCAGCATGCACGGCACAGGTGCAGTCTAGAAGAGCAGGAGATTATCAATCATGGGAACTTTGGGGGAATTTGAGGGGGATCCGGGGTGTGGTGGGGTGTGGTGGAGGTAGAGGGTGGGGGATTGGGGTGGGGTGGGGTTTACGTGGAGAGCGGGGGTGTGGAGTGGAGAATGGGGAGTCTGGGGTTGGGGGGAGGTGGAGGGTGGGGGACTTGGGGTGGGGGTGCGGTGGGGGTCTAGATTGGGAGGCTGTGGCAGCATTGGTGGGGGTGGGGTGGAGGGTGGGAGAGGCAGAGAATTCTGGGAGGCCTTTTGCACGCTGCTGGGAAGTCTGCACGGGGCTGAGCCCTGGCTGCCTACAGCAGTGGACCCCGCAGCCTTGATAACTCATCCTTGTCCCGGCTTTCTCTCCTTCCCTCCCATGCCCCTTCCTCCCGTTCCTCATCCCTGTTCCTGGGGTAGCCTCTCCAAGAAGCCATCCTTGTTCAAGGACTTTTCTCGGGCTCTGCTTTTGAGGAAGGACCTAGGTTGATACAGTGTCTCCAAATTCCAGCTTCCCCTGGAAAAGCACTGAGATAGATGAGCGGGATTTCTGTCTAGTTAAAAAGGATAAGAACACAAAGTATTTAAGATCCATGTTTGTTATACAGACCTGGGTTCTAGAACTTGTAGTCAGTCTGGAAGTTCTGGGGAATCCCAGGATGTGCATATTTATAAAATTGGGCATATAGAGAATAATCCCATCACAGCAAAAACGGTGAAGAGAGGAGTCATTGTGGCTGGACAGTTCCTACCCAAGTGACAGGCTTCCTCTGTTGGGTTCAAGTCCAGAGCGGCACCCGGAGCTCCCTGCAGCGCCGATGCTCCCGGATTTCCTGATCTCTACCTCCCCCTCGTGGTGTCTTCGATTCACGCTCTGAGCTTAGCCGCGAAGCTCAAAAACCTGGCCTCCACAAAAACTAGGATTAGTGGAAATGGGTGGCAGAAGCTCCTTTTAGAGCCTTTTCTCTGGAGAGAAATCATCAGGTGTTTAGAATAAATTATCATGTCTTAGGCTTTGTTGGTTCCCCCCAACAAATAACCGTTGAGTGTCCGAGGGTCCTGCAGAGCAGGAGATTTCCAAGGAAAATGTAACCACCTTTCCACAGATGAACAGCAAAGGAGGGAGTTAATGTAGTATCCAAGCAGGTGTGTGCAGGGGAGACAGATGCCACTGTTTGCTTCAATCCCAGATCGGAATTCATCACCCTCCCCAGCTCAGGGACAGATACAGGAAGCATATGCTCCCCTCCTAGTTTGCCCAGGATCGGTTTCAGTGCATTTCAGTACAAGGTGATGTGAACTGTCCTAAATGTCTTATAAAACGAAAAGACAACTTTGCCTTAACTGGGGCTTAGCAGCTTTAAATTTAGTTGGGTTAAGGCTTTAGCATACTCCAGTGGGGCCCATTCTCATACACTTTGGGTAATTCATATGCATGAGAAGACGTTATCATTTTTGGTTCCATTTTGAAAGGAAGTATTAAGGGCGAGAATTTGATTTTAAGTGATGGGAAGGAAAAAAAAAAGGTGTGAATTTAGCTCCAGACTCTGCAGAGGATGAAAGAAGATGTTATATTTCTGTTTGAGACGTTGCAAATCACTGCAGAATGCCCTCTGATCTTCTCCCTCAGTCCACCTGTCCACAAAATGGCTGGGACTCACACTGCTGGGCCACCTCTTCAAAAAATAGTCTTTGGAGAACACACAATCTTAGAAAACTCCTCAAAACACCGCAGGGACAATAAACTGCTCTGCAAAGTGAATACACCAAGAGATCTTTCTTAAGAAGTACTCAAGTTCAAAACTTCAAAACCCTCAGATTGTTGAAGGGGGGAGTGGGAGGTTGGGGGAACCAGGTGGTGAGTATCAGAGAGGGCACGGATTGCATGGAGCACTGGGTGTGGTGCAGAAACAGTGAATACTGTTACACTGAAAAGAAATTAAAAAAAAAAAAAAAAAGATAAAGACCAGTTTAAAAAAAAAAAAAAAGAAGAGGAAGAAGCACTCAAGTTTTGGGACTCCTGGATGGTGCAGTCAGTTAAGCATCCAACCCTTGGTTTCCATTTAGGTTACGATCTCATGATCTCAATCCTGAGATCGAGCCCCATGTCAGGCTCCACACTCAGGGGGGAGTCTGCTTGAAATGCTCTCTGCCTCCCCTCTGCCCCTTTCCCCCTAAAATAAAGAAATAAAATCTTAATAAATATATAAGTACTCAAGACTTGTCAGTTTTCTCAAGATGATTCTTTCTTTGTGTTAATCAGCAGTCTGTGGGCATGCATGTATATCTATGAGTGGCTAGAATTAAAAATCGCTAGTAAACAAACCCATAATAATTGACTAGGATCCTTGTGTCTTCTAAGAGGAAGGGGGTGTTGCATAATTCATGGAATACACTAAACCGTTATACCCATGGCGGCCCTCCATTTAGAAGAAAGGCCGGCACCAAGCCTTAACATGCAACCACGCTAAAAATGAGGTGTTTGTTTGGAGCTTTGGACCCCCAAATGCTGACAACTGGCATGGATGAGCGTCCAACTGACACCAGCTACAGATGGGGGGAACCCAGCAAGACTGTGGGATTGCACCGAGGTCAGCCCATCAGGAAGAGAGAAGCAAGGTGGGGAGAGCCTTTCAAGAACCAGGAAGTCTCAGTAGTCTCTCTCAGGCCACTTGATGGCTCATGCTCTCACCTCTCACCCTCTCTGGTTGCTACAAACCCTCAAAGTCTGGGGCACCAAGCACTTTGTATTAGAGAGGCTTTGGGGATGTCCTGGGAAGATCTGGACTCCCCATTCATTCGGGCCAGGCAAGCTGAGCAGAGAGGACTTCTGATGCAGGAGCTGAGACAAGAGCTTGAGAGAGGAGCCTGAGAGATGAACCAGGAGGACACAGGTTCCTGGGGCTCCTGCTTTGTCCCCCCACCCCTGTCTGGCAGTCTTTAGGAAACTGTGCTGACATTCTACTGTAAGTGGACTGAGAGATTCAGCCACGTTTATCTATTAACATGAAGAGTGACTTCTGTTAAACCGGAAAGGCTTGCAGACACCAAAAAGGCTGATAAGTATTAAGTAACTATTATAAATGATAGTCAGTAGTGAACACCATATTTGTACTAGTCATTCTTTACGTGCCAAAGATATGGGGTAAAGAAGACAGAAAATTCCTCTCCAACCCGTGGATCTCACATTCGGGAGGGGGAGTTGTGTAGATGGGGGGTGCCCCATGAAGAGTGTGATGCTTTCAAAGTCATTCTTATCCAGGCTGTTTGTCTACTAAAAGGTGTGGCTTGCATCCCCCTCATTGCAATGCATAGCTCCTTGCAGATTTCCGATTTCCTATGAAGGCATGCAAATCCTCAGCTATGGCCCTCAGGGCTTGGTGTCCTTTCTGAATCCCTAATTGACAGCACCAGCTATAGTCTTCTCTATCGCACTATTGCCATCCATTTGTCTCCTTCTGTCTTTCCTCTCCACAACCTGAGGGACCCACACTGAGGACTCTTCCCTCTCTTCACTACTGTTCTATTCCCCAATCTGGAAGGAGGTGCTGATCCATGTTGGTTGGACAGATGGCTGCCTTGGCCATGACATGGGATACCATTAGCAACAACTGACCACTTGGTTTGCATTGGTTACAAAATAAGAAATGGTGGATTTAGCCATGTAGTACTTTCCTCCAGAGCCTCCAAACACCCCTGCCAAATCATATTAACGATAATCACTTGTGGTGACCAGTGTCCAAGAGAGCTCTCAGTGATCCTCACATACTGGATTCATACCTTTGTGTAGTCACTGCCACATTGACAAATGTTGGGCTGCATGACCATGATGTTGAGGAAGTGACGGTGTAAAACTTTCAATGCTAGATCATAAAGAGATGTGGCTTCTACTCTGCGTCTTGGATCATCTGCTCTGGAGGAAGCCCACTGCTTCGTCATGAGGATGCTCAGGCAGCCCTCTGGAGTGGCCCATGGATGGAGAAGCAGATGCCTGCAACAGCTGTGTAAGTGTGCCATGGGGGAAGCCCATCCTCCAGCCCCAATCGAGCCTTCAGATGATGGCAGTCTCATGACAGAATGCCAGCTAGAACGGCCCAGGAAAGGCACTTCCAAATAATTGAGCCATAGAAACCGTGAGATGAATGAGCCCTTTATTGTTGTCTTAAGCCACTAAGTTTTGCATTAACCCATCATGTAGCAATAATCACAGATAAGGTGGTGTTGGTTTTTTTTTTTTTTTAAAGATTTTATTTATTTATTTGACAGAGAGAAATCACAAGTAGATGGAGAGGCAGGCAGAGAGAGAGAAAGGGAAGCAGGCTCTCCACTGAGCAGAGAGCCCGATGCGGGACTCAATCCCAGGACTCTGAGATCATGACCTGAGCCGAAGGCAGCAGCTTAACCAACTGAGCCACCCAGGAGCCCTGATTCTTGATCCAACTATTGACATTTCCTTGGTCTGGTGTATAATTTAGAAAAGGAACTTTAGAAAGTGTTACATTTTTTAAGTTGTAACATTAAACCTTGGCAGTGTGCTCACTTTGCAAATACGCTTCAGAGAAGCTCCTCAGCCTCCAGCTCCTTCCCAAGACATGGCTGCCCCTGAGGCTCCTACACAGATTCTGGAGCTTTCCCTGCAAGAAAAGTAGGCTGAACAAAGTGAGAGCATTGGTGGTCTAGCTTATTCCCACAGCCGAGGTGGACAGCAGGAGTTCGCTGTCTGGCTCAAAGAACCGAAGCTGGGATCTGGCTGGGAAGAGACCATCCCTTTGCCCACTGTGCATCCTGATCCAGGCTGAATTATTTCAATGATAAAGGGAAGGAAGGCTGTATGTTATCTAAATAAAACAAAAATTCAGCCACAATTCATTTTTACTGAAACGACATGCAAATTACTTGCTGGACCTTAGCATAAAGCAGCAAAGTGAAAAGGAGGGGCCTTGGGAGTGAGGTCACATTCCTTGAACAATCCCCACACACGACTTTCCACTGGGGCTTTATTGCTTGTCAGGTGCACACTGGCCGGGCTGGACCCTTTGTCTTGCTTGCTTTGCTGAGGTAGGAACCAGTGCAGCTCCTCCAGGGCCTTTGTTTTTAGTATGAAGCAAAGCGGGGTCCCCCAACCCCAGACCATGGTCGTGCAGGAGCTGAGGTCCCTTCCTGTGCCTTCCACAGATTGTCTGTTTCCTTATTGGAAGCTACTTTGTTCCCATTGTGTGGGCCCTGTGGTCGTTGAGGTTCCTGGGGATGCTTTGAGGAGCTCACCTGAGAGAAATGCCTTGGCTCCTCAGATCACTCTCCATGCATCCCAGGCTCTGACAGGGCCACCACCAAGGCCATGAAGGCAAAGGCCTCTGATTATCAGGGTGGGACTCTGCGGGCCCCGCTGTCCACCAACAGGGGCAGGCTCTTACCTCGGACTCCACTATAGCAAAGCTTGATGGCAACTGAAAAAGAAAATCCTGGGGGTGGGAATTTCAACCAAGGAAGGGGAAACAAGTACTTGAGGCCCGGTCTGGGCTGGAAGCTTGGTCATGGTCAGAGGAGGGGGTCCTGGTAGAAATGACTGCTGGGGGTGCTGGACGTCCTCTCTGCATCACGGAATTCCTGACCCACGGAAACTGCCAGAGATGGTAGCTGTTTATCTTCCCAGACCTTCACCCCAAACTCCCGTCATCAGGGCCTGAGCACTGAGGAGAATGGGGCATCATATACCCCAGCCAATAAACACCCATGGTAATAGGGTGAGTCTGTGTTCTCACAGCTGGAAAGGGATGTGTGCCCAGAGGACGCCTGTCCCCTCTGGTTTCCATCCTGACATCAGGCATGTTCTCCCCAAACACAGTTGAAATTTTGGGGTGGACAGCCATCTGTGAGATGGGAAAGGATATGGAAGAGAAGGTGAGACCCCAGGTACCTCCTAACACCGCTGAGCCTCAAAGGAATGCTCTGTGAATTCCAGGGTGCCTCTCTTCTAGAAGCTCCAAATATGGGATTGTTTTCATGATGGAGAATTCCCAGAACATTCTCCTGTCTGCTTGTGCCCATATTCATGATGTGTGCCTGTGTTTTACCCACCTCAGCTTCCCTGCTCCGTCCCTCCCAGCACCCCCAAGACAGTGGCCTCCATCCTCCCTACTAGAGAGTGTGCTATGGGGGGAACAGAGGCCGGGAAGATAAGAGATTTGGGGTTTTGTTCTGTTTCTGTTACTAACAGTGTAACTAACCATGGAGAGTCCTCTCCTTTCTTGGGGAGTCCAAGAAATCATCTGGGAACCAGGGCCCCTAGAAGATTTGAGCTCTGTCTAGTTAAAGACTGTGATCGGGGAGCCACGGCTCTCCCAAGGGCTCAGGACCTGTGCCCCTACTAGCAGTTCTGGGCTGTAAGCAGAGAGTGTGTTTCACCAGGGACGTGTGGAAATGGTGGCTGGTCTCAGAGGTGGTCTGATAGTGTGGGAGTGTGTGGGCAGGTATTTGGAGATTTTCATGGTCCTTAAATCTTTTCATTGTGGAGAGGTCCCCTGGGCCTAACTTTAGTTAGATTTGATGTCCAAGGTTTGTGAGCCTTCCTGGAGGTGGTGAGTTCCTGGCAGCTAAGACCATCGTGCTGCAGTCAAGGAACGTGCTTCCAGATCCAGGCTTGGCTTCCAACAGCTGGGGGTCTGAGACCAGTGAATTAAGGCGGGGACTCCTGCCCCCTCCCCCTTCCACTTTTCCACTCTCACAGTGGACTAACATCCGAAATAGGATATTGCTTAATTGAACTATGCCCCAAGTTCCAAGGTCTCTATCCTATATTCACTAACACTATTTACTCCTTCTTGAAATACTGTTTATCAGGCTCATTCAATACAAGATCTCTGGGTATTTCTTCAACAATAAATAAACAAATTCAGTGCTATCCACTAAATTGTGTGTCCCCAAATTCATGTTGAGGCCCTAGACCCAGTTTGACTGTCTTTGGGGATGGAGCTGATAAGGGGGTAATTAAGGTTCGAAAAGGTCCTAAGGTAGGGCCCAATGTGATAGGATTCCTGTTCTCAGAAGAGACACCAAGGACATGGATCCTCCTTCCCTGACACAGACACAAAGAAGAGTCCTACAAGCCCACCACAGGATGACAGGCCTGCAAGCCAGAACGTCTCTGAATGAATCCTGCCTTGCCAGCACCTCGATCTTGGGCTTCCAGGCTCCCGAACCATGGGGAATCAGTGTTGATTAAGGCCCCCAGTCTATGGCAACTTGAGCAGACTGAAGCACACACACGTGTACAACAACGCAGCTGGCAGGTTAAGGAAACCGTGTGCACCACATGCCAACAACACGGAAACAAACACACACTAGGGGGACTCGGTCACAGTCTGTACGGAGCAAACAAACAGAAAAACAAACAAACACCCCATATTCTGCCACGGAACAAATACCCGGACACACCAAAGTTTAATACAGAAAACAAAAAACAACCAAAGCAGCATTAAAGTGAAAACTACTGGGGAAAGAGAATTTCCATCCTATGAGCAGTTTGAAATAAAAACTCCAGAATCATAATAGTGACCCTACCATCATTTTCTGTAATAAAACATTATAACAGATATGACAATACAATAAGAGTCCCATTGTTCCAGAAATTGTTTTCTAACTGAAACAGGATAATTATAGAAATACCTGCGTGAGAATTGCGTGTTCAACCGAACCATTGAAAATCATTCTTGTCAGACTGGAAATAAGTCTTCCCCATACAGAGAACTCTTCAGTGAGATCTCAGATGGAAGACAAGGTGGGGTTTTGTTCCCAAGTCTTTTATAGCAGCATAAATCTTCCAGAGCCCCCTCAGGGCATCTCCAGCTCATCTCCAAGAGCCCATCCGGCTCTGAGTTCCACACTGATTTGGAATACTAAAATCTGACGGTAGATTTTCAAGTAGGGCACCTCTCTATTCTTTCAACAAACAGATTTTAGGGTGAGTCTCAGTTCTATCGAGTTCATTTTGTAAATTCTAATTTGGAATCTCTAGCTTTTAGAGCAGCAGACCCCTGGAACATTCTGCAGAGATCCACTCGTGCTTTGAAGGCATTGCTGGTACCATCAATCTCTCCCCACTTTGTAGTGTACAAGGCACTTTCCGCTCTGCTCCCATCAGTCCTCACAGCAATCCCAGGGTGTTGAGGGCAAGGGTTCTTATCCTCATTTCATAGCTGAGGAAACTGGGGACTGTCTGGATGGAAGCAGGGGCAGGGGATTTGTCTGGAAACTGCAGGCACACTGTAAGCACGCTGTTTTTCACTTAGCTCCTAAAGGAAACAGACAAAAACAACAGAGGAGAAGGGAGCCAGAGGGCCTGTGAGCTGTCCCCTGTCACATGACTACTGACTGCTGATGCTCCATCCCGGTAACTCGGTGCTTGCAAGGCTGGGAACCTGCAGGAAATTCAGGCAGCAGTGATGGTGGCTGAGGGACCGAGTGAGCGTGCAGGGAAGACATAGGAACAACAACAATGATAATAACAACACACCATGGCAAATATGCAGACAGGCGCTAATGACCAAGAGGCAGGACAGCGGTCTGCAAATATCTGAAGGACGTAAACACCAAGGAAGAGAATAGCTTAAACATTCAGAAGAACAACGATGAAGCCGGGACAGGCTCATTACCACCCCCAAAGCCAGCTTGTCTGGCAACAGTCCTTGCAGAACGCAGCTCCTCCAAGACCAAAGGCAGCCGTCCCGAGGGTCCCTCTGCGCACGGCGACTTTGACACAAGGCTGGGCTGAGCCTGTAGTTTCCTTGTGCCAGCACGGACCATGTGCACACTCACGTGCTTATCATCACGGCTGGCATTTGTTGACTTCCTGGTGTTTGGCGTTGAATTGTGTCACCCCAAACGGATATTTGTAGTCCCAACCCCTGATACTAGTAAATGTGACCTTATTTGACAATAGAGTCAGCAGGTGTAATCGAGTTATGATGAGGTCTCCAGGGTGGGCGTTCAATCCAGGGTGGGTATGACTGGTGTCCCTATAAGCAGAGGGAACCTGGGGCGCAGACATAGACACACAGGGGGATGGCATCAGATGACAGATGCAGAGACACAGATTCAAGCCAAGGGATTGCCAAGGAATGCCAGCAACTCCCAGAAGCTAGGAAGAGGCAAGGAATGATTCTCCCCCACAGATTTCAGAGGGAACTGGGGCCTGCAGACTCGTGGACTCATCTCCAAAACAGAGACAATAAAGTCCAGTTTTAGGCTCCCCACATTGTGGTTCTTAGTTATAGGGCCCTAGCAAACTAATGAATCAATCCTCCTGATAGGTGCCTCCCACTGCACTGAACACTTCACATAACAAAAAGATGGCATGAATCCTGGGGAAAAGACTGGGGGCTGCGGAGATCTCTTCCACCCTGGGACCAAGGAAGGAAGTGGGTCCTAGGCCCACCATATGGGGCTGGAACTTCTCCGGACCCCAAACCCTGGCTCTCTGGCTGCCTTGGGAAAAATGACTGTCTACTAGTCTGGATCCAGAGTCCTGGGGCCCCTAAGCCTTCTTAGAGGTAATTTAAAGTAAAAAGAACATAGATCATAAGACTTTAGTTTTCAAAGTGACATCAAGCTTACTCATGCTTAATTAAGAAGTCACAGGGGTTTTTTCTGTGTGTGTGGCCCATGTGTGGCATTATCCAGCCCTGGGGCTGAGTGGGATTATCCTGAAAAAGCCACATAAGTTAGGAGCTGCTGACTGGAACTCTGGAAAAGGTGGGGGGAACCAGGCTCTGGCCTCAGAGGGCCCCGTGGCCCCCACACTACACTCTTCGCATCTAGCCTCTGCCCTCCACCCCAACCCACACACATGCTAGATGGACACTTCACCTTGCGTATTCCTCAAGCCTGCAGATGCTTCCTGGGGACCCTGTCTCCCTTTGGCCTTTGATTCAGGATCTCTGACCCTTAGGCCTAGGGCTGCTCCTCCCTCCCCTCACTCAGCAGGCCCAGGAGAGAGCCCAGGGACCTTGGGAAGCTCAAGGTGCTACGTTAATGTTTGGAGAATGTACGGGCCCAAGTCCCTGCCAGCTCTGTGAACGCAGCCTCGCATGCTGGGGGATTCTTGGGCCCCCAGAATGGTGGATTGTGGATGGTGGGTTGTGACAGTGCGGGTAGGATCTGATTTCCTGCCTCTCTGGACACGAGGCTCACTTTTGGGACTCTGGAGATGTTTTTCATTTTCACACACTATGGTATAAACAAAAATAATCTAGATCCCTACATGTTACCTCCTTTAATCTTCAGAATAAACCTGAGGGAAGGCACGATTGTTGTCGTCATTTCCCAAATGAGCAAACTGAGGCCTAGAGAAGCTGAATGACCCTCCTGAGATCACTCAGCCAGACCTCAGCATGGTAAGCATGATGAGAGCACTGTCTGGATGCTGGGTCAGTGTGCAGTCACCATTATGGGGACACCACTGTGTACCTGTCATTCACAGGACCACACTGCAGGAGGCCTGGCTGTCACTAGGAGACTGTGGTATCATGTGTTACATCCATGGGCTTTGGAGTTGGCTTCCATTTTATGACTTCATTCATGTCAGAATGAAGGTCCCAGGTTGTCGACAGGTGCAACGTTTACTGGACTTCTCACAGCTCATCTTCTCTGGAGGGCCCTGACTTTGCAGTTTTTTTTCCCTTCCAGCATCTTTCCTGTCTACCAGTGCTCCCCTTCCCACCTCTGGGGGAGTCAGCAGCCCAATTCTTTAAGAAGCCGCTAGAGGGAGCTCCCCACAGAGAAATGGGAGAATCTCCCCCAGGCCTGAGCTGGAGATGCTTGAGCTATTCTTGCCTCAGTGAACTTCACTGTTGAAAGTCACCCAAACTCAAGTGTAAGCTGCTGTTCAGAAATGGGTGGGGCTATTTCACTGTGGCCAGGAACCCTGGTTAATGCTTGAGCCCCTTTCTCACCATGAGGACAGGAGGGATAGGGAAGTAACAAAACGATAGTTAAAGGGTACAAAGTTTCAGTTCTGGAAGATAAGTAAGTGCTTATCTACACAGCATACTACCTATTATAATAGCCTATAGCTATAAATAAATATAAATAATAAATATAAAATAATAGCCTATAGCTATTAATATTGTTGTATACTGAATGTGTACTAAGGAGGGTAACTTATAAAAAGTGTTCTTACTGCAGGCACACACATACACACAGAAGTGATAATAATAAAAAGGGCAGGAAGAAACTTCCAGAGTGATGGATAATTTTATGGTATAGACTGGGATGATGGTCTCACAGGTGTACACTTAACCACAAACTCATTGAGTTATATACATTAAATACGTACAGCTTTCTGTAAGTCAGCAAAAATGTAACTTTTTTTTTTTAAAGAAATATCTTATTGGGGCACATATACACTGCAGTATGTGTGTGTGTGTATATAAGTGTGTGTGTGTGTGTGTGTGTGTGTATACACACATACTCCCAAAGTACCTTCCCATTTAAAAGAGGAAAAAAGAAGAAAACAAAACGATGACTCTGGCCGTTGAAAGAGGCCCATCCGCCGGGTGCGCTGGGCATCCAGGAAAGCCAGGCCGAGCGCTGGTTACCGCGAGGGCTTTGAACCAGCTGGACCCAGGTTAGAGTCTGGACCCTGACACTCCCTACCTGGGTGGCCTGGGCAGACTAACCCCCCTGCCTCACTTCTATCCGTCAAGTGGCAGGGGCGACCATGCCTAGGTGGCAGGATTAAGTGTCAGGGCTCATCCATGGAAAGCCCCCAGAGCCTTTTTCAGATTTCTGATGGTTCAAGGCCAGCCTCTGTGTGTGTGTGTGTGTGTGTTTCAGGGTGTGCGGTGGGGAGGGAACCTTCTCCGTGCTCCCTCTGAAGGACTGCCTGCAAGCCCACCACACACACCTCTGCCCCCTCCCAAGAGGTTCCCCGACCTCAGCTTTGCCCTGGAAGCTGGACTCCCCCTTTGTGCCAGAGCTGAGACTGCTGACCCAGGCCCCCCCACCAGTGACCGCACCTGGAGGGGGTGGCACCACATGCTGGACTTCGGCCCATACATTCAGCAAACAGGAGTTTAGCCCCTGGGACTTCCACGGGTCACGGGGCTGTCTTCCGCGCGGGCGGAGGGCAAGGAGGAGGGCCTGTGGGCCGCAGGAGCAGGGATACTGAATCCCGGGCTGAAGGCCTCCTCCGGCTGCGGGAAGGTGCAAGGGGAGCCCCCGTAACACGTGCGCTGGCTGCGGTGGGGGCCTGGCGCCGGCGCGACACAGCGCAGCCTTAGCGCACCGGGACTGCAGTCCGCCCGCCACACCCGGGCCCAGCCGGGGCCGGAGGAGGAGAGGCGCCGCCTGAGCCCTCGGGCTCCTCGGCTGGGCCCGGCCGGCGGCTACGCAGGCGCGGCGCGGCGCCCGGTGAGCGGAGACCGGAAGACCCCGCGCTGGCGAGCCGGAAGGCGGTGGGGGGTGGGGTCTGCGCGCCGGGGCGGCCGCGGGGGCGCGGAGACCCTGGGCGGGCGGGGGCCGGAGGGCGCGGGGGACGGACCGATCCCAGCAGGTGAAGGGCTCGGTGCGCGGGCGCGGCGCGGGGGAGGCGGAGCGCTGGGGCGCGGGGTCCGGGGGGCTGCGGAGCCGGGTCCACGCCGCTAGGGTATTCATTTTTCTCATGAAGACCCCGGGGCACGGAGAGGCTGACGTCACGCCAGAAGTAAGCGGCCGCGGTAGCTGGGGTCACAACCCCAGCGGCCTGGTAGGGCTGTGGCTCCCAGCGGGGCGCCACGTAGTGACCCGGATGTGTGATGAGCTCCCCAGCTACCCGCCTGTCCCTGCCCTCCTCAGTAACCCGGGGTGCGCGTCACCCTCCTCTGCGTCCCAGGTGCGTGGGTGGGGCGGCACGTGTTAGAACTGCGGGACAGAGTCCTTAGAAGGATACTCGGTGAGTCAGCACCCCTGGCCTCGCCCTGCGGGGAAAGTTCAGAGATGATCAGGAGTGGATGTCAGGGATCTCAGAGGGGACAATTCCTACGGTGGGGACTGGTGGCTTCTTTAGCCTTTAAAAGAGGAAGCGGGGGACTTTGAGAGGTTGCAGATGACCTACTTATGGGTCCCTGGTCAGGTAAGGTCGCCCTGCCAAGGCCTATGGAAGACAGAAGGCAAGACCTGCTCAGCTTTGGCCTCTGTGGCTATGAAGATGGTCCAGGGGACTTGCTCTTTTGATTTTTCGAGAGAAATCAGGAATCAGATGGATGTGAAATATTATTTTTAAATACTGGCAACACTGGTCATTGAAAAGTCTGGGGGCTAATCTGACAGTGCTGGTGGGGTCCACATGGGACTTTTGCACCAGGGCCTGCAGAGGTGAGGACACAAGACTTGCAAGAGTCAGGCCACACAGAGGAGTTTCATAAATTCCAACAGAGAAGTAGAAAGTACTGAGGATGACAGGTGAGCAAGATCACTCTGACTCCTTAAGAGGCTCTGCTTTTCCATTTTTTTTTTTTTTTTTTTTTTTAAACACAGTGCATGTGAGTCTCTATTAGCTCTGAAGCCTTCCTCTCCCTGCTCTCTCACAATCTGGTCCATCTCAAAAAGCCAGGTTGCAGTCTCAGGGATGGGCTCATCTCCCTCTTCCCCAGAACCTTGCTGTCACCAGCAGACCAGCCTGGTGCTTGCAAGAAACCAGAGCTTCAAGTTGGCATTTGCTTTCCCTGTGGCTGGCAGATGGGCTTTCTGTGACCAGAGCCCGTGTTGTGGACAAATCTGATTCTGAAATAGGTGTGATATGGGGAGTGGAGACCCCATTCCCACCCTCTGAGGTCTGTCCCCATCAGAGTACTCTTCCTCCCTCCTTACTGGCTTCCTTGCTGCTCACGGACAAAGGCAAGCTTGGAGTGGGAGGGGAAGCAGGTCTGGCTTCTGTCCTCAATCTGGCAGTCCCTGAGAGGTCAGGAGGGTGGGCTTTCCAGCAAGGACTCAGGAGTTGGGGTGACAAACCTTTCTTCTACAAGAGTCTCTTGATGCTCTGAAGTCTAAAATGATTTTCACATGGAAATTAAACCAGCTCTGTCTTGCATTGAGGCAGCCACAGTGCCACGTCTTGCTGTGGTGTGAAGCTGTTGAACCCAGCCAGAGGTGGGCCACATCCTCTCGTGCCCTCCCACACACCAGGACACCTGCTGGCCCTCCAGGTCTACAGAGCCCTGGGCTCCTGCCTTGGGCTGGTCTGCCTGGGCTGAGTGGAGGTTGGGAGTAAGTAGTCTTTGCATGATGATGTTTTATTAGCCCCTGTGGGTTTGTATGAAGTCATTCAGAGTAGGTGGGAAGCTAGGTTTTTAGATAGACCGCAGAGTGTGAAGTGGCTGTTTCCTGCCTCCTATCTGTGCATTTTCTTGCTGTGCAGAATGTGTTTCCAGAGTGTAGGTCTATAATCGTGCAGAAACCCTGCTTTAAGAGCAGTGTCTGGGCAGAGTGCCCTGGCCAAGAAGCCAACTTGGCGGCCATGCTTGGGGTCTTCATGTGCCTGGAAACGGGAAGCTCACTGCCACCCCCAGAGGGGCCTTCCTGGGTCCGAATTTCATCTCCCTTTTTCCCAGCATAATGGAC
This sequence comes from Mustela lutreola, assembly GCF_030435805.1. Taxonomy (NCBI): domain Eukaryota; kingdom Metazoa; phylum Chordata; class Mammalia; order Carnivora; family Mustelidae; genus Mustela; species Mustela lutreola. The sequence goes on along the minus strand of NC_081305.1, from coordinate 37,743,925 downwards.
AGATAGAAAGCTGGATAGAAACCAGATATAAACTATCTGACGATTAGGTGTTTTACAGGAGAATTGTTAGCTTCTTCAAAGTTTTACCATGGAATTAATTCCTTTGATTATCAATATGTGAATTAAATTAGTATTTGAAATAAAGCTCATTTGCATAGCTTTACAGCACCATGGCTACTGGGTAAATCAAGTCACAGCTTCCATTCCCTCATTTCTCAGTGACTTCTGCCATGTGCTGGCTGGTAAATCAAGTCACAGCTTCCATTTATAACAGCTCCCTTTGCTGTTATAAGGCTATTTTATTATTGTGACCTTCGTGTGTGGAACGTCATGACCCTCACGTGGGCTGTCTTCCAGGGTGGAGAAGGCGGCATGGACTCTGTCTACAAGGGGTTGCAGTAGTGAGCAAAGGGGCAGGAAGCCCGGAGGTGTGCTGGCAGGTCCAGGACACATGGTGCCAGAGCGGGGGCAGGTATTTCTGACTTCTCCTCTAGTCCCTCGAGCACCCCTGCAGGGTCTGACCCTCCATTGCCTCTCCACCCCACTTGGTCAAACAGACACTTTGGGGGGTGCTTGTTTGCACTTTCTGAACTCTAGGACTAAGCAGCCATTGTCAGATGTCTGGGTCATGGTCTCTTAGAGCCTTACTGTCTGAAGTGGGGTGCGCGTGTGGAGAGTCACTGATTCAGAACATGGCAGGGGCGAGAGCCCAGGACACTTCTTACCTCCCCTAGGACTACAGAGAAATTTTGAACCCCCACTGTGGTGACCCAGCAGACCCACAGGCTTGTTCTAGGGGCTCAAAATTCTCTTCCAGGATCGAGAGGATGATTCTACATGAGTGTCGAGTTCTGGATTTTTGTTGGGTCAAAAGGAGACGTAACCAAGAGTTCTTGAGCAAAGGGTCTGCCCCAAACTTTGCCAAGTTCCTTTAGGCACTGCTTGCATGAAAAGGGGAGTGAAGGAAAGGAAGTGCCCTTCCAGCCTTGGGTCCAGCTGAAGCCACGAGGAGAAGCACCAGCCCATGGTCTCTTTGATTTTACTTCCGGGTCCTGTCAGGTGTCCCGTCAGTGTTGTGGCTCTCTATTCCCCCTGACCCTGGGGCAGAGCCCACCCTGCCTTTGCCCCGTGTGCCTGCCAGTTTCCCACCAGTGTGGCCAACACTTTCCTGACCACAAGAATTATTCTAAGGTCATTGTTCCAAAGGTCCATCTGTCTGTCTATGCAAACACATGCAAACCTCTGGAATTCTTTGGTTTATTTTCTCCTCCGGTTGTTCCATCTTACTGGTCATCCTTAGGGCCATCCTGTCCCTGCCTTTATTGTCCCCCGTGCAGAACTGGATGAGGGTTAGGAGCAGTTGCTTACAGAAATGCCAGTGGTGTGTGTCAGTAACAGAACAGTCATTTAGAGCCATCAGGTCTCAGGGTCGCGTGTTCCAGACTCACAACAGGTACTTTGCATCCATTCCCCTCAGACCTTTCCAGAATCCAGCTTGTAGGTGGCTTATCTCCCTTTACAGGTGAGGAGTCCGATGCTCAGCTCAGGGTCACGGGGCAGGCAGGTGTGCGCACAGGCCAGGATGGTCACGGAGCCCAGTACTTTCCCCTTCTCAGGCTTGGCATGAGCTCCGTTGTCCTGTCACACGACAGAGGACTCGAGGCTGGGATGTTCTGCCCTCTGCCAGGCTCTGTGCACTGGGGCTGCCTGAGCCAGCAGGAAGGCCACAGACAGGAGAGAGGGCACGCTTGCCTTACTTGTGATGAACAGATGCAGCTTGTGGCTGGGCCTGTTCCGTAATCTGTCATGAATGAGAAGTTATGCAAGGAAGACCTCTCGTGCATTCTGCGGGTTCTGTGTGCTTATTAACTAGCGGCTCCCCAACTTCTTCTATGACAAGGAACCCATCGCATCACTGGGTGTGTTGGTTCCGCATACAGCAGAGCTCCTGTTCTCTGCATGAGGCTGTCCTCCAAACTCTAGCAAGAGTGACATTTGGGTGCAAATACTCTGACACTCATTAAGAGTTTCCCTTTGAAATGCTTCCTTCAGGGCTCGCCAAGATGCCCATCGTGATGGAAGATGTCATGAAGCTGCTATGCTCCATCTCTGGGGAGAGGAAAATGAAGGCGGCCGTCAAGCACTCTGGTACAGGTGCCCTGGTCACAGGGGCTGTGGCCTTCGTTGGTGGTCTGGTCGGAGGTCCACCTGGACTAGCTGTTGGTAAGTGTAAGCTTCCTGCAGGGGCAGCCAGCTCAGCGGTGTTGTAAAAAAGGCCTTTGTTACCACAGAGACCTTACAGAAGTCCCTGTCCTGTGGGAGATGTTTGTCGAGTTGAGGTTGCTTCTGTGACATGGTCTTTGTGGCCCGAATTCATCCCATTGAAAACACAGGCTTCTGAGTGTGAAGGTCTCAGACATGCAGGGCATTCTTGCAAATGACATATGACTCATGCAGACCTGGAGGGCGCCTCTCCCCTCAGGGATGTGTCTGGACCTCTGAAGATATCAGGGTGTCCTGGGTCCCTTGGATGGTTTCCTTCCCCTGTCACCATTACATGTCACTGCAGAAGGGAAGCAGGGAGGAAGCTGGGAGGTGCTGAGCACCTCCTAGGAGCAGATGCTGTCTGGCCATTTTATGAGCTCATTCATGGAGACCATCCCATTCTGAAACCAACAGTCTAATGCAGCAAAAGCAGCAAACAATCCTAGGATGGTCATCCCGGTCCCCCGTTTTTGCCACCTTCTACTTGAGAGCCAGTTTTTGGCTATGAATGAAGGTTTGGCTGATTTTCCCACCATTTCTTGGAGCCAGAAAAGGTTGCTTCCTACATCTTAGAGTAGGAGGGATTCTGGTGTGGTCTCCCCTTCGGCCAGGGTGGCACCAGAGAGCAGGCTGCTGTGTGGGTCTGACGTGAGGAGGGGCTGGATTACGCCTCCTGTGAGGTGCCTCTGATGGACCCCGTAGCACAGGGGAGTGACAAAGGCATGGTCTGCTGCATTGGGCTCAGCAGATACCTCACTGAATGCCTGCTCTGTGCTGGGCAGCCTGTGCTGGGGACGTGGGAGAGCTCACAGCACTGCCGCAGTCCTCCCATGAGCACAGGCTGGAGAGGTGACTGCCTGTCTGCTTCTGTTTCCAGCTCCCGGCATGACTTCCTGCCCTGTTCTGCCTTTCTGTGGCAGGACTGGCGTTCAAGGACGTTTCATGATGCAGAGCTCACACTGGGGAGTAAATCAGTGTGTGGGCGGCCCCAGACCTTCCACTATACATTTCCCTTTCCCATCTGTGAATTAGGGAGTCGTAACCTCAGCCTCTCGCCATCTAAGGAGCAGCCAGTCGGGGAGGAGACGTGGCCACGGCCTCCTTCCTCAGTGACATTCTACATCTTTGTCCCCCAGCCCCACCTAATGTGTTCAGGGGAGGGCTTGATGGGCTCATTTACCCTAGAGCTGTTCCCAGATGCCATAGTGGGAGCACATATCTTATTCAGATTCTGTCAGAGCTGGTAGAGAACAGGACGTCTGCCAGGGGAACCCGGGGATTTGCTCCTTGAAGCCACTAGTCGTGGGCGGAGCATCATTTTACCCAGAAAACCAAGGAATTTTCTCTTGTCCAAAGAGTTAGTAATTTGCTGGTCGATATTCCTGGTGATTGTTTGCATGAAGTGCTGCTTTAAATCAAATATTGACATTCTCATAAAGGTTTAGTGCAGTTGATTGAAATGTTTGTCAGCTCTGAGCTCTTCATGGGTGTCGTGGGCTAAAGTTCAGTAAAACCTGTAAATGACCGGTTTCCCCTCCCCAAATCCTCCCTTCTTTTGGAGCAGAGGGGAAGGGTGACCAGGGGCAGCACTCAGTCTCCTGGGCCTGCTGCTGGCTTAGCTCCAGGGGAGCTGTGTGCCTCCAGATGCCTCCACACTTGGCTTCCTGAGAGGGTGCAGCTTTTACTGCCTGCTGGCGGGGTCTAGCCCACAACCGGGTTCTCTCCGGCCTGGGCTATATTCTCTCAGATAAACCTCTAATTCTGCAGCAGTAGTAGAATTATAGACACGTTGGTGAGACTGTGCAGAGAACGCCCACATATCCCTCACCTAGTTCCCGTAACATTACCACCACGGTGCATTTGTGAAAAGTAAGAAACCAACACTGACGTGTCCCTACTAACTGGTCTCCAGACTTTCTTTGTACTTTGCCCGTTTTTGCATTACAATCTTTTCCTGTCCCAGAATCCAGCTCAAGGGATCACAGAGCATTTAATCCTCATGTCTCCTTACTCCGTCTCCCCAGTTCTGTGACAGTTGCTCGGACTTAGCTGTGTTCATGGCCTGGGTACTGGTGAGGAGTCCTGGGCATGTACTTGTAGAATGCCTCTCTGTTTGGGTCGGCCTGATGGTTGCTCATGCTTAGCCCAGGGTTGTGGACCTTGGGAAAGCATACTGCAGACAGCGGTGGAGTGCCTGTCTCATAGTGCCATTTCAGGGACATGTGACACCCACAGCCTCCCTATGTCCACCTTGATCCATCGGTTAAGGTGGTGTTTGCCGGTTTATCCACTGTGGAGTCAGTGTCTCCCCTTTCCACACTCTGCTCTTTCAGAGAGAGAGTCACTAAGTCCAGCTGGACTGCATCTATTAATATCTGATGACTGATTTTTAATAATCATGAAACTTTTTCCAGGATACACATGTGGGATTCCATGTGGTAGCAGTGGGCTGGCGAGGGGTAGCCCCCACCCCTTAGACACGACCCTGTTCTTCATCACCCACAGGCTCACTCAGTCCTCTTCACTCCTTTCAGCTACCTGCCTGTCCCCAGAGGGCGCCTGAGTTTGAGACCCCTGCCCCAGGGCGCCTTCCTTAGCAGACCTGCCCCCCACCCCCAATCATATAGAAGTTTCTGTGGACATAAGGGCTTCAGCCTTGTGCATCTTATTCCCATAAGTCCTATAAGTCCCAACGTTGTACACCTGAAATTTGATCATAAATTTACCTTTAAAAATAATGGTTATGCCCTTTTGGGGTCACAGGAAGAAAAATAGTTGAGTGAGTTATATTTGATAGTTATCATCATACAGCTCTCGAGGGCTGGCATGAAAAATAGTTGCTACCCGGGTAAAGGTCTCCTTCTGTGTCCCCAGGGTCTGTTAGCCACAGGATTTCACTGGAAATTTCCAGAGTTCAGGGGCAAAGAGCATAGTATGGAGAAAGCTCAGCCTCACCACTGAGATGATTCTCCTTGCAAATGCACTGGCTTCTCAGCTCTGTCTTTTAAGATGAGAGTTTCATGGGAAGCAGGAAACCTGTGGGCCCTGGAGAAGATTTCAGTTCTCAGAGCTGTGCGGTGGGAGATGCTTTGTGCTGCGTCTGTGAGTGCAGCTTAGGGAAGGGCACATTGGGTGTCAATTATCTGAGCCAAATGGACTCAGGACCCCAGAAACCATTGCCCGCCGCACTATGGGGTGGAGCAGACATGAAGCCGAGCCTGTTCCCACCCATGTGTCAATGTGCTCACTCGTCACGGCAGTGGACGTGCTCCCAGCAATGGTCTGAGGCCACCATTTATGAATAAGGACCAACTAACTGAACCTTCCTTGTTTTCAAGGAGGGGCTGTCGGGGGCCTCTTAGGTGCATGGATGACAAGTGGACGGTTCAAGCCAATTCCTCAGATCATAATGGAGCTGCCACCCAGTGAGCAGCAAAAGCTCTTTAATGAAGCCTCCACCATCCTCAGGCACCTGGACTGGACGGACGCTGTGCAGCTGACCACACTGGTCATGGGCAGCGAGGCCCTGAAGCAGCAGCTGCTGGCCATGCTGGTCAACTACGTCACCAAGGAGCTCCGGGCTGAAATTCAGTATGATGACTAGGTCGTTCCTCCTGGAAGTGGGGATCTCATTTAGATGATTCCTGGGCCTCCCAGGCGGGGACGGGGAGTTGGGGAAGCCCCACACCATCATGTATTACCTAAACGGAGTGAAACCTGCTGGAGAAGCTCCTATTGTGCTGTATCATGTTCTGGAAATTATTTATGAAGACACTGGATTTTGAGTCGTGTGCACTAATAATGCATAGTGACACCCCTTTTGCTTGGAGGCTGGTGAAAAGTGAAGCCGTGCCTGCTGCAGACGTGGATGACAGCTTCTTGAATCCACAGTCATTCATATGGGGGCACAGCAGGAGGCCTCTGTGTTCCGTCTCCTCACCTGTGACGATGAGCCCTGTCTGAAGCACCTATTACAGGACTGGTTCCTCCCCTGGGGCTCAGGGGCTTAGGGCCAAGAGCTGCCCCGTGCCGGAATCATGTTTACCTCATGTGTCGCCTCCCTGACCAGTGGCTGAGTGGCCCCATGGAGGGGCAGTTGCCTGGGGAGCGAAGCCAAAAACATCCAGGCACCCAGCCCTTCTCTACGCAGCACACCTGGGCCCTCCTCTTCCCAGGGGCTTCGTCTCATCATCGGACAAGTCGTGGTAGTTCTTGAATTTTGCTTTTAAAATGAAGTACTTACAGCAAAGAAAATGACTCTTTCTGATGTGGTGGGATCTAAGCAATGCGTCCACCCTGAATTTCCCCTAATACTGTATTCCCTTGGCTTTCAGAACCCTAACTTGACTAGGTATCATCAAATTGCAATAAATGTTTTCTGAACAGGACTTTTCTCACACATTTTGTGTCAAAGCATCTCTCATACCCAGGGTCATACACGCAGCATACAAGGGAAGGTTCGGGATTTGTGGCTTTAAAGAATGACAGAAGCCCCCCAAGACCAGTGCCTGAGACGAGCTTTCCTGCTTTGGCCCCTCTGTGCTGTCAGTGTGCGCACAGGCTTGAGCCGCCCCCAGGTCCCCAGGCCCCAGGGCAGGACAGCGACTTAGGGCTCCCTCTGATGGGAAACAGCGCAGGCCTCCCTGGAGTATGGAAGCAGGCAACCCGCTGAGGAGAGTTGGTGTTCTGACACCTCTGTCTGTGTAGAGAAAACTTGAGGATGAATGAGAACGCACCTGACTAAGGCCAGGGATGGACTTCGGCAGACGTCAGGGCAGGACCTCTGAACCAGGACGGCCTGTCCCCTGGGTCTGGGAGCGTTGGGCCCAACACATGAGCAATGAATGGGTGAGGCTTCCCCCAACTCCCCATTCACCTTTCTTGAGAATCACAGACACAGGATCCTACTTGGGAGGTCCTGCCCTGATGTCCACTTGAAGTCCTTCCCCTGGCCAGCCTGCCTTTATTCTTGGGAAAAACCCTGACCTAACTCCTCAGGAGTTCCGGGTCAGACGGAGCAGGCCTTGCTGAGTGAAGTCTTACTCACTACTACCCTGACAGTCTTTTGGAGAGATTCCTCCAAGTGAGAGTGCTGGATTAAAAAGTATGCGATATTGTGAAGGTTGTTACATTTAGTCAAAATTCATTCTGGACAGTGAGTGTCGATAACTTGCTCTCCTGACACAGGGTTTGGGGGTATGCATCTCACTATGTCCTCACCAAGAAATAGGATGATAGAGTCTTGAACCTTTATTGATTTGGTGGGTAACTCCCACCATCTTGGTTTGATTAGTTTTTCTTTGCTAGTGGGGGTGACGAGGCTGGGGTCGCCTGCTGGTGGCCATCTTCCCAGATGGGGTTGAAGCCCTCTGGGCCCCCGTGCCTGATTCCCAGCAGAGGGTGAGGGGGCCCTGGCTTGAGCAGAGGGCTGGCCCCTGTGGCTGGCAGGGCGGTGTCTGGCTGGGCAGTGGCCACAAGGTAGGCAGGAAACAGCAGAGGGCTGCCAGCAGGGCAAGGAGGCAGCTGAGGAGGAAGCCTTGGTGGGGGGACCCAGTAATTATAAAAAGAAACCATCTGTTCTGGGCCGGTTATTAACCTGCTTTGGGTGTTGACATGACAGCGATGAGCAAGATTTTTCACAGGCAGATGGTGTATTTTTATCTAGAATGAACTTTTTTATTTTTCTGTTTTTTGAGATGTCTAGCTTGGAAGTAAACATGACTGGGGTGTGTTGCAATGCGGGACGGGGGTGGAGGTGGGGCTCCAGGTTTGGAAGGAAGTGGTCCTCTCCTCATTAATTATTGCGAGGTGCCATCTAGTGGGCAAGTAGGGCATCCTCTCTCTTTTCCCTCCCTGCCTTCCTGGGTCACCTGCCAGACCAGCATGTGGCTCCGCAAGGAGACCTTTTATGAGTTTCCCTGGGGAGAGGGCTGGGGTCTTCCTAAGGTTTTAATAAGCCATGAACGGAACATCAACCACATCTCCTGCAAGCTTTCTTGCAGATAAACCTGAATGTGTGTAATTCTGAACAATCAACATATGGCAACTAAGAAATACCAAGAATTCGTCTATATCACACAGGGATAGGGGACTGTCTGATGCATTCTCAGTTTGTTGGAGGGGATAAATGACTATTAGCTGGAGGAGGCTTCTTGGACGACTGTGATAGCGGTGGGTCAGAAGGTGAAGCTGGGGTCTGGCCGGCTGACTTGCAGCCTCGGGGCAGCTGTGGGTTCCCCACATGCCAGCAAGCAGAAGGAGCAGAAAAGGGTTTCTCTCGACTATCGAGATGGTGGCTGTTCCTTAAATTTGTGTAAATTTTAATGGAAGGACATTACTCATTCTCATCTGCAATTAAGAAAATGCCAGGATAATATCAAGGCAGTGTCTGTTATGTAACAATCAGTTGGTACAAATAAAAACAAATGCTCAATCCCAGAACTGGCAGGGCTGGAGGAAGTCACCACACAGAGCACAGGCACGCACCACGGGGCGCAGGTGCACACCGCACGGGGCCGGAGAACGTACCTGGTGATGCCTTCCGCTGGGAGGGTGACTTGAAGAAAAGAAGTCACAGGAACCATAAAACTGTATATATTTTCCAGCCAACACATTTCACTTCAGGGGAAACATTCCAATAAAATAATTCAAGTGGAAAGAAGATAGAGATAGTCATAGCACTGAGGTTTACGGCAGCAGGAGAGAAGGGAACCAGCCCAGGGCTGAGCAACTGGGACACAGTCAAGCTATCTTTGTGCAGTACCATGGCCGGTTGGGTCTACGAAGTTCAGTAACACTGCTCCACTGCTCCGCACACATTATTTACCTTACAGCAATCTCACACGAGCGTGCATGTGGGAGGAGAAAAAAGAGAAAGACCAATTGCAACAGGTGCTGGGGACCTACCGGCTTCCCAGGCAATGAGACCATGGCTCAGAGGAAGCAGAGGCAGCCAAGAATCTCCAGGTTCGGCATCTTGTGCCTGGGGAGACTCCGGTGTTGGAAAATGGGTGTTACTTTCCTGTCCCTAAACCAAACAAGAACCGACCCGGTCCCCAGCTCCCCGGGGCTGCCTCCCAGGGACTGTGCAAAGCCACCTGCACTGGGCTCCAGCTGTGTTCCCACAAGGCTGTGTCCTCATGAGCCTACCCTGGGGGGGTCCTACCTCCTCAGAGACATGGCCCCGCTGTAAGACACACTTGTAAGGTTCATCTCCGGGCGACAGCACAGGTGCCCATGGACTGAGGCAGGAGGGCCTGCCATGCTGGTGCCATTTTCAATGTGGGGTCCTTTCTCCAGTGTCTCTCCAACAGAATCTCATACAATCCACAAATGTGAACCACATTTATAATTTTAGATTTTCTAGTAACCACATTTTTAAAACTAAGAAGAAACAGATGAAATTCATTTAATAATTTAACCCAATATCCCAACATATTATCATATTATCATTTCAACATGTAATTGCTATAAATGATTATTGAGATATTTTCCTTTTTTAAAAATATTAAGTCTTTGGAACCTGGTGCATATGTTTTGCACTTGCAGCACATCTCCATTCTGACTACCGACGTGTCAATCCACGTGTGGCCTGTGGCTAGCATGTTAGGCCTCACAACTCTGTAAGATACATGATAGGAAGTGTAAAGATGAAAGATTTTCCACGTGGGTTGCCAGTGATGTGGACATCACTGTAAGGGCTGGGAACCTCTTTTTGTCCCTTCTCTGTTTTGAAGTTCAGCATCTGGGCTTCTTGGAGGCCAAGAGCAGCTTGGATGGTGGTGTGGACTGAACTGTGTGTGCCCTAAATTAATGTGCTGAATGTGGGATCTTTGGGAGGTGATGAGGGTTGATGAGGTCATGGTGGGGACCTTCAAGAAGGGATTAGTGAGTGCCCTTATGAGAAGAGACACCAGAGCCCTCACTCACTATCTCTCTGCCTTGTGAGGACACAGCAGGAGGACAGCTGTCTGCAAGCAAGGGCTCCCATCAGAATCCAACCATGCTGGCAACCTCTTCTGGGGCTCCTAGCCTCCAGACTGGGAACAATAAATGTCCATTGTTAAGTACAAGTCCATTGTTAGTTAAGTACCCAGTCTTTGGTATTTGTTGTGGCAGCCCAAGCCCACTGAGACAGATGGGGCATTGGGGGAGTTGAGGACTACTGGTGACCCCCTCCCCACCCTCTTTAATTAGATTTGGGGGTGATGGCATCATCTTCCTGTGTTGAGAGGACAAGCTGGCCTCTGCATGACTAAAGATCTCCTCCTTGGAATGACCCTGACCATCGTCAGGAGAGAGCTGCTACCTGCAGCCACTAAGAACCAGCTTTCCCCTTACATCCCAGCACAGAGAGCCCTCAGAGGCCTTGGATCCCTCCACTCTCTCCCTCTGCACCTGTTTCAGTTCATCATCGCTAAGCTCAGAGGGGGCGGCAATGTTGCTGGCAAGTATCCTGCATTTTCCCAGTCTACTTCCACTCCCACGAACCTCTTCCTCCAGCTCCCAACCCTCGTCCTCTGCTTCTCTGCAGTGCTGACTTGGTGCCTGTGTCACTGCAGAAAGGAGAGAAAGTTCACTGCTGACATCAGTGCCCATCCCTTCTCCTGCTACTACACATTGACCTTGATCTTGACGATGCCAGCCCCTCCACTGGGCACCCCTCTCCCTCTGGAGGCTGCTGCTCCAGTCATTCTCCTCCTTCCCCTTCATCACCATTCCCAGATCTGTGCACGGTGTGGCCCAGCAACACACACCTGGGTTATTTCTCCCATAGTGAAAAACAAGAGGGGTGCCTGGGTGGCTGCCTTCAGCTCAGGTCATGATCCCAGGGTTCTGGGATCGAGCCCCACATCAGGCTCCCTGCTCAGCAGAAAGCCTGCTTGTCCCTCTACCTCTGCCTGTGGCTCTGTCTACTTGTGTTCTCTCTATCTCTCTGTCAAATAAATAAATAAAGTCTTTAAAAGAAAAAGCGAGAAATATGTTAACAAGTTATCAGAATAATTCCACAGGGAGTAATTGTCTTTTCAACAGATGGCTCTGGGACAGATGTATAACCACATGGAAAAAAGTGAAGTTGGACAACCCCCTACGTTATACCATATAAAAAATTAACTCAAAATAGATTGTTTCTTAGATGAAAACATGGGATAACTCTTTATGACCTTGTATGAAACAATGGTTTCCTAGATATAACACAAAAACACAAACGACCAAAAAATTTGACAAATGGGACTACATCAAGATTAAAAACTTGTGCTTCACAACTGAGAAAGTGAAACACACACACACACACACAAACACACACACAGGATGGGAGAAAAGAGTCATGTATCTGATAAGGGACTAGTATCTAGAATATATAAAGAACTCTCACAGTAAAGAGACACACAATCCAATTTTAAAACAGTCAAAGGATTTGTATAGATATTTCTCCAAAAATGATATTAAGATGGCCAATAAGCACATGAAAAGGTGCTCAGCATCATAGTCATCAAAACCACAGTGTGGTGCTGCTTCTCCCCCACACTGATGGCTAAATACAAAAGAAAGTGATAAATGTTGGTGAGGTTGGGAAGAAATTGGAACTTTTATATGTTGTTGGTGGGTACATAAAATGGGGCAGTCACTTTGGAAAACAATTCAGCAGTTCCTCAAAATATTAGACATAGAGTTACCATATGCCCCAGCAAGTCCAGTCCTAAGTGTATGCTCCAGAGAACTGAAAACATGTCTGCACAAAACCTTGTATATGAACATCCATTAGCATCATTTTTTGTAACAGCTAAAAGGTGTTCACAATCTAGGTGCCCATCGCCCGAAGAATGGATAAAAAGGATGTGGTTTATACACTGTATATAATATGCAACTGGATATTATTCAGAAATAAAGAGGAATTATATACAGATACATGGTATAACATGGACAAACTTGGAGAGATGCTAAGTGGAAGAAGCCAGTCACAAAAGACCACACAGTAAAGGACTGCACTTGTATGAAATGTCAGAGTAGGCAAATCCATAGAGACTGAAGGCAGATGGGTGGTGGTCAGGGGCTAGGGGAGGGGAGAATGGGCAGTGAACTCTCATGGATGTGGGGTTTCTCTCTGGGGTGGTGAAAATCCCCTGGAATTAGAGAGTGGGATGGGTGCACAATTGTGCAAATACACTAGCAATCACAGAACTGCAAACTTTAAATGGTGGGTGGATTTTATGGGATGTGAATTATATCCCAGTAAAGTTGTTTAAAAAGCAACTTTTCCATCTCTAGCCACTGCTCCATTTCTCTCTCGTCCTTTGCAGTGAAATTCCTCAAATGACTTCGCCAGTTTGGCTCCTGTTCTCTGGGTGCTTTCCAGCAGCCCCCTGCTTCCACCACCCCACAAATGGTCTCTGATCATAGTGGCCACCCTGTAGGCGACACTGTAATGACATCCGTGTTACTGAACACAGGTGGTTCTCAGTCCTCCTGCCCCCTGAGCGCCTTCTAGGCAGCATCTGGCGGGCTGCTCCCTTCTGCCCACCTCTGTTACACTGTCCCAGACCTCCTCCCCCTCGCCGGCTGCTCCTCCTTCACCTCTGCTGCCCCCATGTCCATTCTCTGCTGTGGGGCTCTAGTGCCTCAGCCCATGTTCCCCCTGGCTCTGGTCCCTCCTGCACAATCACCCACTCGGTCTCCAACTTTACACTTGGAAACAGCTCCTGCTACCCACAGCCCCCACAACAAACCAGGCCCTGCTTCATCTCCGTGTCCTCTCAGTCATCTCTGGCTGCTCTCCTTTTCTCACTGACCTCTCCCAGCTCCATCACCAGGCGGGGGACATTCCCACCCCAGGGCATTTGCACTTGTTGCTTTCTCTGTCTTGGACGTTCTCCTCCCAGATATCTGAGTCATTTCCTTCAAGTCTTGACTCAAGTTCACATTTTCAGTGACACCTTGCCTGGCCACTCGATCTGAGATTGTAGCCACCCAGCCCCCAATGTCCCCGTCTCTGCATTGTTGTTATCTGTAGACTCAGTCCTTGTAACGTCCTCCATTATATACTTATTCCCACCTACCCCCACGGAGAGGACCTACATCAAGAAGAGTATTGAGATCACCTTTCCAGAAAGCAAATGGATAAAGGCACATCGAGGGAGCAGAGCTAATGCGGGGCAGGTGAGAGCCTTTCCACAGTGCGCCCCTCTGGATTGGACAGCTTCCTGGTGCTGGCAAAGACCCCACAGACGTGAGAGCGTATACCACCCATTCAGCTGTGTTTGTGGTCTGTCTCTCTTCACTCGTGCGAGCTCCATGAGGGGAGGGATTTTTGTCTGTTTGCTTCACAGCCGTGGCCCCAGTGCTGTAGGTGCTCAGTAAACTCTCGTGGAAGGAGGGAAGAAAATAAGGTGGCAGGCAGGTTTTTTCGGATTTCATTTTCCACCTCACCTACATATGGGGTGGGCCGAATACCCGCACCACCTCAGTCCCTGCCTCTCCTGGTGCTGGAGGAAAGGCTGCCTCCCACCAGCTTGGTGAGGGGAGCTCCGAAGTCAGGCTGGTGTCTGTGCCCTTATTTCAAGTGACCCTCCAGAGTCACTGCAATGAGAGCGACCCACAGTGCCCGGTGTTGGTGAGGACGGGGAGTACCTACAGCCTCCTCTGCTGAGGGGGTGCAACCTGGTTTAACTCTTGCAGGGAGCTCTCGGGCAGCATCTGCTAAAGCCACATGTACCTGTGTCCTGTGGACCCAGCAGTACCGGCCCTGTCATGCACCTGACAGAAGGGAGAGCATCGTCCACCAAAACCATCCCTGGGAATGGTCACAGCAGCTTTATTCATGCCAAACCCCAGCTGGAAACAATGCAAATGCATGTCCCCGGGAGAGCAGACACACAGTTGTGCAGGGCTCACTCAACAGTATATTCCACCACTGGAAAAACACCAAGTACAGGATGCTCACGCCAACATGGGGGGGGGGGTGTCATACACATGGATTTGAATGAAGAATTCTGAACCAAAAAATTGCATATGTCATATTCTATTTATAAGAATTAAACAACAACAACAACAACAACAACAAGGGAAAACTTCAGTGAACAATAGTTACCCTTGGAGGCAGGAGCCCTGGGGAGCGCCTGAGGGAGCCATCTCTCTGGAGGCGGTGCTCATACACACGCACACTTCCGTGAGTGCCCGTGTTTGTGTGTGTGTGTGTGTGTGTGTGTGTGTGTGTGTGTGTGTGAAGTCTCACTGAGCTGAAGTTTCACTAACTTGAGATTTGCGCACTTTACCAGATGTAGGTTAGAACTCAATAAAAAAAAAAACCTCAAAGTCCCAGGGGGTGCTCCCGATGGCTGACTGCCCCCTCTTATGAACTATGTGTCCCCCATGCTAATTTCCTCTTCATACTGCTCTGAGGACTTACTGATTCTCCTAATTGCTTACTCCTTGACTTTTGGAGAGCAGATCAATGTGCAAAGGCCTTGGACAGAACTGTAGAGGACCTGGGTACTCCCAGGAAGCCCCTCCTTGCAGAGCTCAGCGTTTCTGCGTCATTGTTGTCCTAACTTGACAAGGACTGGACGGCTTTGTTTCCCCAAATCAGGTTTGCATCTGAATTATGTTTGTTCCTCAGAGTTTTGACTCATGTGATAATCAGCTTGTGCCTGAGTGAGATGTCGCATTGTTCCTGACTTGAATAAAAGAAACAATCACTGTGTCCATTGTGCTTTTGAATGCTCTGTTTTCATATCTTGGAGCTGTTCATCATTGGGTGGGTTTCTCCCTAATTGAATTGAATTCTGCACAGTGTCTTTGTGACAGCCTCATTCTGGGATGAATGTAGGGCCCCTGAACCCTTTCCTGAGACCCTCGGGAGAGCCCCTGTGGCCCCCTGCCACGTGATTCAGGACCGCTGTCTCTGCACAGGTGAGAGAAGTGGACGCGCAACCTCACAGTTCTCGGTACCTCCGTTCAGTCCTACTGGCTGTTCAGGTTGTTCTGACCCGGATCCTGGCTCATTTCCAGAGCCGGGATATGGACGGCTCAGTGGCACTGAAGCCAGTGGCCAAAGCAAGGAAGAGATTCCCCCAGGGGTGTGGGAGGAACAGTTCTGTGCTTGCCTTTATTCCCAGTCACAATGCTCTGACACCACATGTTGGGGGCTCCCCACACCAAGCGGTTCTCTACAATGCCAGCTCGGTGTCCTACAGTTCATTTGGTTCTGACGCTCGCTCCCTGATGTCAGCACAGATGCCACAGACCAGACTGTCCCCTCTTTGGATGGCAATCACAAGTCATGGGATGTCACCTGTCCTTCTCACTGACTGTGATCCCCGTGGGTTTGATGATTTGGAACCTTCATCATGACTGATCATTAGCGCAGTTTCTGGTCCCCCTCCCCTTCTGGGAGAATGAAAAGTTAGAACCAAAAGTTCTAAGCTTTTAATCACAGCTTGGTCTTTCTGGTGCCCACAAGTTCTGCCTCATTAGGACACCAGGCTCTCCTGCCATCCGGGAAATTCCAAGGTATTTGGAAGCTCTGTGCCAGGATTTGGGAATAGAAACCAATCCTCCCTTTTTTTTTTTTTTTTTGTATTATTTTGCACCAGGGAATTCTAGGGTGAGGGCACCCGAAGAACAAACATACACAGGTGAGCCACAGGTGTCCACCACTCCAGGAACCCCCTCCAGCAGCAAAGGGCAAGGAGTTGGGGGCTGGCCTGTGTTTCAAGGTGAGGACATGAGCACAGAACAGAAGGGCGTGGGGAGCCTCTGCCTGTCCTGGCTGTGATGACTATATCTCAGCCCTCAGCCAGACTCCCTCTCTTTGGGAGCCTCTGCCTTGACTCTACTCTCTTAAGCCAGCTCTAGGTCAAGGCTGGGGGAAAGCAATGAGCCAGGGGCTAGGGTGGCCCAAGGCTGAGAGGGTTCCTCTACGTTCTGGGTGGGAGTGGGGACTCCAGGAGGCTTCATTGGTATACAAAGGAAGGCATTTTGGCATTTAAAGAATGCTGGCTATGTGCAACTGTATGAAGTTTCCTTTTGTATGCACAAAGGAAAACGTGTGTGTGTGTGTGTGTGTGTGTGTGTGTGTGTGTGCAGTTCCAGAATCCTGGGAGCCTGGGTTCCCAGCCCGGGGTGTTGCTGTGGGCAGCTAGGGGTCACGTGAAGCCCCACTGTGCAGAGAAACAGCGGCACGGATGACTGGCTCCAGGAACCCAACTCTACCCACCCCCTCCTACCCCGCTCCAGCTTGGGAGCTACTGTGAGCAGAACTGTTCTTCAGAAAGCCTGTTCTTTGGGGTCAGAACATCTGGCAGGACCCCCTAAAGTGACACTCCAGGGATTGAAATTTCCCCTTGTTTTTGCCCAGAAATGTCTGGCTTGGTCTCCCCCACAACCCGTTTCTCTCCCTCCCTGCCCGCCCGCCTGACTTTCTGTTTTCAACATTGGAACATTCCAGTCAGAGCTGGGCTCTGTGGTGGTGAGGGGAGCCAGCAGGAGAAGGACTCTGGGAGGACACGGGACAAGACTGGCCACAGCCTCTCCAGCGGCACTGATTCATGAGTGTCAAGGGCGCCCTTGCCCTGGGGGCCTCAGCTTCCCAGCCCAAAGAGGGAACGAAATGGGGAAGAGCCCCCAGAGAGACCCGGGAGAGCCCCCGTGTGTTCACTCTCCCTTCCCAAGTGGGAGCCCCTGTCCTCACTCTTGATTCCTCCCTTCTAGACTGCTCCAAAAGCTAGCCTGAGGCTGTAACATGGGGAGTCTGGGAGGGGCGGGAGGGGTGTGTGCGCGCGGGTGTACAGGGCTCGGTGTCCATTGGGATAAGGACTCTACCTCACAGGTCCTGACTCAGGCCCACCTTTGCGGTCTTGCCTAAACCACGTCCTCCAGGGCTCTACGGAAGCTCCTTCTGGCTCCCCCCGTGCTCCACAGGCTCCCCCAGTTCAGCGTGGATTATCTAGAAAGGCACAGGAGGGCCGGGGACAGGCAAGGAAGGGTTGGAGACCCCCCCAATATCAGGCTCAAGGACCTGGGTGCAGGCACTGATGGAGGCAGCACTAGCTGGTTAGGGGAAGGTGACGGGGTCAGTTTGGACACAGGAGTTGTGAGGTCCCTGTGACCCCAGCATCTTGCGGACTCCCCCTCCCCCAGAACCTAGGGGAAGTCCCAAAGTCACCTTCTAAAAATGGCATCAGTGGAACCCAGCTGAGAGTTGTGGGGGCTGCAGGTGAACGACGAATGAGGGGCCCCCTGCCCTCAAGCAGCCCAGACTGGAAGGTGCACTCGGGCACCTCACGCAAGATGCGAGGTGGGAGCCACAGCTGGGGCTGCAGGTGCTCTGGGAGCACAGATGGGAGAGCCATGCTGCCCTGGGGCAACCAGGAAGGCTGCAGAAGGGAGGTGGCTGCAGCACTGGGGCTTACAGGGGGGCACAAAGTTCATGCACAAAAGCAGATGAACCTCCAGAGTCAGCAAGTAGCCCAGAGAAGACCAGGGTGTAGCCCTGTTGAGCTTGGTGAGGCAGAATCCTTCCTCCGGCCCACAGCCCTCGCCCCAAGCTCTGTTCTCTGGGCACAGGTATCTCACAGAGTCTGCTCAGGGCTAAGGCTGAGCAAGCACATGGAGAGTGTGTGGGCCCCTTCACAGATGGAGCCCAGATGCAGAGAGGCAGGGAGACAGCTGGCAAGCATTGAGGAGGGAAGCTTCGGGCAGCCCAGAGCCTGCTGGCGCCACGTGTGCAACGCCTCTGACTTGGAGGCAGCCTCTCCCCTGCCCACAGGCCTCGGGAGGGTTACTTCCTGAAGGCCTGGGTCAGAGGCAGGCCAGCGGAAGTGGCTGCCTTGGTTTGTCAGTGGCCTGAGAGCCCCAGGATCCTGCCTGAGAACTGGGTCAGCCCTGCAATCACTCCCCACCTGCCTGGTAGCTGCACCCGGCAGGGGCCCTGACTTCCTCTCTAGCCCCTTTCTGGCTGAGTCCCCAAGAACAGGCTGCGGCCAGGGGTGCCTGGGTGGCTCAGTGGGTTAAAGTCTCTGCCTTTGGCTCAGGTCATGATCCCAGGGTACTGGGATCGAGCCCCGCATCAGGCTCTCTGCTCAGCAGGGAGCCTGCTTCCCCCTCTCTCTGCCTGCCTCAATCAAATAAATAAATAAAATCTTAAAAAAAAAAAAAAAAGAACAGGCTGGGGCCAGCCAGAAGCAGCCCCTTTCTGACTGAGTCTCCAAGAAGAGGCTGGGGCTGGGCAGAAGCTGGGCCAGCTGACATCCCCTGAGGCCAACCAGGAGGCTGTCCCCCTGCAAACAGGTCTGACCTCACGTCTCCAGGAAGTTCTGCCTGGGAGGGGGTGGATAGGCGTTTCCTGTCCCTGCTGACAGGGCAGCAGTCAGTGTCTGGGGGAAGGGGAGGCTTCCTTACCCTCCAAAAAGAGGCCAGGCAGGCCCACCAGTTCTCATCTAGCACCTTGACCGGAGGCTCCAAATATGAGGCTCATTGGCCATTTCATTACCATCCCTTCCGCCCGAAGGCCCCCAACCTCATTTCTTACTTGATTCATTTCTTCAATCCACAAAGGTTCAGTGCCAAGGACAGGAGGGGACAGTGAACAAAAGACCCAGCGTCCCAGCCCCGGGGGAGACCACTGTCCTCTCTGATAAAGTTGTGCCTTCCCGGGGTTCAGCCAAACATCACCTTCTCCAGCAAGCCCTCCCTGATCATACAACTATCCCTCTGGCCACTGGCTTTATCTATCTGTCTCTCAGGACTCAGGCTGCATGCCCCTCAGAATGGCCTTGTGTAACCTGGCTCTGCCCTCCTGAGACCAGTGGCCAGATGGGTCTCAGTAACAGGCAGCCACTGTCACCATCAGCATCCATGCTGCCCACCCTCCATCATCACCAAGGAGGGATAAGTTTCCTCCAGTCCTGCCAACCCCTTGCCTGGCTCCCTGCCTCTGGCACACAGTGCGCAGTTGTAAGCAGCTCCCGTGCAGGCGAGCCCTATTTAAGAAAACTCGACATTGGAAAATCCCAAGTCACAACTCCCAGGCAGGGGTCCCTGGCTTGCTGCCCGCAGAGGCCTCCCTCAGTATCCGAGTCCCACAGGACCGCTGCAGCCCTGCCCAGGGGAACGTCAAACTCTAAAGGGAAGCCTGCCTGTCAATTCGTTCCCCAATGCCCTGAGGTCACCGCTGAGACTTCACTTTCCACCTGGAGCGACTTTGGTCAGGACTGGTGCGCTTCAGGGGCGCCTCAGGCAAGGCGGAGGTGGTGGGGGCCTCGGTGCCCCACAAATGCATGGGCCTGGTCCTCGGACCCTCCCCTGGCCTGTGTCCACTTCCCAGGAGGAGGGGCAGGGCGGGCCTCTCCCAGGGCTTAAGGATCCACCTCTGGCAGGAACTCGGAGTCCCTGCACAGCTGGGAGGAAGGAATCCTGGGCTGTGGAAGGGAGCACTTGGCTGGCAGGACAGTGGGTTCCCGGTCCTCGCCAGGCCTAGTAAGCAAAGCCCCAGGAGAAGCGAGGGCTGGGATGTCGGCCCAGCAGATCCAGCCCTGCGGCCAGACCTCAAGCTTCATTCCGGGAAGAGGGAACATCACAAAAAGCAGAGGCACTGATTCAGCCTGAGAACTCCTGAACTTCTCCACGCGCAGGGGTGGCCTCGTGGCCAAGGGCAGGGGTCAGCTGCGTGGCCTCGACTAGGGGCAGCTCCGGTGCCTCGCAAGACCACACCTGCTGGGGAAGTCAGTGAGAGAAAGCAGAATCCCCCAGCAGCCTGGAGGGCAGCCAGCCCCTTCTCGGAACAGCCTGGGGGGCAGGTGCAGGCAGGGCCTGGCCTGACCTGTGACCCAAGCCAGGATGGCGAGCCTGTCTCTGAAGGGGTACCAGACCTAAAGGAGTCAGAGTTGGGGTCTCCTGAGGCAACACCTTCCCTTCTTGGGCTTCTTTTCTGAGAGGTCCTGCTTCCTCCTATCATATTCCCCTCTGGGCTTCAGTGGCGAGCATCGACCTCTCACACTGGTCCAGGGCAAATGTTCAGCCTGATTTATCTTGCTTCCTGGTGCACCCTCTGCTGTAATCCAGAACAGGGGAGGGACCAGGCCTTTAGGAGGAGATGGTGACAGCCCGGGCTTGCCGTCTACCACCTACCACCGCAGGCAGATGTGGCCTCAGCGGAGCCTGGTTCCCCTCTCAGGGATCCTAGGAGTCTGGGGTGGCTGACCAGATGCTCTCTATGCCTCAGCCACCTGCACACAGCTGTCAGGCAAGCTCTGGAAAGCAAAGAGCAGATTTGCTGCCTTATGGCAGGTTCCAGTGGCTCCCGGCTTTTCAGAGCTGGCCCCACCCACCACCTGTGTGGCCTCAGTGCAGCCATACTGCTCTGGAACAGCTCCTCTCCTCAGGGCCTTTGTACTTGCCATTCCCTCCTTCTGGAATGCCACCTCCCCAGGTGGCACTGCTCACTCCTTCTCACCATTTGGGGGGAGCTTACCTCTGTGGGGTGCTTCTGTCCACCTGCCCACCACATCATGCCTCAGTCCCTGTCCCCATCACAGCATACATGGGGACTGACACCACCTGCTCCTGTTACTTGTCTCCTTGGCCAGAGGAGATACCGTAAGAGTGGGGATCTTGTGTGTCTCACCCATGGCTTGTTCCCAGCACCTGGCAGGGCCCAGAGGCCCCCTCACAGCTTGTTGGCCATTCAAGCCCTTGAGTCCTTGCAGGCTCCAATAGGTGAGGGCTAGAAGGGAAGCAGGGGTCAGGGCCCTGGGCTGAGGGCCGAGCCAGCAGCTGCCCAGCCCTGGTGAGGAGGGCATGTCTCTTGGCCACCTGTCCTGCACGCCTAGGGTCTTGTCTGTGCCCCTGTGGCGGGTCCCTGTAGAGAAGGCTGGCGGCACCCAGCTGTAGACAGTCCTCCTTCCTCTTCACAGGGATGCTGCCTGGTGCTTCGACTCCCCTTTTACCTGGCAAGAGCGGCTCGAGGAGAGTGGGGCTGTGACCAGGAGGCCAGTGGTTGGAGCCGGGCACCTACCCTGGGGTGAAGGGATGCGGCTGCCAGGCCTAGCTGTGAGAGGGTATGTGATCTGTCTTCAGGAAGTTGCCCCTTATCCCGTCACCCGTCACCTGTCCTGCCCTGAGCCCAGTGGCTGGGCGGAACCGGCCTGGACCTGTTTGTGCAGCTCAGGGAGGCCAAGGGCTTGAAAACCAGCATGTTGTTCTTGGACACACCTCTGACTCTCCCCCACCCGCTCCTGCCCATGCAAGAAGGCCACAGGCAGGCCCGGGTGCTGGCACTTTACCGCTTCTACCCTCCCTCACAGGGGTGGCTCTCCGTCCACAACGGGCTGGGAGCCAGCGACCCGCTGAGTCAGACGTGGTGCTCTAGCCAGACCCTCCGGTTCTGTCCGCACAGGAGGACTTGAGAACTAGCCAGCGTGGGATTCTTCCCCCGGGCCCTGACGAAGGGGTTTTAGGCACGGGGCCATGTGGACTGGGAGAGGCTTTCCTGGTCCTAGAGTCACTACTTCTAGCTGACAGTGACGTCCCCCTCCGCAGCGGGCTCTGGCCAAGTTCAGCCAGGCAACAAGGAGATGAGAGCAGGGGCTAATCAGGAGACCGTGTCGCCAGCTGCGGGCCAGGCCTCAGGAGGCTGGCATTGAAGCTCCAGCCTCGACCACTCTGAGCAAGGCCAGTCACTGCACGGGGGGCTTCCCCAGTCAGCGGCACCCTTCCCAGGAGCAGGCCAGGCAGGAGGTTGCCTGGGACAGCTTTATGCCAGGAAGGCCCAGGCAGAGCTGGATGAGTGGCTCTGGGTTTGTGCTCTGTGCCTCTGTTCAGATGATTCACACCTAGGGGACAGGGCTCCAGGCACTGGGCCATGGGCAGAGCCTCCAGGGTGATAGGGCCATGTTCTCAGGAAGCAGCCCAGGTGTGGCCTGAATGTCCCAGTGTTGTGTGCTGCCAGTGTTCCCAGGACACCATGGGGGACAGTTGTGGACATCTGCCACCTCGCATGGTTTCAACCCCTGATGAGCCGTGTCTGAAGCAAGACACTCCTGAACTTTTTGACCACACGAGTGAATAAACGTTCTTTTTATTGTTAAGTCAGTCTGGGTGGGGTTTCTGTCACTGGCAGTGAAGGGTTCTAACAGAAAACACCGCTTTCCTCAGCCATAGAGAGACGAGGGCTGGAGTAAGGGGCATCAGACACCTAGACACCTGGAGAGAAGGGAGATGGGGCCAGAGGCCTGGGCACATGCCTAGGACCCCCGGGGAGCCAGGGGGCAGTCCCACGCCTGGTGGGCACCCACAGCATGGCAGTCTGTCTGGCTCAAGGTGAGCCCACATGCCTGGCCTGAGAAGGCCCAGCTAGCCAGGCAAGGTGCGAGGGCAGATCTTGTTTCCAGCCCTCTCAGTCTTCCCTGGGGGTGTGCTTTTCTGTGGGGCAGGTGCTGGGGTGCACGGCCTCAGGGGACCTCATTCCAGTCCTATCTTCCTTCTGGTCCTCTGAAAGGTGCCTCGACTTGTCTAGCTCAAGGGATCATCTGGGACTACAGCTCCTAGGGCTGAGAAAAGGCACTATTCGTTCCTAAGAGGCCAAAGTGTTTTGGGTTTGCTAGGTGGACAGAGAATTACCTGAAGTGGAAAAGAAGGATGCCAACGTCCAGCACAAAGGCACTAGGATCCAGAGAGAAAGAGCCATTCCCACTGCACCTGCCACCTGTGGGGAAGGGTCCTGGGGGCCGGGGGGCGCAGCCTGAGACTTCTGCCCTCACCTGGGCCTGGACCATGGAGTCTGCCTGGATGCTGAAGGGCCTGGAAGCCCCTCTGTCATGGCCGCAGACACGGTCAGCTGTGGAAGGCTGACCAGGAGACACCCGAGGCGTAGAACTCCACGCCGCTGGGCCAGTTGCTGTCCCCACTGCCCTCCTTGTCCTCGTCAGAGTCCTCCTCGTCCCCGCTGGACGCCCCGGTGCCAGCCCCGGAGAGGTAGGACGGCTGCCCGGGGGACCCCACGCCCGGCTCCTCCTCCTCCTCCTCCTCCTCCCTCCGCTTGCAGGCGGCCAGCTCGCGGTAGCACAGGCTGCAGACGCGCAGGGGCTTGGGCGACAGGCGCGGCAGGAGGAAGCGCTCGCGCGAGCACTCTGCACACACCACGAAGCCGCACTTGCGGCAGTGGTGGCGCCGCGTGAGGGCGGAGAAGCGCGTCTGCGTGCAGCGCATGCAGATGTCCGTGGCCTTGTCGGGGATCCAGGGCGCCGCGTGCTCCGTGCTGGGCGGGCGGCCCGTGGCCCGCAGCTGCCGCCGCACGCACTCCTCGATGTGGCTGATCCACTCCTGGCGCTCCGTGGCGGAGGCGGCCGATACCACGAAGGACTTCCTGGCCGTCTTGATCATCCAGCGGTTCTTGGCCCGCGGCGTCTCAGGCAGCGGCTCGAGGGTCACCTCCTCCAGCGGGATGACGTGCTGGCTGCGGTACTTGCGCTTGGGGAGCACCACGCTGCCGTACACCAGGATGTCGTTGAACAGGAAGAAGATGCGCGGCTTGGCCTTCTTGCGGCACTCCTTGGTGAGCACGCCCTCGCCCAGCAGCACCCGGCCCGGCAGGGCCAGCGGCTGCCCCGACGCCCCGAAGCAGCTCTCCACCGCCGCGATGCGCTGGCTGTTGATCTCCGTGTTGGCCAGGGAATCCACCATCTTCTCTGGCCGCCGGGCTGCGGGAGGGGCGGCGGGTGAGGGAGGCGGCAGCTGGCGGGGGTGGGAACCACACGGCTCTCCCCAGCTCACTGATCATCCCCACGCCCCAGCCATTACCCCCACTGGAACCCACAGGGCCCAGACGGCCAGCCAACCACAGACCTGCTGCCCCAGTAGCCAGAGCCAGCTCTTCCACAAGGAGCTGCTGAGAGGTGGAGGAGGAGTGCCCAGTCGGGGGCGGGCAGGTGGAAGTCAGCCAGGGATGGGGGGACAGCAGCGAAGAGAGGAGCGGTGACTAATCCAGGCCACGGCTGTGGCCTGGTGGGGGGGAGGGGTCAACTCCTTGGGAGCCAGAGGAGAACAGTTCCTACTGGCGTCTACCCAAGGGGCAAGGATACTGAACCCCAACCTCTGTCCAACACCAGAGACCTGGCAATTGGGCCTGTCCCAGGTGGAAGGGTGCAGGGGCGTGTACCAGGACAGCAAGTGCCAGGCACCTGTGCCCCTAACCCACCATGGCCTCTGCCACCCAAGCCAAACCATCACAGACCTGCACCCACTCCCTCAGCCTCTGGCTCAGTGGGCACCACTTCCCCTGTCACAGGTACCATGTGCTGGTTGCCTCCTCTATGTCAAGCATGATTCTCTTATTTAGTCCCCACACCAACCCGAGGAGGCAGAATCCCCCACTGACGGAGGGGGGGAAACTGAGGCTCTGTGAGTAAGTAGGGGGCCCAGAGCTTATTCCCCAGGGGGGGGACAGTGCCTTCCTCCGTGGAGTGTGGGGTCCTCTCTGTCCTCCTCTGCCAAGCATGAAATGTCAGTGGCCCAGATGTCATCCAGGAGCCCCCTTGTTCTGGTCGCACACCCTCCCTTTGACCCTCGGGACTCGCAGCTTTGAAGACCACCCACATCCCCGGATCAAGCCTCCAGCTGTGGCTTCTCTGCTGCACTGTTAAGCCTGGATATCAACCTGCCCACATGATTTCCCACCTGCTCATCTGAGAAGGTTCTCAAATTCAACATGCCCAACATAAACCCAGCTTTTCCCTCCAATTCCTCTTTTCCATAAGCAGAACCACTGTTCATCCATCTGTTCAAGCCCCAAATCAAGGACTCATCCTCCTCTTTCCTGTACCCCAAAGAGTCACCTCATGAATAAACTCCACCATTTTTCTCTCTCACAACTGGCCAGAGTTTGCCTACTTCTCATCACACAGCTACATGACTGAATCAACAGCAAGGCGCCATGAGGTCTTGCCTGAAATAGGCTGTCCCTGGGCTCTTGGCTCTCATCTCCCTTCAGAAAGGGTCTCTGACAACCCCATCTCAAGTACAGGGTTGGCAAACTATGGCCTGAGGGTCAAATCTGGCCCATAGCCAGTTTTTGTAAATAAAGTTTTAATGGAACACAGCCACACTCGTTCATTTAAAATTGTCTGTGGCTGTTTTCATGCTGCAATGGCAGAGATGACTCATGGTGACAGACACCGTAGGCTATAAAGCCTGAAATCTTTACTACCTGGCCCTTTACAGATAAAGTTTACTGCCAGTTTCTCTAAGACATTACCCTATTTTGTTTTTTCTTCCAGGACTTACCAGGACCTAATATTTTCTTGTTTATCATTTGCTTACATGTTTTCTATTTCCCTCCCTGGGTTGTAAGCATGAGAACAGGAGCCTTTTCTTGTTCACTACAGTATCCCCGGTGCTTGAAACAGTGCCGAGCACACAATAGGTGTTTTGTAAGTTGCTGGTGAATGAAGGAGCCTTTCCAAAGCTCCCCGAGGGTCTGCCATGCATAAGTCAGCCTTACTTCTGAGGAAAAAGCTGGTGAGAGCTGACCTCACCGCCACCACCATGTGCATAAGTGTGCCCAGGCACACACAGCATGACCCTGGCTGAGCTGATCACGCATGTGGTATTTCTGGGTCACCACATTGCAGTTCTAGAAGTCAGACCACGTATGGGAAACAAGAGTGGGGCCCAGTGCAGAGGCTGAATGCATTGCACAAGAGGGGTGCTCGGCCCCCTGAGTCACATACCGCTTGCCCCCTTCAGACCACAGGGCATCCTGAGAAGTGCTGCCCACACCACCTTATGTAAGAACCACTATTTTTAGGTTGCTAATCTTGGTTTTGTGTTGCAAACCTCGCTGATTGTTGGTGACAGCCCTGGGCTGTCCTGCTAGGATGGATCAGTGGGTCCCTGTTGTGGACAATCTGGCAAAATTCCAGAGGCCACCCCCGGCCCCCAGGCTGGGCTGAGGGCTGGGATGGGCTGGCTGAGGGCTCCACCGGAGGAGCTCAGAGTGCAGCCGAGGGAGATCCCGAAGGGCCGTGAGTTCATGACCTGCTGCGGAGACAAGAGACAAGTCTAGCAGTGGGGGAACAGGTCCCACAGCTGGGCCACTCACACGCGGGAAGAGTGCCAGCAGCTATGATGACACCCAATCCACGCGGGTCAATGTGGAGTGACCACAGACATCAAACACTGAGTGGAGAAAGCAGCCTGCCAAACGGTATGTGACAGCTCATGTGCAGACATTCCACAACGTTGCAGAAGTGTTCAAGACATTAGATCTACGAACGAAGATGGAGAGGATGGAGCTTCACACTCACGAGGGTGCCTAACTGTCAAAATAAATAAGTAAGTAAATAAATAAAACCCTAAAACCCCCAGGTAATAACAAGGGTTGGGAAGGACATGGAGAAGTTGAAACCTTGGTGCGCTTATTGCGGGAGAGGGATGTAAACTGGTGTTGTGCTATGGAAAAGAATAGGGAAGCTCCTTGAGAGATCAAACACAGAAATACCATCTGACCCAGTAATTCCATTCCTGGGTGTCTCCCCACAAGACGGGAAGCAGGGTCTCAAAGTAGTACAGTACACCCACGTTCACGGCGGCGTTATTCACAGCAGCCGAGAGGTGGAAGGAACCTGCATGTCCATCGATGGCTGAGAGACTGGACAAAATGTGCAACAGAAGGTAATTCAGCCATAAAAGGAAGGAAATTCTGACCCCTGCTACCACGTGGATGAATCCCGAGGACATTTATGCTCTGTGAAATAAGTCGGTCACCAAACGACAAGTACTCGTCCGGTTCCGTTCCCATGCGGCATTGCAAGTAGTCAAATGCATGGAGACAGAAAGTAGAAAGGTGGTGGCCCAGGTTGGGGGGCGGCGGGAGGAAGAAGAGCTGTTATTTAATGGGTAGACAGTTTCAGTTCTGCAAGACGAAAAGAGTTCTGGAGATGTTTCACAGCAATGGAAATATACTTAATACCACTGAACTGTACACTTAAAAATGGTTAAGACAGGTTAAAATCAAATGATGGACCCAAACCAAAGAAAGTGGCCTGGAGAAGGGGCACCTGGATGTAACCAGCAATGGCGGGGAGGGGGTATCAAGCAGGACTTCCCCTTTATAATATTCTTTATTTCTTTAAAAAAAAAAAAAAAAGCAGCAACAAAGTGATAAAACACAATTCCAGGAAGTGGGAACATCGGCGTCTTTTTCTTTCTCTCTGTCTAAATGTAAGGTCCTCAAAAAGACAAGCCACAGGACAGAGTCTGCACCCAGAGCCATGAGCTCTCCTGCTCCATGCTGCGGGGCTCACGACGGGTCATCTGGTGGGGCCTCCCCTGACCATCCAGGGACAGAGGCGACGCCGGGGGGAGGGAGCCCTGAGAAAGGATGCCACTCGTTCCCTTCAAGCTCACCTATGTGTCACCCAGTCTTGTGGCCACAGACCAAGGCTTACTTAACACATTTGGCAGCTGGGACAGACAGACAGACTATGTGCTGAGACAGCAGCCAGCAGACGGCCCCCATCTGGTCCTGGGGGTTTGGTGAGCTTGGGAGGCCAGCTTGCCCAGGTCCCCCTCTGACCTGATGCCACCCAAGGGGGCAGCCTGCAAGAAGTGAAGAGCAGCACCCAGGGAGGGGAGAGGTTTAGGCAAGAGAGAGCCTACAACACTGTCTCCTTAGGACAGGGGAGGAGAGAGCTAACCCATGCCTCCTGAGGCCGACCTGCCTCAGGACAGCCTCTGGCTTTGGGATACTGCATGTGTTGCCTCTGGGCAGGGTACCCAGCACCAGGGTGCTGGCAGAGAGTGGACACTTCTGAAGGGTGAGTGTCTGGCAGTGAGGCAATGAACAGAGCTGCTTTCGGGAGGAGGGTTTGGGAGGCTGCTAGGCTCCTGGGCTGGCCCTCCTGAACACAAGTGATCCCATCACCTGAGTGGGCTAAAGGTATGTGGTGAGCACGGGGATCTGGGGAGCCAGGATGCGACAGTTGCTTGATGGCCAGGGTTCTGTGCATGACGGCCGAGGTGTCACATGTGATCTACACCAGGGCTGGCCAGCCCACGTCAAGTGTCACATGTGATCTACACCAGGGCTGGCAAGCCCATGTCAGTCTGATCCAGTGACCACTTTTCTAAATCCAATTCATTGGAATGCCATGACAGAGACTGGCTTACAAAGCTGAAAACATTTACCATTTGGCCCCTTATAGGAAAAATGTGCAGACCCTCATCTATGCCTGATCTGTACCACCCCATGCAGTCAGATGTGTAACACACCTACTCCAGGGACACACCTGACATAGGGCTGTGTCCTGAGTGAACTTGTTCTCTCGTCTCCTCCACTCAGAAACAGTTTGTGTGATTTAAGAGAGATGTCTGGGATCCCACCTTGGGAACCCTGGAAAGCAGGTGGGACCCAGCTCTCCTGTGAGAGCTATAGTTGGGGATATCAGAAAGGGAGGTATCTGGCCAAGATCACAGAGGTGGGGAGTCAGGACGCTGGTCCCTCTGGCTTCTACTGACTGGGGCCAGGCTGATTCATCGCTGCCCCTCCTTCCCTCTAGCCCCAACCAGGTCCACTGTGCTCCCAGGCCTTCTGGATTTCACCTTCCAAATGTGTACTGTAAGTCCTACTGTGCTTGGCACCAGGTAACAGCAAAGAAGTAGGGACCAGGCCCTTGAGTAACAGACTCCCGAGTGGGACAGTCAGACTAGTACGTAAGTCAACAAGGTAATGTCTGCTCGTTAGCGTGATTAACTGCCATGAAGCAAAAAGCTGATCTGACCGGCAGAGCTGGGGTGGGGGTGGGGGTCAGGCAAGACCTGGTGAGGAAGTAACCTTGCACCAACCTTAGGCTGTGTGAAAGAGCCAGTCATTCAAAGGCTGGAGGAAAGAATGTTCTGGGCCTTGGGAACAGCTCAAGAATCTGATCCATGGAGGCCATGGAGAAAGGAGTAAGGGTAAGAGTTAAGGTCAAAGGGGCCAGCAGAGGCCAGTCTTCAAGGTCCACAGGCCGAGATTTTTCTCGAAGTACACTGAGCAGAGTGACATGATCCAGGTCCCTTCCTTCCAGAGGGGCTGCCCCTCAGCCGTGTCTAAACCTGTGCTTCCTGGAGGCCCTTCTCCATGAAAAAAAAAAAAAAAATAGTAATAAGGAAAATAAACCAAAGGTGCTATTAACTAGGAGCTTATAGCTCACCAGTTACAGCAGTAACCACATTATAAGTATTCTCTCACTTAATCCTCAAGAAAGCCCCATGCGGGAAAGTACTACCCCCATCATCAAAATTACTACCAAGGGCCCAGCAGAGTGATGCAGGAGCCCAGCTCCAAGAAGGCTGTTCTTGACCAAAGACAGAATCAGAAATCCTCAAGTTCAAAGGGCAGGGTCCCTCTCTAAATGCCTGATGCCCTGCCCCACCCCCAACCCCATCCAACTCAAGGATCCCTTGGGGGTGGCCAGGGCAGGTCCCTTAGCTGGGCTGGGCTGCCTCCCCTCCTGTTTTGGCAGCCCTGAGGGCTGTCGTGTGCAGGGACACAGGCCAATGTCAGAGTCATCTCTCAGCCTGCACAGACCCCAGTGGAAATTATGTGCCCAGGAACAGCCCAGTACTAAGTGGAAACTGTGTGCAGAATGACCCCAGCAATGATCCTACCCTCCTTGCAGACTTCTGACCCTCTGGGGTGAGATAAGAACTTTGTTCAAATTGCAAACCAGTATTTTCCTTGAACTGTGAAGATGGAGGCTCAGAGTGCCTCTGAACTTTGGAAATTTCTGGAACCTTCGGAACCTTCCTGTTCTCCCCATGTAAAGGAGGCTGAAGACACCACTCCTTAACTCCTCAATTCCTAAACTGAAGACACTCCTCCTTAACCCCTCAGTGTTCAGGGAGAGAGAAAGGAAAGGAGGGTCCAGCTGATTCCAGGCTGGGAAAGAACAGCCATCTCTATGGGCCTGCCTTAGTGCCATTTCCTTAGGCAACTTTAACCAAAATCACAGACTCCAATGCTTCGGGGGCCAGGCTGTTCCACAGTGAGAGAGGACAGAGAGGACCAGGGCCGCCCAGAAAGCACTGTCACCCTCCCCACCACCACCCAGGTCCACTGGGGCAGCTGACTCTGCTCACTTGTGCAGACCCTCAAAAACTGGGACCAAGATGTGAGGTCCTGATGGCGGCCTCAGGGCAGGACTCTCTGCCAAGGGACCAAGGGTGTGCGGAGATCCCTGCCGCCCCAGGGGGCAGCACCCTCGGGCGCCTCCGAACCTCTTCTGCTCCCACGTCTCGCATCCCCCCGGGACATGGCTTAGACCCCAGAGCTTCTTTATCTGTGCTCACCCGCTCTCTCTGGAGCCCCTGCAGCCTCCACCTTGCCTCCTGCACTCCCAACCAGCAGTAAGCGCCCTTCCCCGCGCCTCTGCTCTGGGTCAGAGTCCGAGGTGGCTCCTGCTGCTGCGAGCCTGTCCCTGCCGAGCCCGGAGCCACCTCGACAGGGCGGCCAGGAGACTTTGGAAGCGGTGGGCAGGCAACCCGCCCTCCCCGCGTGTCCCTGCCGGGTCCGAGGACCTTACCTCCTCCGCCGGGTCCCTGCGCGTCTGCACCCCGCCGGCACCCGCTCCGCTAGTCCACTTTCGTCGTTGCGTTCTGCTCCGGGTCCCGGCGCCGCGGCGCCGGGGACTCCGCCGCTGTCCCACTCTCTCCGGACACGCCCCTCGCGTAGGCTCCACCAGTCAGAGCCCCGGAGCGCGGGCCGGGGCGGAGCCTGGGCTCCCCACACTCCGGGCAGGAGTTCCCGGGAAGAGAGCAGAGCACCCGCGGTTAGAATGGGCTGGCAGTAAGTGGCCGCCGCCGGCCGAACCTAGGCCAAGGTACCTTTCGGGATCTCCCGGGGCTGGTTCTCCAGTCGGACTCCCCCAGCCACTGCCCAGTTTCTTGTGGGGCCCGCCACAGCTCCGCACCTTTCCTGCTCGAACCTCCCTGGAAACCATCCTTGCTGGACTTCTAAGGGAGGCCTTGGAATTACTGTGCTTTGTGCTGCCTCTGGCGAGCCTCATTGTTGCTCCCTGACACAGTCATCTCCTCTCCGCCATCGAGAAACTAACAATCATAAAGTTAAAAATCAGCAAAACTTAATGCTTTTTATATTTTAAACTTCTTATAGAGGAAACTTGCAAACCTACATTGGAGAGCCCAGTTCAGTGGACTGCATGCACTCCTCACGCCCTCCAGCATTCCCAGCACCTGACGCTGCTGCCCCACCCGGACCCTCCCCTGCCTCTCTTGGGACACTGGAATGAAATTCCAGGCCTCACCGCTCCAGGAGGCCTGTCCCAGCCTCCCTCTGGTCCACTCCCAGCACCTCATCTCACACTGGCTTCTTCCTGTTCCTCAAACCCCCAAGGTTGTTCCCACCTCTGGGCCTTTGCACGTCCCTTGCCTGCAGCTCTTCCCATGGCTGCATTTTTGGCATTCAAGCCTCAGCTCAAACTGCCATCTCCTCAGTCTTCCCTGACCACCCAAAGCAGCTCCCCGCCTCCACCCCACCACCCTCAACTACCTCACCCAGTTGTATTATTTTGTAAAGTATTTCTACAGCCTGAAGTCATCTTATTCAGTGACTTGTTTACGTGTTCTTGGCTTGTCTCCCTCACCTAGGCAGTGAGCCCCACGGACTGGACTATATTGATCTTGTTCCTTTATCTCCAGTGCCCAGAACCGAGTTGAGCACTTAGTAGAAATGCGGTCACTGTCTGTCCCCCAGATGCAGTTTGTCTTGCCAAATTGGGCAGTCGCTGGGCACTTTGGAGAGGAGCCAGCTCTGGCCGGCGCAGTGTCTGCTGGCCAGGACCGCGACCAGAGACAGCAGCAGGAGCAAGAGCTGATCCCACCTGGAGGCTGCAGCAAGGAGGTCTGAGCTGAGCAGGCGTGACCTGCCCTCCTGGGTGGTGCAGGCAGGACCTGTGAGTTGGGCACTGGCCTCTCCCTGCCCAGGACATGGGCTAAGAAGGAAAGGGGATGAGAAAAGGGAGGAGAAGGGAGGGAGAGGCCCGCAGAAAGAAGAGGGGGGGAGGTGGTGGACCAGTGAGAGGGTCACCAGTTGTGGCCTTGGAGAGCCCCCCTCCACCACCTTCAGCTGTTAGCTCCACGGCAGCACAGACAGTGCTTACTGAGCTTATGGCCTCAGAGAAGTAAACACGTATGAAATGCATTGTCAACCTTCATATTGCGAGTTTCACATAAAATTCAGGATTTTCACCTTCTCGTAAATCAGAAGATTTGAAATCATGGTCCCCCATCTGCTCGTGGAACTATCCCCGTCAGATTGGGCACATGACCCCATTCACCACAGTCCCACCTCACTCTGTGGCTTCCCTCTTGCCCCACGTTACCCGTTTATGTGCTTCCAGTCGACTAAGCAGGTGCACTGAGCAGTCCTGAGGGGACAGCTGGGCCTCTGCACCATCCGAGGAGAAGGCAGGCCCAACCATCTCATAGGCTGACGTAGAACCAGGAAGGTCAGTTGGGACACTGAGACACCGGGAAATGCCACCCCTAGTGTACATCCTGCTTGTTGCTGGGCTGGAGGGGGACACTGCGCTGAGCCTTCAAGGCCATGTTCCATGACTGCTTCAGGACCAGGCCCCCCACCTCCCTAGCAAGAGGGGCTTCGTGGGGAAGGTAGGCCCTGCCTGGGCATGGAAGGGAACCAGAAAATCTTTGAAGGCAGGGCTATCCAGTTAGAGACAGCACCCTGCCACCTATCAGAGCACCTGGCATGCAGCAGGTGTCATAAAGGGAGGCCTCTCCACAGTTCTGGGAAACTGGAGGGAGTAGGCACACCTATTGGTCTGGAGGTGGGAGACCTCAGCTAGCCTTATCTCACTGCTGGTCCAGGACCCACTGGGGCCTCAGTCTCCTCCTCTGTCCCTGGTTCCAGGCCTGACATTTTGTGTCTCCGGGTGGAGCCCTGGGAAATCCCTTGGAGGCAGCAGAGAATCTACTCCTCTTGCCATCCGCCCCTTCCCAGCCGGGACCAGCTGTGGGTGGAGAAGACCTGGGCGGAGGGCCTGCTCCTCCAAATAAGAGGAAAAACTCGTGACTCAGGGAAAGGCAGAAGTTGACTCAGCCAAGCCACAAGCTGTGGAAAAAATGAGCGCTCCCCGAGGCTTTTGTGTGTGTGTGTGTGTTTGTTTTGTTTTGTTTTGTTTTGTTTTCCTCCTGGGGTAAGAAACCCTTTCTGAGGGAAAGCTGGATTCCAGAGTTCTGGAACCAGGCTTTCAGGAAACTGCCAAGGCTCACAATTTTCAGGTTAGGAGTTCTGGCAATCAGCTCGGTGGACAATGCCAGAAATTTATATTGGCTCTTTTTCTTAAGTTTTGTCTAAGTGCCTAGTACTGTGAGCTAAATACTTCATATTATCTTATGTCTCCTCAGCCTAGACCTGTCATCCTCTGCATTGGACTTGAGAAAGTGAGGCAGACACAAAGTATTTAGGGCGAAGGATCTGGACCAGCACAAATGTTGCAGAAAGAGGAAGGGAAAACACATGGGGCAAAGTAGAAACAGGTGCTGACGCCAGGTCAGGGGTCAGCAGAATTTCTATAAAGGGTCAAATAATCAACAGTTCAGTGTCTGTGTGCCCAGACCTCTGGCAACAATGCAGCTCCGCTGTTGCACCGAGAGCAGACCTAGATGGGCGCCTGCCCGTGAGCGAGCTTCACTCAGCGACGCTGACGTCCGACTGTCTGATCAGGTTCATGTGTTATGAAACTTCATTCTCATTTTCACTTTTTCCCCAGCCACTTAAAAATATAAAAGCCATTGTTAGCTCACGGGTCATGCAAAAACAGGCTGGAGGCAGGAGTATGCTGCCCCCTGACTTACAGATGTCCGTCATTATTCCTTACAACACTTCTCCTTTGAAAATATTCAAACAGAAAGTTGGGCAAACAAGTAAATAAAAAAGAAAAGAAAAGAAAAGAAAAGAAAGAAACAGTGGTTGTCCTACTTCTCATGGCCAGGTCATGAACTTGACTTCAAGTTGGTTCACTTCCGGCGATTCTGCACGCTGCTTGCTTTATCAGTGACACACCTGAGGCTGAGTCTGCAAGCCGCGGAGATGTGGACATTAGGAAAGATTTCTCATGCAATGGTTAGGAGGATTAATTTTAAAGGAGGAGCCCCTGGGAGGTTTGTAACTGCTGGATTTTTTTTTAAAGGATGTTGGGTTTTGGATTGCTGAAGTATCAGATTTGAAACAGAGGAAACCTGCACTCTGTGCAACCACTGAATAGCCGTGGCTTCCCCTCCCCCCACCTGCCTCTGCTGTGTCGATATTTACTCCTTCCTGTGCGTGTGTGTGCCCATGCGTGTCGCTCCAAGTCTGCACCTCCTTGTCACGTTTGCGGGCATTGTAGACCCGTTTCCCATCGTGGGTGTCCCTGTGAGGCTCTGACCAGGCCAAAGGGAAAAACCAGAAACACGAGAAGAGAAACACTGCCCTTTGAAAAACACTTCAGATGGATGAAATAAATGTTGCATTAAAGATAATCTTCAGAATGATTTATTCACACCTACTTTCTTGAAGAGGGTAAAGCCGAGAGGCCTCTGATAGCAGGGGATTGTGAGGTTCCATCTGGGTCATGCATTCATTCCACAGTTCCTGGACATTGTGCATGGCCAAGCGGTGGAGGCAGAGATCAGTGGGGCAGGGCCTCTGCCCTTGGGAGGCTCGCAGTGGATCAGGGTACAGAATTGTGAGAATATGTTCATCCATGAGGAGCCAGAACTGCTCACCCCGAGCAGAGGGCATCTCAGGGGAGAACTTCTGGGTTGGATACCACATCTTGGAGCACAATTTTGGCACCAAAAAGTCAGTCCTTGTGGCCTGACTGGCAAAGAACTCTTCATGTGCTGCATTTAAGGCAAGACAGGAATTTTAGGGACCGGGAGGATGGAAGCTAGAGAGAGAAAAGGAGGCCCAGCTCGTGGTGTGGGAGAGGTCAGCGGAGGCTTTCTGGCTGAGGAGTGGGCCTGGGGCAGCTGAGAAAGGCTTCCAAGGACAGGGGTGGGTGATATTCCATTTGAATTACTTGCTGGACTGCCCGAGATGCCCCACGTTTCGGGCCGTCACCCCTCAAAGCTTCACGAAATCCACACCTTTGCTGGCAGATGCGAATGATTATATACAACTTCCACGGCGGCCAATGTGGCAACATCTGTCACTTTGAGAAAGGCACAGGCCTTTCTGTCCCGCTAGTGTTCTCCTAGAAACTTATTCTTAGACATTATTGTATTTGTGCAAAAGGATATATGCTCATATGTATTCATTGCAGCTTCACTTACCATAGGAAATAATGGGACAGCCTAAATATCCATGGACAGAGAGCTAGTTAAATCATGGACCTCCACAACGTGGCAGGGCTCAGTGCAGTGAAAGGGAGGAAGGCAGGAACCTATGACCCGATGTGGAAGGATTTCCAGGACCTATTGAGCGAAAAGGTAAGGTGCAAAGTGTGTGTATACGTGTGACTTCCTGCATGAGTATGTGTGAAAATTATTGCCGGCACAGTTGGTGAGAAACTGGTCCCAGCAGTTTCCTCTGGGGGGGCAAACGGGCGGTGTGGACCTGTGGTAGAGGGACTCACATCTTTTACCCTTGCTGATTCCTTTCCACACTGTACAGGTGACCCTGTGTAACCAGCAGAGATTGTGGAGATGACCGCCTGTGACAGTCCACCCTTCAGTCTTGCTGTCTTGGATCACTGGCTTCAGGGGAAGGCAGCTCCTTGGACCTGAGCTTGGTCGAGCAGCCCTGGGGAGATGGCCGCCTAGTGAGAAACCTTTGCAGCAGCTGGCCAACCCTGTGAGGTATTGTCTGGCCCCTGGGAAGCTCTGAGGAGACTGCAGCCTAGAATGACATCTCAATGGCAACCTTCTGAGCGACCTTGAGGCAGAACCATCCAGCTAAGCCCCTCCCCAACTCCTCACCCACAGTAACCATGTGACATACCAAATGCTTATTGTCTCAAGTCACCAAATTTTGAGACAGATTGCTGTGCATCAGTTTGTTCTACGTGCTTTTATTCCTTCTAGATGTTGTACCTTGTGCATCTGTGTGTGTCCAGACAGTGGACAGACCATCATGCTGGTCATAATCCTAACTATCTACACCACATCGACTGTGTGTGTGATACTACAGGGTGATCAGCACTGGGTAGTTGTGGGGTGCAGAGGTGGGAACCAGTGTAGAGCAAGGAACCCTTCCTAAGTAGGACTCCCTGTAAGTGCTCAGTGAGAGGGGAGAGGAGGCTGACTTCCATGTGTGTGTTTGTGTGTGTGTGTGTGCATGCGTGCATGTGCAGCACACAAGCAGAAGCTTCATATCAGCTGCCTGCAAGTCCACAGACCCTTTCAGTTTGGCTGGCATCATGGATTTTAAAACCTGAACTTGACATCCACCAGATTTGCTAAAATTGTTAATGTTGACGATGTCAAGTGTTGGCAAAGACATAAAGCAAGTGGATTTTTATAGGTTGCTGGAGGGAGTATAAATGGACACAAGTACTTTGGAAAACCGTTTGGGAGAGTCTACTGAGCTCAAGTTTGAGCTCAAGTTTACTCCCAAGTGTGTATCGGAGAGGAGAGAGGCCATGAGTCCCCCAAAGTCAATGTGCAAGAATGTTATTCATAATAGTAGATTAATCAAAGCCAAGGAGGGGCTCATTGAAACCTCTGATCCATAACCAATCAGCCAGCACAGGTGACAGCCTGAATTAGTGACTGGTGTCTGAGGTGGGACAGGGTCAGTCTTCTGGGACTGGGTCCTTAACCTATAGAATCTGATGCTGTCTCCAGGTAGATGGTGCCTGAATTGAGCAGAATCGTGGGACACCCAGCTAGTGTCTGAGAATTGCTTGTCTGGGAGGGGGTGGGGAACCCATACCTTGGAACTGGGTGCAGGATGTTAATGCCCTGTTCATCCTGCTGCAGGGATCATGGTGGATGGATGTTTCAGAAGCTGCTTTTCCATGCCAAGACCCTACTTCATCCAGGCTGCTCCCAGCCGATGTCTGAGCATGCAGGGTGCCAATACTGGTCTGTTCCCGTGAGATATGGGACCTTGGGCGATGTATTAGTTTGGGCTGCT
Source organism: Mustela lutreola (assembly GCF_030435805.1). Lineage (NCBI taxonomy): Eukaryota > Metazoa > Chordata > Mammalia > Carnivora > Mustelidae > Mustela > Mustela lutreola. The sequence continues at coordinate 37,706,523 of NC_081305.1, read as the reverse complement.
GTCACAAGTTATAGACAGGGGAGCTTAAGAAGTAAAAAAAATATATCTGACCCTCCTGGAGGCTGGAAGTCTGAGATCGGGTGCCATCATGGTTTAGTTCTGGAAGAGCCTTCGTCTGGGCTGTAGACTGTCGTCTCTTCCTTGTACCCTCACATGGGGGAGAGGGCTAGTTAGCTCTCTGCCCTCTTCTCATGGGGGCACTAATCCCATTCATGAGGGCTCCACCCTCATGACCTGTGTACCTCTGAGAAGACCAGATCTTATCACATTGAGATTAGGTCTCAACGTATGAATTTTAGAGGCGACACACTTAGTTCATGTCAGGCTATGTTGGCTTGGGGATTCCCCCATTAGCCTGGTGAAGCTTCCCTGGCACTGTTCTGAAGTTTGAGACTTTTTCTACCCAGCTCTTCTTTCTTCCTCTCTTTCTGGATGTCCCACTAGCAGAGTAGTCTGCAGGCTCTCCCTAACTTTCCTGGAAACCTCTTCTTTATCCTTCATGGTCTTCCTTCCAATTCATGGGCTGCATGTCTGCTCCCATCTTAGTGTCTGCTTATTGGAAGACCCCAACTAGACACAGATGTACCAGTGGTCCCCCCACCACCCAAGACCCCAGCCTCCAGACTCTTCAACATCTCCAGACTCTCTGTCTCTGCTCTGCCCTCCTTTTGCTTCCTGTTTTCAAACCCTCACCTCTCTTCTCCTTTACACTTGAGGTAATGGAAAAGCATTAATTTCTCTTCACATCTCAGGGAAACTTTTTTCTCTTTTTTTTAATTAGAATTTTTTAAAAATTAGTTTTTAATTTTATTTTTTAAATGAGATATAATTGACATATAATATTGTTATTTTCAGGTGTACAACATAATGATTCAATATTTGTATATATTGTGATCAATATACTGAGTCCCACCTCTTTACTTTTATTTTTGTTTACTTTGGTTTTGGTGTCAGATACAAGAAATCATCACCAAGACTGATATCAAGGAGCTTAGCACCCGTGTTTCCTTCTAGGACTTCCATGGCTTCAGGTCTTACAGTCAAGTCCTTAATCCATTTCGAGTTAATTTTCATTTATAGTATAACACAGAGGTCTAGTTTCATTCTTTTGCATGTGTCTGCCAAGCTTTCCTACACCATTTATTAAAGAGATTGTTTTTCCTGCATTGAATGTTCTTGGCTCCTTTGTTGTAAAATAAGTGATCATTTAGGTGTTAATTTATATTTGCACTCATGATTCTGTTCCACCGATCTATGTGTCTGTTTTTATGCCAGTACCATACTCTTTTGATGACTATGATTTTGTAATATAGTTTGAAATCAGGGAGTTTGATGCCCCAACTTTATTTTCCTTCTCAAGATTGCTTTGGCTATTGGGAGTTTTCTTGAAACAGAAAAATCATCACCTCTCTCATGATGCATTCTATTCCTGTTTCTTGAGAAAAACTCCAGGGGGCATTTCTCCAAAAAATGGCTCATCAAATTTCTGTGCTTAGGCTCCACAAAAAAGGATGAGGAGGGACAGTGTTTAATGGTGCTGGAAATAACTACATGTCCAAATGCAAAAAAACCAACTTCTAGCTCTATCTCATATCTTATACAAAAATGTACTAATGATGGATTGGTGATCTAAATGTAAGGCATTGAACTGTAAATCATGTAGAAGAAAAAATTGGGAAAATTTTTGAGCTTGGGCTAAGCAAAGAGTCCTCAGATAGATATTAAAAACATGATCCAGAAAGACAAAAAATGAAGAATTGGACTTTGTCAAAATTCAACTTTTGTTCTGTGAGATATACTTTTCAATTCAAAAGAAAAGCCTCAGGCTACGGGTGTGTATTTGCAAATCACATATCTGACAAAGGGATATATATTCAGAATATATAAAGAACTCCAAAAACTGAACAAAGAGGGAAAAAACTGTCCAATACAAAAATGGTCAAAATATTTCCATAGATGCTTTATCAAGGAAGATATAAAGATGGCAAATAAGCATGTAAGAAATTTTCAACATCTTTAGACATTAGGGAAATGCAAATTAAAACCATAACAAGATGTCACTACACACCTATTTGAATGGCTATAAAAACCAAAGCAAGGGGTACCTCGGAGGCTCCATCAGTTGGGCATCTGGCTTCAGTTCAGGTCATGATCCCAGAGTCCCCAAATTGAGCCCCGCATCGGGCTCCCTGCTCAGTGGACAGCCTGCTTCTCCCTTTCCCTCTGCTGTTCCCTCTGCTCATGTGCTCTCTCTCTCTCTGCCAAACAAATATATAAAATCTTAAGGGGTGCTTGGGTGGCTCAGTCATTAAGCATCTGCTTTCAGCTCAGGTTGTGATCCTAGCGTCCTGGGATTGAGCCCCGCATCAGACTCCCTGTTTGGCAGGAAGACTCCTTCTCCCTCTCCCACTTCCCCTGCTTGTGTTCCCTCTCTCGCTGTGTCTCTCTCTGTTAAACAAATAAAAACTTAAAAAAAATTAAAATCTTAAAAAATAATAACTAGCTAACTAACGAACGAAATAAATAAATAAAATCTTAAAAAAAAAAACACCCAAAACAAACAATGACAATACCAGGTACCGATGAGGATGTGGATCAGCTGACACTTTCATACTTTGCTACTAGGATTGCAAAATGGTACAACCATTTGAGAGACAGTATGACAATATCTGGAGAACTTAAACATACTCTCACCGTATGGCCCAGCAATCTCAATCATGCTTACTCAGGAGAAATAAAGACTTTCATTCACACCAAACCCCTTAACAAAAGCATGTAACAGCTTTATTCATTGGGCCAATTGGAAATGGCCCAATGGCCTTCAGGTGGTGAGTAGATGAACAAACTATGGTATATCCATACAGTGGAATGAAAGGGAGCTCAGTCCTCCTAAGGCACAAACTTTCACGGACCCAGCAATAAGGCTGCATCACAAGGGGGTTGTGCTAGAAGAAGAATCCAAGACTCAGAAGTTCCATCCTGCATGTTTCCATGGATAGGACATCCTGAAAGGCAAAACTATAAGACAAAGACCTGACAGCGTTGTTTCTAGTTAGGTGTGGACTGACTGCAAAGGACCAATATGAGGGTAACTTTGGGAATTTTGGATGTGCTTTCAGATTCTCATTGTGGTAGTGGTTGCAATGTCTACCTTTACCAGAACACATGACACTGTAAACTAGCAGAATGACATTTAGTGTAATTTAAAAAATAAAAACAAGTATTAGTAAAATACACAGTTGTGTAATCTGTAATTTCGATTCTCCTAGCACGTAGAACATTTCCCACATTGGTTCTTCAGATGGTTGCCAATTACACTGGAATTTGTGTGTGCGTGTGTTTCAAAAGTTTAATGTATTACATTTTTTTTTTTAAAAAAGGCAAAGTCTGGGAGTTGGGGTTTGGCAGCCATCTAGGTATTAAAGGAAATCATGCTGGAAAACTTCCAAGTTGCCTATTGTTAGAGAGGATGAAAAAAAAGTCCAGCTCAGTCTTCTGTTTTCAGGAGCTTCTTACATTCAGGGGGAATTCTTCAGCTATTTCCTGACTGGGAGGCCAGGATAGGAACTTCACTCCCCTTCCTTAAGCCCCCAGAGGGAATTTCCCAAGTAGAGCCTCACAGTCTCCCTCCTCCAAACCCTGAGAAGCAGAAGGCAGAATAAATCAAAATCAGTCCGTAAAATCAAAGACAACTACAACGACAACAAGCAAAACCTCACACACCAAATGAAATAAAATACAACTAGGAAGAAACAACAAGACCAAACAATACAAAAACCAACCCAGGCATAGAAACAGCCTTACGAAGGCCTGGGCAAAGTAGCACGCCAAAATCCTCCTAAAGGGGGAACTGGAGTTATGAGAAACAAGATTCAGAAATGAGCCTCGTTCTTAACACTGCCCTGACCTCTCTCCCCAACCCCCAAAGCTGTAATGGGGAAGAAAGGGAGAGTAGGAGCCTGCTGGGACAGTGATACCATCCAATCAAAGACAGAAAGACTGAGGCCCTGAGTGGCTCAGGGAAGAGATGCAGCAATTATTAGCGGCCTCCACGCCCCCACAGTCTCCAGGGACTTATGGAGGCAGATCGGACCACCTGGCCTTGCGTTGATTTTTCCTGGCTGGGAAGCACAGCTAGAGATGGAAGACAGAACAATCATGTCATATCACTTTAATTTTCTCCAGCCACACATTCCTCAGGGACTCAGAAACGGATGGCTGCCTCTGGGTCTGACCAAACCTCAGAATGTCTTCCCACCTAGAGCTGCCCTGTACTTTGATTTCCTTTGATGATAATGAAAAAAAAAAAAGAATTCTAGACCCCAGAGGCAAAACTGCTCCTATTTCCCACCAAAGTCAGCCCTGAGCTGTACCCAGGACCTACTTGCCCTTGTCCACCTGTTGATGGTGGGAACTCACCATCCCAGCTGCTTTGCCATCCAGAGCAGGCATTGCCTATTTGGTATCCAGGGGCTTTGCTTAGAGACTCTGGCCAGGTCCCTGCAGGAACTATAGGGGATCCAAAAGTCCACCAAAGGGAGAGACATTAACCCATCGCTGAAGCCCCCCTGCCAGCTCACAGGGTTGCCTGACGTTATGGTATTAAGAGAAGAAAGTACAGAGAACTTAAAACACCTTTGCACTACATAAGGGCCCTTTACAAAGTGTCTGTGAGTGTGTGTGTGTGTGTGTGTGTGTGTGTGTATTTGTGGGTGTGTGTTAACAAAACTTTAAAATACTGTAAAATAGACCAAAAAAAAAAAAAAGGCAACAACAACAACAAAATCCCCCAAATGCCTCATAAATTTAAATTGCAAGGTTTAAAAGTATGGAAAGAACCTAAATGTCCATCAACAGATGAGTGGATAAAGAAGATGTGGTATATATACACAATGGAATACTATGCAGCCATCAAAAGAAATGAAATCTTGCCATTTGCGACAACGTGTATGGAACTAGAGCGTATCATGCTTAGCAAAATAAGTCAAGTGGAGAAAGATAACTGTCATATGATCTCCCTGATATGAGGAAGTGGTGATGCAACATGGGGGCTTAAGGGGGCAAGAGAAGAATCAATGAAACAAGATGGGATTGGGAGGGAGACAAACCATAAGTGACTCTTAATCTCACAAAACAAACTGAGGATTGCTGGGGGGGGGTTGGAAGAAGGGGGTGGGATTATGGACATTGGGGAGGGTATGTGCTATGGTGAGTGCTGTGAAGTGTGTAAACCTGGCGATGCACAGACCTGTACCCCTGGGGATAAAAATATATTATATGTTTATAAAAAATTAAAAATTAAAAAAAATTGCAAGGTTTAAAAAACCAAACAGTGCAGCACGCAGAGGCTTACCTTGCAGTCCCTCCCTCATCTCCTGTCCTCCCCCAGCCAGCCACTTGGCTTTTTTTTGGCTGGTTTGTAAGCACCATGCAGGCTTGTTAAAGCCTTGCCGTCAGTCTCAGCCAGACCTGCATGTTCTGAGTCCCTCAATCCCACGGGACTGGGCATGAAGTTAAAGACTGAATTTGCAGTGTTTTCGAAGAAGAGATCAGCAACCCCTCAGAGCATGTGGACTAGTGAACCAGAAGCGTTGTTTCTGTCCTGCATTGTGACCAGGAGTGATTTTGGAATATCTATGTCCTGTTTAAGAACATGGGTCCCTTTTGGTTTTCATTCTCTTGTGCTAAACTGCCCTCAACTCCTTGTCCCCTTGTCCCCACCCTTCGTGACAGGAGCACTGGCCACATGGGGCTCTGGCTGCAGTTGTGGTGGATTAGACACAGGGTTTCACCTGGCCAAAGGGGGTTTGACTATCTAGAGTTCAAACCTCCTTGCTAGTTTTACATTCTGTCCTGAATTCATCCTTTAAAGCATAGAACAGATTTTCCCAATGGGTAGTGCTGCATCTAACTAAAACCTGGAATTTATTTATTTGCCTTTAGGTTTGGACTATTTCCCAGTTCTGAGCCCAGAAGGCAGTTTCCTTTTCAAGGTCATAGCATACAGTTGGGTAGGTTGTTCACTGCACAAAGAGGCTCAGCAGCGATGAGAGAGAGCCAACATCCAACCTTCACTGCACTTTATAAGCTGTGTCCTATAGGCTGCACCGGCCCAGAGGGGGTGCCCTTTTTAAGTTGTTAGTCTAGAAAGGGAATTTGCAGAGGATGGAGATTCTTTTTCTATCCACTACCCACAATAAAACCCCCTTCCAATTATTGTAGGCTTTGACGTTAGATAAAGCAACCCTTGATGCTTTTGTGGGCAGGTCATTCTCCTGGGTCTCTTGGAGAGCAGCCTGGAGATGGTCTTCATGAAATTCATCCTTAGAATCAATGGATCTTGACTGGGGACAATTTCTGTCCCCAGGGACATTACCCAATGTCTGGAGACATTTTTGGTGATCACAAGTTGGGGTATTCCTGTCTTCAGTGGATAGAGGCCAGGGATGCTGCTAAATATCCTACAATTCACAGGACGGCCCCATAACAACAAATTGTACAGCCCCAATGTCAACAGTGCTGCTGTTGAGGAACTCCATCCAAAATGAACATAACAGAATCATCAACTAAAGCAGATTGTCCTGTTGCCATTCTAGGTTCCTGGCTCATTGCCAACTGCAACCACGATGGCAGCTGTCCCCATGCCTATGTCTACGCTTATTTCCCCTTCTGCTGCTGCTGCTGCCCAGCTCTTAGGAAGGTCTCACCTCCGTGTTGGAGCCTTGGCCTGTGTCCTATCTCGGGTCAGAGTGCAGGGAGTGACCAGAGCCCTTCCTTATTTCCATTGCCTTCAGAAAGGGCTGCAGGAGACAGTGAAGCCCCCCAGGGGAAGGTGAGTGGGGGGACAGGGGCAGGAAGGCTCAGCTGCCTCCACCATGCTGGTCTCCTCACCCTGCACCCACCTTGCATCTCCAGAGTTGGACCATTGGGGAGAGCTGCGGTTTCCACGCACACCTGTAGCCCCTCAAGCTGCTCCTTCCTGAGCCCTCAGAGGCTTGGAAGCCCAAAAGCCCAATACTGGATTTTGGAGTGGTTCTTTGTCGTTAGTCACACTCTCCTTTTCCACCCACAGCATCCCTGGTGGTCCCCGGTCCTGCTTTGTGGCTCAGAGTCCTGAGTCTTTCTGTGACTTGGCCTCACTGGAGACATAGGCCCTGAGGACAAGGGCCTGGGGCCCAGTCCCCATATGCACACCCACAGTAATTGTTTCCGTTGATTTGAATTTCCCCTTAGAAGCACAGCTAGAGTCAGAGAACACAATAGAAATGTTCTGAGGCCAACTGCCTCCCTCAACCACACTCCATAAATATAGAAGCTGTTTTCTCTAAGAAGTATCCTTTTGACTCTTGACTATCTAGAGTTCAAACCTTCTTTAAAAGCACTGGCGTCTGTCTGCTATTTATGGGACTTGTTTCCCTCTGAGGTCTTCTACTGGAGAAAGAAACCTCATGTCCACACCTCAGCTCATGGTACATGCAGAGTTTCCTGCTTATCTGAGGACAAAAGTTCTCAGAGAACAATCCCTTAATGAGGGTCAACTCACAATCACAGAAAAATAAGAAAAGGAAAAATTAACTGCAACTTCAAAAATGAGATAAAATTCTCAAAGTGTTTATCTTCCATTTAACAAAACATAGGTCACGCTTGCAACTGCCCAATGTTCTTAGAATGATCAAAGCTTGAGTCACGTTGCTTTGGTGAAGGCATACGTTTCTGGACACAATCTGTGATTGCTCAATGTGATATCCTTCGCTTAATGTGTGACTCTTCTTTCTTCGTCATAAGAGTCAAGTTTTGCAAACACATTTAATTATTTTATCAATTTTCTTTTTTTAAAAAAAGATTTTATTTATCTGAGAGAGTTATATAGAGAGAACATAGGTGGGGAAGAGGGGGAGAGGTGTGGGGCTCGACCCCGCGACCCCAGAGATCATGACCTGAGCCAAAGATAGAGGCCCAACTGACTGAGCCACCCAGGTGTCCTTATTTTATCAATTTTCTGAACCCATTGAAATTGAGATCATTCTCTTTTGAAGCACTTGTCATATTATTAACCTAAATGATGTTCTTCAACTGTTATCTGGTCTATTTTTTTTTTTTAATGAATTGTTCATTTTATCAAAGTGAGACAGTCTTTTAAAAAGGATTTTACCTTGAATTCTATTTTTTAAAGCTAATAACATTATACTCTACCCTTCCCATTCTTAGTGTTTGCTAAACAGCTTTTAGGCACACAAATATTGCCCAAACAATCTTTTCTGTTGTTTTAACTTACATTTTTTTTCTAGCATGAAAAGATAGTGAATTTCTCATCTAAAAACCACCTTCTTCATCCCCATTCTCTACCTCGGTACCACAGGGCACAGCACCAAGGCTCTTCCTAGTCCATCCATCCTCAGGGGAGTCCCAAACAGACCTTATGGTCCCACAAGCCCCACAAGCATGACCTCCGACTTGCAGGTCGGAATTGGGGCCCCTTAAACATGTGTTTGAGCAGAATCATCTTAAGGTTCAGGCAGCTCTACATTAACAATAATAACACCATGGAGCACCTGCTGGGCCTTTCTGTGCTCTAGGCCATGTGCCAAGTGCTCTGGCTGATAGTTCACTCGAGCCTGGCAACATCCCAACAAGGACAGACCCATGATCAGCCCTGTATTTCATCTCATTTTGCACTGGGAAAAGGGAGGCTCAGAGAGTTTACAGGACTTTGCAAAGCCATCCTCTAGAGAGTGGCAGAACGGGGGCTCTCATCCAGGGCTGTCTGACCCAAAGCTCTTGCTCCTGGCTGTTTACATGTACGAAGGAGCCCTTACCTTCCCTGGGTTGGCCTCGGCTTCTTTCCGGCTGCTTCTGATTTCCCACTCGTATATTGTATGGATGGTCCTAACGCTTGTCCTAGGGATTGCTGTCTGACCCTGCCATCTCTAGGTCTTCCAATATTGCCTTCATCTCGTTAGTGTAGCTCAAAGGTAAGTGGGGTCCCACGTGGCTCCGTTTGTGTGTGCATGTGGCAGTCACAGAAACATGGAACCACAGTCACAAAGTACTTCAGAGAACTTCCAAATCCAGGCTCAGATGCTGGAGGAAATGTTACAGGAGAAAGCACGATCTCACAGTCCAGCAAAGGTTCAACACTCCTCCTCTCCATCACCACTCCTTGTGCCTCCTAACACAGTGACAGCTCCCCAAGACTCCCTTTCTCCCCCACTCCCGTCTCCTGGCCCTCCAGATTCTCCCTGACACTCAGCCAGACGCTGCTGTTCCTTTTCTTCCTCATCTTTTCCCATCGCAGCTCTTTATCCTGCGACCAACCTCCCCTCTCAGGTGTCTTCAGTTTTCTCTTTTCCTTTGTCTACTGCCCAGATCCAGCATGTCAAACGGTAGGTCATTGTCTGACTCAGAAAGTGAGACTCCTTGCCCTGGGAGAGAGAGAGAGATTGATTGAGGAAGGTGGAATACTTTTCATCTCTGGGGCACCAGTGAGTTCTGAGCTGGCCTGAGAATGAGGCTGATGGCTTGTCGCTCCTTGCAGGAGAGGAGAAAATGTCTCCAAGTCAGATTTCCTTGCATCCGTCCCCTTTGCTTCTCTGTTGAGATGTCCTATTCCCTGTGCACAGGACCCACTTATTTGGAAAGCTGCCAGCACCCACCCAGCCTGGCAGGCCACCCCTGGGTTCCGCCGGGAGCAGGTGTGGCGGGGGTGGGGCGCTCAGGCCCCATGGCTGCCCTGACAGCGTTTACATCTTCTCAAAGCAGCCAAGCTCCCCTCCCGCCTGCAGACTTTTTATAATCGCAATAAGACAACTCTGGGGAAGATCATCTTGTGGGAACTCCGGGGAGTCATCATCTAATCACGTTCTGGGCTGATTTGAGGCACTCATCTGGACCAAATGCCTCCCCAACACCCCGGGAGCGGCTTTATGAGGCAGCAGCCAGGCCCCATCGAGCCTTATTGCTTAATTAAAAACAAATTCCTGAGTAATTTATTTTTCTGTTTTTTATTATTTTTTTATTTTTTGTCTTCCCATAAAGCCGCCAGCCACACAAAGGATGAGGGAGAAGCCCGGGAGTTGGGAAAGGAAGCTGAGATTTACAGCTCTGGCTGCTGAGTTAGCCACCTTGGCTCTCACTCGGGCTTGACATTAAACCATTAAATGAAAAGCCTTCCTGGGAGGCTGGGCCTCTAGGGTCTTAGGGAGCAAAGAGCAAGGAGGCAGGCCTGTGGGCGGGACACCTGCGGTGACTACCTGATACCATCCCTCAGCCCCTGACCTCGGGGTGTTGGTATTATTGCTCTGGGCTGTGCCAGACCCTCCAAAATGCCACCAGCTAATTGGGCTTTAATCTGCCTGTCTTGGGCTGTTGGAGAAGCCAGTAGTGGGGCCTGGCCCCTGCTTTGGGCCCTCCAGAGGTGTAATCTGCACCCCAGGCAGACCTGCCCACCACACGTGAGGTGGCTCTGGTCTCGAGTCCCTCCCTGGGACAGGAGGGACAGATTCCACTTGTGTTCCAAGGTCATAGGGGGATCCAGATGGACAGAGGTGCCAGAGAAGCTGGGGTTCCCTCCTACTCAGAGAAGATGAGGAAGACCGTTTCAGAGGAGTTTTGGTTTTAAACAGAAGACGAGAGTCCCAGCTTCCCCAGAGGGGCTGCGAGAAGGGAGGTATTCTCTTACTTCTTTGTACCAGGACGCACCAGGGTGCACAGCCTTGGGGAGAGCCAGCAAACAGGGCTGTGTGCACTCATGCCTGTAGGAGTGCTGGGGCAGGTGTGCATGTGTGTGGGTGGGTGTCAGTGTGTGTTTGCACAGGCCCAGATGTCCCTGTGCCACATAATCTGGGGCCAAGCTTCAGGGGTTCAAATCTCAGCTCCACTTGGGCAAGTGACAACCTCTCTGGGCCTCAATTTTCTTATCTGTTAAATGGGAATAATGATAGCATTGACCTTACCAGGTTGCTGCAAGGATGAAAGGAGTTAATATGTGCACAACACTCAAAATAGTGCCTGGCAAGTGCTTCCTAAGTGTTCGTACACCTGTGAGCATGTGCAGGTGACTTCTTAAAAATTACGTATAGAGAAACCTCTCCAACTCAATTCACATTTTCCCATAGACCTTCATTTCAAAAATTAGGGACGAGACTTCTAGAAGAATTTTGTCCCTATGATAAACCAAAATTGCCAAGAAATAGGGGCTGATCTTCACAAAACAAGTCAGTATTTACGCAGAATGAGTGCCTCATATCAGGTTCAAACCAGGGATCAATTGTGCTTAGAACTGAAAAGAAAACAGAGTTCTTTTGCCTACTGCAATTCTGAGAGCCGAACCCCTGGAATCGCGTCTTCTACAGGAGAGCGGAGCCCCGAGTGTGCCCCTTCTCACTCTCCTCTCCTCCCACGTCCATCAACACTTCAGAAATAAGAGCCAAGTGGCCAAAATCAGTTCTGGGAAGATTGCAATCAGGAGCGGAGATCTTAAGCCACTTCAGAAAGGGGGAGCCTTTCTGGGAAACGTCAGGTTCGTTCATTAGCATCTGCAGAAAAACATGCCTGAGAAGAAAGTCTGCATGAATCTGAGGTCTCAGAAGGGAAGGCCTGCCTGCTGATCACAGGGGGCACCCCAGGGACCCAAGACGGGGGAGACCCCACAGAGTGACCATCAGCAAAGGCGGGCCGCTGGAGGGTCACTGAAGTGATTGCTTAGTTTCCTTCTCTGGGAAGCCTCAGGTGGACTACAATACCCTGTGGGATTTGTGGGGGTTGGTGGAGAAAGCAAGGAGTCCGAGCCAGGCTTCTGGGGTCCAAATCCCTGCCCCACTCTTCTTCCCCCTGGATGTATCCCTCCCCTCCTGGCTGTGGGGTTGGTGAGGACTTGACACAACAGTGATATTGCCATCCTCATGCCCAGCCTCCTCATTGAAACCAGGCACCGCAGGCCGCAGGCCTGCCTATGCTTACACAGCTTTATCTACTACTTTTGTAAGCCTGGTAACCTTTCTCCTTTCTGGAAGAAATTCCTATTATCTTTGGGGAACTCCACCTTTCTCTCTCTCCGGTCCTTTGATTCAAGGAAGACGGACCGAAGTGTCAGCCCAGAGATAGACATGAGTCTGGACGACCAGAGCCCCACATTCTCTAGCAGCATAGAGCAAAGACACAGCAAGAGAGAAGCAGTCCTATAGATGGTTCATCCTCTGGATCAAGCCATTCCTGAAGGCCGTTCTCTTCTGACACTTCAATTAATGGTGGTTTGGGGACATACACATGATCCAGTCTAGGCCAACGAGAACCCAACACAGGCCCTTGGCTTGCAAGTGGAAATACATATCCTTGCACTGGGAAGTTCAGGCTGCTCACACAGGAACCAGATACTTCCCGCCATCCGTTGGCAGGATGCTGAGTGAGAGTAAGTAGACGTGGAAGAAAATATAACTGAGGAGGAGAAAGGGAGACTCTGGACAACACCGTTGGGTCCCTGAGACCAGCCCTGTCTGAAGTTACAATTGCCCCACCCTTTCCAGTTGCAGGAACCATTATCCACCCCTCCCCCACCACCATTTCTTCATAAGCCAATTTTGAGTTTGGTTTCTGTACTTCAACTGGCAAATGCAGTTGACCCTTGAGCAATGTGGGGACTAGGGGTGCCAGCTACCTGTGCCGCTGAAAATTTGTGTATAATTTTGATTCCTCCAGACTTAGCTACTGATAATCTCTTGCTGACCGGAATTCTTATATAACATAAACAGTTGAGTAGCACATATTTTGTATGTTATATGTATAGTATACCATAGCCCCATAATAAAGGAAGCAGGGGAAGAGAAATTGTTATTATGAAGATGTAAGGAAGAGAAAATACATCTACAGTACCATTCCATATTTATGGGGATAAAACACATGTAAGTGGACCTGTGCAGTTAAACCCATGTTGATCAAGGGTGAATCATGCATAATTCAATCCTGCTTCACTTTCTGACTGGGAGGACAGAATCTGTCTCTGTGTCTCTGGGGTGTAGGTTCCTCATGGGCAAAGTTGCTTTAAAACCCTCCAGGAGTTGCCTGAGGAAGAAATGTGTCCATTACATTGATCGGTTAAGATGTTTTCAGCTACAAGTAGCAGAAACTCGAACCTACGTCGGCTTAGACAAGAAGGAGTTTTATTTCACATCCCAGCAAGCTAAGAAGTAGAAGAGTCTTCTGGGTTGTTGACTCAGGGGTTTGGCCTTGTTGCCCAGCATCCTGTTTCTCCCCGTTCCTCTGCCTGGGGTCCCCAGGGTGCGAGCTTTCCCTCAGACTGGCCTGGTTTCAAGGTTGCAGCTGATTTCCAGGCTCCCCTCCCCTGTGCAGCACCATCTAGAGGAGGAAAAGGGACTGACTGGCTGTCTTTCTATGCTTCATTCCTACGAACAAACTGCTCCCTTACCACCAGTAAAACTTTGTAACCGGATAAATGAGGTTATACAGCTGTAACAAGAAAATCCCAACATCTCAGGGACTTTAAACATCAAAGCTTTACTTTTCACTGACGCTACAGGCCATAGCAGGTCAGTAAGGGGCTCTGTTTCCAAACCCTCTCAGGAACCCAGGCTGAGGCATCGGCTGCTGTCTTGAACGCTGTTGGTGATTGTGCCCAAGGGAAGAAGGTTGGAGGGTCTCGTACTCACAGTCAAACACTCTGGCTTAGAATGACACACATGGCTTCCGCTTATGACTCATTGACTTGGGTTAGTTTTATGGCCTCACCTGACTACAAGGAGACCAGGAAATAAATATTTCACTGCCCAAAGTGGGGGAGAACTGGAAACACTGGACAGATAGCACAGACAATCAGAACAACAGCTCTCATGGTCTGGCATGGAGCCCCATGCCCCTCTCTACACCAGTGTCCGGCCAGGCGAGCAGGATGACTGTGCTGGGCCCAGAGCAGTTGTTGGGATGGGGCACGGAGGCTGGCCAGGCAACCCGGAGGCCCCGGCGGCCTGTGAGTGCACCTGTCACTAGTGAGATACACATGGTGAGGGTATTGTCAGAAGAAGCCAGAGAGGGAGCTGTGGGGAAGATGGTCTTAGCCCACATCATCTGTGTCCTGAAGAGGGTGAAAGCTAGTTTCAAAATGCACATGGGAGCTTGGCTGACGTCGACCCCCTGACGGCACCCGGGGTGACCATGGGAGTCCCCACAGCAGGGGGAGCAAGGCTGCTCCTGCCATTGGTCTGTGTGTCCTGCCTGTGCTCACCAGGACGTTTCAGAGCAGGCAGCTCAGCGACTGTTTCCGTCAGGATTCCGTCAGACGAGCAGAGCCACTAGGAGATTTTGTGTCCTTAAGGATTCGTTATAGAGATTTGACCTTACCACATGTGGGAGCTGGTTAAAGAGCATACATGCAGACTCTGCTTCTCTGCCAGGGCCTGGAACCCACAGCCTGAGGGGCAGGAGATAGGGAGGGAAGGAAGGAGGGAGGGGAAGTGGAGGACACAAGGACAGCGGGGACCTGAGAGGCTGGCTCCGCATCAGCCCCTCCTGGGCTCCCAGCCTCCCATTTCACCCATGAGGGTGTCCTCCAGGAGGTGCTGGCGCTCTTCTTCATGGCCCAGGGCCAGAGAAGCTGAAGGAGGTCACAGCCTCAGCTGGAGGTGTTGTGGGCCAGGCTGCTGCCCGCATCCGTCCCATGACCCAGCAGATCTGCTGAATGTGAGCAGCATCAGCACCTGGAACCCTGCACCGACCTCTAGGACCCTGAGAAGGACCCGCTGCCGGCACACTTCCGCCTCCCAAATCAGGGCAAGGTTCCCTAAGGGCCCACCCAGGCTAACTGGGAACAGGGCTTGGGAGAGAGTGCTGGGAAGTATGGGTCCAGCTGGGGTGAGTTGCCATGACATCAGTCCGTCCCATGAACCCTCTGCTACATGGCACCTGTTCCCTCCTTTGAGAGCTCAGTGCAGTGGACGTGTATTACTATTATTACCGCCAGCATTATCCATCCTCCCTTCTTTTAAAGACAGCACCTTGGTGCCTTTGGAGGAGCAATCTCTTTCCCCCAGTTAATCCACATGTTGTCAGGGCGGGAGCATGTGATCCAGGCCTGGCCAATCTGCCCCTCGGATGTCTGAGCCAGAGTCTGATCAGATGGTCAAATGAGGGTGAAGGAATTCTAGGAGGGGAGGAAGGGTACCAGGAAGAAACATGTCCTTCCTTCCAACAAGATTTCAGCTAGACTGAGAGAGTGTGAGCGTTGAACACGCACCTTGCTGCTGTGAAGGGAGAGCCTGTCTGACCAAGGAGGCAGCACAGAGCAAAGATACAGCCAGAGAGAAGAGGTCCTAAAGACATTCATCCTCTAGATCAAGCCATTCCTGAAGGCAGTTCTACTCTGACTTTTCAATTATGGGGGACCAATAAGTGCTCCCCTTCACTAATTTACACTGGGATTTATGTTACTTGCAACCAAAGTAGTTCCAATGGATGCACTTAATGGCCATAGACAAAATCAGTGTCTCTTGGTGTGACAGCTCTGGGACAGCTCTGATTTCATGGGACCATACTGGAGAAGAAATATGCACCACAGTGCTCCTGAGCTAGAGAAGATCATGGGCTTCTGCAGAGAGGGGGGACAAATCAGGAGCGGGTAATGGAGGAAGAAGCCCAGGCTGGCGTCCTGCTCTGCGCCTGACGATCCATGACACCTTGGATGGCCCCTTCCCTCCTCCCAGCACCGTTTCCTTATGCACACACCTGTCATCATCTTTATGCCAGTGGCTGGTGCAGAGCTCCCTAGCTTAGACCCAATCTGGTACTCCTTGTGTCCAGAGACGCTCATTTCTACAGAGAGCTGAAGGAAAACGTAAGGCAATAAAATGACCAGATGTATGTGTGATTCGCTTTGGTACTTTATCCTACAGGCTCTTCTACTTCGTGAAGAGAGAGAGAGAGCCCTGATCATCATGGGCTATATTGATTACAAGACTCATTCGGGTTGTTTGGAAATGACTTTTAGGAAACAGCCCCATGCACCCTGTACAAGGCATTCTGGGAAGGGCTCCAGCCTGTGGATGGGCCAATTGGTAAGGGTGTCAAGAGACACCTCTCAGAAGCACAGTCCTGCCACAGAAGTGGC
Source organism: Mustela lutreola (assembly GCF_030435805.1). NCBI lineage: Eukaryota > Metazoa > Chordata > Mammalia > Carnivora > Mustelidae > Mustela > Mustela lutreola. The sequence continues at coordinate 37,690,412 of NC_081305.1, read as the reverse complement.
CCTGAAATGACCACACCAGCCGTGGGCACGCTCGCTGATTCACTTGCTCATTCTCTAAATGCTGACATTGAGCCCGCCTTCGTGCTGAGCCCAGGACTCCAGGGTGGATTTCTCAGACTCCTGGTGGGGAGACAGCCATGTGTTTACTGCATAGTGCAAAGGGGTATGGCAAATGTGGGTACCTGGTATCTGGGCTCTGGGCGGAGAGGCCTTGAATATTGGGGCCACATTTCTGCCATGACAAGGCACCACAGATGGCAAAGCTCAAGCTCTCAGGCTGGCTCTCGGAGCTCAGGAACCAACCATTCAGCAACAGAAAGAGCCAGGACAGAGCATAACCTAATGAGACTTACTCTGTGCCTGGCCCTCTTGGCTTCTTTCTACATGGGATAGATATTCCTTTTTTCAACAAGGAACCCCGGACTCCCAGAGGCCAAGTGACTTGCCCAGGCCCATGCGGTGTTTGAGCTGGGAATTGAACACAGATATTTCTACCACTGAGTAAAAACCTACAGATACCTGGGTCCCGCACCCAGGGATTCTGGTGTAATTTTAGGGGATGAGCTCTGAGCTTTGGTACTATTTGAAAAACTCGCTACAGGGTTCTACTATGTGGCCAGGGGTGAGTAGCAGGGAGGGGACTGACTAAGACAGACTGCCTGGAAAGGCCTCTCAGAGAAGGTGGCCTTCAGTGTGATCCTTGTCCCCCCAGGGGCTAAAAGGAGCTGGATATTGATCCAGAGAGAGCATCCTAGCAGGGCTGGAGTAGGATGGCCAATGGTCCCAATTTGCCTGGGACTGTGCTAAACCTGACTGGTCCTAGCAAACCTGGCCTGCAGCTCCAGGATGGGGGCGGGGGGCAGTCTGAAGGAAGGAGGTCTGGCCCTACAGGCCTCAGAGGACTGTATTAAGTGCAGAGACTAGGGCACAGGCTCCTGGGCCTCCCTGCCAGAAGCCCGAGTGTCTCTTGCCCCTTGGGCTTCAGGGCTCAGCTGAACTTTTGGGTCTGAGGAAAGCAGCTGGGAGGGAGTGTCTCTGGTTCGGGGACTGGAGCCCGAGCCGCCTAACTCCCGGGGCCCATGAGCACTCTGTCTTCATTATTTAGGGCCGGAACTTACCTGTAACTCAACCAAGCCAGAATGGGGCTGCCCCCATAAATGGCCCTGGAATGGGGCCTGGGAGGCTGGCAGGGCCTCCTCAGAGAAGCATCAGCCTCTGTGAGCGGACAGTAACTCTCATTTGCATTAATTAGGCAGCCACGTAATAGAATGTTCAATAGTTATTGCGGTCTTTAAATTCCGCAGCAAGCACCGCTAGGAGCCAGCAGCTGGCAGGGGTCCTGTCTTGCAAACCAGAGACCTGTCCTCACCCTGGAAGATAGTGGGGCTTGAAATTCAGAGGGAAAGGGAGCCCTATGGGTTCTGATTTGGGGAGGGGGCCTAGCCACACCTTGGCTGGGTGATCCTGGAACGGGGGATCTTGGTCAGCACATAGGCCAGTAAGGCTGACTTCTTGGGGGATATTCCAAGGCTCCACCAAGAGTGTGGGCTTGGAGGGGACAGCTTTGACAAGCGACAGGTCCCATGTGTTTGGAAGAGGAGACGGGACACTGTTGAACTCCGAGTCTTCAGATGAGACCACGTGGTAAACCTTGTTCCTTTTGCTTTATTCAGGAGACTTAAACTTAACAGATGAGGACACTGAGGCACTGGGAGGTGCTTGCCTAAGGTCACAGAGCCAAGCCAGTTAAGGACATCCCGGGGATGTGCCCACACCACTCCCCATCCCTGGCCCAGCTCTGCCATCTTCCTCATTTCTGACCCTGGACTCCTTCTTCCTTCCTTACCTGCCGATCCGCCCACCTGTCCCCTCTTCTTTTCTCGGAGAAGACCTCAGTGGCTTCCCCTACCTCCTAGGCCCTGCTGGTCTTGCTCTCACCCCCTCTGTGTATCAGCCTGGCAGGCTGGGGTCGACCTCTGCTCACCCAGCTGGACTCCAACCTCACAGGCCACGTGGCTGTGAGTGGATGGTCAGGTGCAGACCTAGGGGGAGGCATGTGAACCTAAGATCTTATTCGTGGGGTGGTATATGCACCCCTTAAACCTGTTTCTGTGTATCCCTGAAGCCGACACCGTGGGTCAGGCCACAGATGGTCCTCACAACCCTCAGCCTCTTTACTGGTCTCCAGCCCTCACTCTGGCCCCTCCCTTCCCTGGCTTCTGTCACCCTGCCCAGTGCCCCAGGCACTAGCTGCCAGTCCCTGCTGTCCACTCCAGGCCCTACTTCCCACCTCAGGTTCCTCTGCAGGGGGTCCCTTTCCTGCCTGAAGCCCATTCAGCTCTCTGGCCTCATCTTAAAGTCACTTCCCAAGGGAAGCCTACTCTACCTCCAGACCCATCAGGTTCCCTTGGCATGGGCACTGTGTCCCTCCCCAGCCCAGCCCACACCCCTCATGGCCGCCGTTACCAGCACTCATTGAGAGCCTCATGCAGACCAGGTCTGTGGCAACCACTCCTTTGTGACGGGATTGCTGACGTCATAGTCCCTGGAGGTCCAGGGCAGAGAGGTGGGAGATGTTAAGAGGGTGAATTTCAGGGCATAACGCCCCCGTGAGCACTTTGGGTTTCCTTGCTAGAAACCCCTGATTCTCAGGCAAGAGCCATGAGGGTAACGGGCATGGCCATCGGAAGCAAGACACCAGCACAGAGAGACGCTTCCCTTTCGGATGCGAGGAAGCAGCCACACCGCGGACTCAGCGGGTCATTGACAAGCACAGTTTTAATCCAAGTGTAACACACACAGCAAGGTCACGAACCCTAAACTACAGCCCGATGAGGTATCCACCAGTGAGGTGCTTGTGCTCCCAGCCCCCAGCCCCGGACCAGCACACCACTGGTTAGCGGCGGTATAACTAGGAACTGCGTTCTGCTCACACCCCTTCCAGGGAGATGAAGAGCAACCAGGAGTGCTTCTCCTCCTCCTTCTCTTGTGGGGACAGCCACCACAAGGCGGATGTCCCCGGAACAGAGGGGCAGGCACCTGTAGCTCCCTCCCTCTCTCCTGACAGGGGCTGCAGTTTAATTCCTGCAGATTCAATAAATCTACCGTAAACACCACACTCAGCCTTGTCCCTTGTGGTTGAAAATGAAAGTCAAGAGTAATTTGACTTTGAACTTGGGTTTCCTGAGTGCCAGGTTCCTGATTGAACTCAGAGACTCCAGGCTGGGTTGCCCAGCACCAGCCCCGCCTGCCTCCCCCTGCACCTTGGGTCCAGTGGGTAAAGTTGGAGATGACAGAGGGGCTTTGCCACGCCTGCTGCAGGTCACAGCTGCCCGCAGTGTGTAAGCTCTCACCTGGCTGGGATGCGAGAAGAACCCACACGGTGTCCAGGCACTGCTGCTGTCTGGGGCACCTGCCTGCCTGAAAGGCTGGGGTGGCCTGGGGGTCACAGGACACGGTGCTGTTCTGCTGTGGAAAGCCACAGTGGGGGAAGGCTTCTGTAGGGGCCAGATGGGGGTCACCATGGCTGGGTGTGGCCACCCTTAGCTACCATTAGGGCCACACCCTCGGCTCGCTGTCAGACTAGAAGTATTTAACGGAACACTTAGTACATGGAGGGCAGTGCTCTAAAGGGCACTGAGGGACAAGGGTTGCAGGGGTGGACGAGCCAGGCCAAGTCTTGGAGTTCATGATGCGTATGTTCTGCTGGAAGAAAACAATGACCCAGCAGGGAAGGTTACTGACAGGCGCTGTGTCCAGTGTGAAGTGAGGTCACATGCTAAGGGACCGCTGGGGGACCGCTGAGAGGGAGGCCGGCCAGCG